>NW_005371219.1:10293761-10295609 GCF_000412655.1 Myotis brandtii
AATAATAATAATAATAATAATAATAATACATAATTTCTCCACCATTTTGTTTCAGGAGTTGGGGTGGGGAGATACTATTTCATGGTGATAAGGAGACTGTACTGTCAGTAAAGACTGTGATAAAGGGAACAGTGCTGTCAAAATCATAGCCATTTCCCCCAGGCAGGTGTCTGTTTTAAGCCAGGTGAGCATGTACTTTCTCAGCTCTAAGAACAGGGAGCATTTCTGAAATATTTAACAGCCAAGACAGCTCTAGCTCTCACAGTTTAGGATAGGTACCATGGGAATGCTGGAGGAGGGTTCTGAAGCCCCCAGCTGGGACCCGTTACCCCTTTAGTTGCTACACTTGGGGATGGTTCAGGAGGCAGGTGGAGGAGGGCATTTCAGAGTCTCTGGGCAGCAGCAATCAAACAGTGAGCCAGGGCTCTGACTGAATGTCCGTCCTAAGAGCATCTGCAGTGAGTGGAGGGGAAGCTAGAGCCATACAATGAAGTGTCCCCTCTGTGCTCATAATTGGGCTGGGCATAGGGGCTGTAAGATTAAAGGGGCCCTGACTCAGCACTTTCCTCCAGCCATAGAGTTGATCATTTCTTACTTTACACAGTTGATTTCACCTAATTCTTCAGACCTACCACTGAGTCCTGGTCATTTCCTTCCCAACACCCATCACAGTGTGTGTGACTTAAATACATACATTTGTGTGTGTGTGTGTGTGTGTGTGTGTGTGTGTGTGTGTGTGTATGTGTGAGTGTGAGTGCATGTGCTTATGTCCAGACTCCCAGTAAATGTAATCTCCTTGTAACCTCAGCTTCCAGTAAGGCGCCTGACACTTAGTGGGCACAGAATAAATATTTGTTGAACAAATGAATTAGTGGTCACACAAGAATTATCTGAGTACAATAAAACCACCCCAAACGATTAATCATCAATTCTGAGGAAGACACATCTGTATACAGCAGAAATGTAACATAAAATGCTGCTTTTAAACCCACCCTGAGGCACCAGAGGTCTGCTGGTTTCTGGGACACCCATAGTTAGCTCTCCCGATGGAAGAACTCCAGCAGTGAGCACCTGAAATTAGAAAGGGTGTGTGTCTACTTCCTGTGACCAGCCAGAGAATGGACACCATCAAACTGCTGGCCCTTTCAAAGATTAGGACATTCAAAGGGCCTGTGGATGGCCCGCTGAATAAATGACCCAAACTCTCATGAACCCATTTAAGTCATTGGAGGAAATGACAATTTTAAGTCTCAGCAAAGATTCCCCTCTAGATCAGCCTGAGTTGTTTTTTCTTTCCCTCAATTTATTTGACTCATTTCACTGATCCTTGCAAACAAGACAGAAATAGCCTTTTGATATTTTCTCTCCCCCAGTATTAACTGTGTGAGTCCCTAAGATCTCAAAGCAAAACAAGGAAAAGAGTGGACCACAACACAAGCTAGTGCCATCTGGACGATTTCTGCAGACACTTCCATCAAGTTTCATGAGTCTTGAAGGAAGCTGAAGGCTTGCATTTAGAAAAGGAGTCTCGCTGGTGTCCTCAGGCCCTCTCTCTCTGCTCCCCGCAACCCCTTGCAAGTTCCTACCATACTCCCCAACCCCAGATCCTCCATCTCCACCCTTCCTTTCCGTTGCCCTGAAGGGGAGGACATGAGTCAGCATTCAGACTTGAAAGCGTGAGCTGCCTCTGAGTCCTCAGAATGTAATCATTTCAGAAAATCTAGGACACACAACTACAGAGAAAGTCACCCTCCCCAACTCCCTCTACTCTGTGGCCAGACATTTACTCCCACTCTCTGATTGCAATTTTAGCTGGGGTTGAACTTTAACCTTAAGAACAAAAACAAT
>NW_005371219.1:10295667-10310701 GCF_000412655.1 Myotis brandtii
CCCAAGTGCAGTGGGCTGTGCAGCTTTTGCAGAGAGCTCCAGCAGTTTACCACTTTGAACATCTGGTGCTTGGCTGTGTTCAGCCTGGAATGAAAAGAGAGAGAGAAAGAAAAAAAAGAAGTCATGTTCCGATCAGAGTCTCACTCCTGATTTTAGAAGCCAGGATTAATTTTCTCTCTTATTCTTCCAGAAGAGGAAGTACATTGAAATTCCCTTCAGGTATCTTGTTAAAACATCCAGGCACACCTTTAAACCCGTGCTTTTTGGAAGAGACCCAACTTCGTAGACTTTTTTTCCCCTCCAGTCAACATTCTATCAGTCCACACATCCAGGTTTTTACTTTGTGCTGGAAAAAAACAAAACTTCAGTAAACTTCCCTTGCCCACCCAGAATGACTTCTTTTGTCTTGGCTTTTGGAGAAAATGCAGGCAGGCTCACACATGGGGTTGCTTCGGACTTCATCCCAGATCAGAGAGCTCCAAGGAGAACATCCACTTATACTTTAAGATTCAACCTGTTCAGCATCAGGAGAAAGCCAAGACCTCATCTGCTCTCGTGTGCAGCAACTGACAAAAGTATAGAAAATTATGGTTCTTCAGCTATAGAAAGGGGGAGAGTGGCTGAGCTCTTCGTAACACTCTTTACCTGCTGGGTTGCTCATGCACAGACTCTTGCTCCTTGTTGAACCATCACCTTTCCCTCATCCAATTAGCAAGGCAGGCTCGGTTTGAAAAGGGAGAGTGAGTTTTGAGTGCTGCAAGTCCAATTGCTGAGTTCCTATTTCCAAGTATCTTGTTGCCAAAACAGACAGGAAGAGCTTTCAGCACGCTTTTATTTAATAAACTGGTCTTGGATGTAACCGACTTGCTCTCTGAGCAAACAGAAAATCAGACCTTGCTTAGACTCTGACTGGGAGAAGGGCATGGAGAGCTCTCTCCTTCTGAGGAATTATGGAGACAGGCACCTTTGGAGTAGCACTGAATGAAGCTAAGAGACCACCCACAGCATGGGGAAAGGGAGGCCGAAGAGGCAAGGACCGCACAGCCGTTAGTGGCTGATAGGAGTAGAATTCACTGCTCCTTTTGTCATCAGTCTTGGCCTTTTCCATCACACCACTCCAGCTGTGCTTTCATTCTGAATAGGGTGAAGCTAGCCAGGCTGTGATTAATCAGCGGAAGGAGAGTGACTTTGCAGTGCTTATGCATATGTGTAAGAGAGGGAGAAGAGGAGAGGGAGGAAAGGGTGTGTATATGATGTGTGTGTGTTGGGAGGGTGCAAGTATCCAAACTGATAGAAGCATGATCTAAATGGTTCCACATTATAGAAAATAACAACTGCTTTCTTTAACTTATTGGCAACTCCTAATGAGGAGTTGGCCCAGGGACAGTTCAATTCAATACATTCTCTTAGGCATTGCTCTGTGCCTGTAAAGTGCTTGGGATTCTGGGTGACTCCAAAGATGAGTAAGACCTGGGCTCTGCCTTTCTGAATTTCATAGCCTTTTTTAGGGAAACTTGAAGGTGCACCAAGGTTCTGACACTAGGAGGACTATGAGCTATGATCGAGTGAATACACCATGGCCTGCGGGCATGGGTGAGGAGCCCATCTATCTGCTCTGGGATCTGGGGAGGAGATTGAGCAGCTCTGCATGGCTGGAGCTCAAGGTGACAGAGCAACTGTGACTTGAAAGTCTTCTTAGGAAGCTGGTTTTGGAACTGGATTCTAAGGAGTGTCTACACTGGGTGTGGAGCCAGGTAGAAGACTCAGTCACAGATGGCTTATTCCTTTTCCCTTTGCTTTTTCTCCTAAATTTTTTGGGGGATTTTTGAGGAGTTGTGTACAGTTAGTTCAAGTGATGATTATGAAGATTCCAGGCATTTCAGGGGCATTCCCAGCAACCATTATCCAATCCAGCCATGATCAGCATGTTAGAGAAACGTGCAGTCTGGAACATCCTCTCAGATGCCAATGTTTTACTTCATTTATTTTTACTCATAGTTTGTACTTTATTTTACACACATAAATGTGTGTGTGTGTGTGTGTGTGTGTGTATGTGTGTGTTATGGCCATGCCCAAAGAATAATATACTTATAAGGAAATTAAAGTCAATCAAAGATTTTCCTATGGAACCTGTCCCTGTTTTTGGTATTGAAAATAGTTATGTTTATGAGTTCACCTTGGCTAGTGAGAATCAGCAATGTCTGCCTACCTCCCTACCCACCTTCCTCATCCCCTCCCTCCCTTCCATGCTTCCTTCCTCTTATCTTCTGTTTGTTTGTTTTTTAAGAGATCTGAAAGTAGTATTGAGGGATTCTAGCACTTCAGTTTATTTTTATGAATTGAAGACTATTGAACTAAAGACCTAGTAAAATCCCCATTCCATGTAAATCCTAAGTAAGTTTCAGATATCAGGAAAGATCACTTTCAGAACTGTAAATGCTTACAATGGGGAATTCTCAATATAAGTAACGTTGACCGAGGACAAAGAATGGTCGTGCTATTGTCCCTGACACTGTGGTCTCTGTAGAGAATTTTTTGATGGTGAGCATGCTATAGTGTATACAGATATTGAATTATATTGTTGTACACCTGAACAACAACAACAGCCAAAAAAGTACCAAACCCATTAAAATAGCAAAAACAAAACAAACAGCGGAAAAACCTGGAAATGTGATGGTACTGAATGCTGGTGATATGGAGCAATTACAGCTCAAGAACCGTGTGGTGGGAAACTGACGAGGTACAACCCCTTGGAAAGCTGTTTAACCCTATTGACTGAAGCTGACTGTATGCATGCTGTATGGCCAGGCAATTCCACTCCCACAGCTATACCCAAGAGAAAGGAAAGCACATGGGCATCAAAAGTCACATACAAGAATGTTCCCAGTAGCACTATTTGCAATAGCTCCAAAATAGAAACAATTCACATAGCCATCAGCAGAGGAATGGATAAATAAATTGCAGCAATATTTACACAATGAACAAACCATGACAAACTACAGCGACATAGATGAATCTCACAAACAGAATGTTGAGCAAAATAAGCCAGACACAAAAGAAAATATACATTATAACCCTATTTTTACAAAACTTAACAACATGTAAAACTAATATATGACCTTAGAAGTCAGGAAAGTGGTTTCCTCTACAGAAAGGTAGAGACCAGAAGGGGCTCCTATGGAGCCGGTCATGTTTTATTTCCTCATCTGGGTGCTGGTTACGTGGGTCTGTTCATTTTATGAAAATTCACTAAGCTCCAAACTTGTGCACTTTTCTGCATGTATGTTAGAATTTGATAGTTTTTCTTTTTAAAATCCCCAAATCCAAATCATGGATGCTTTCTATTTCTTTATCTGAAGGCATCTGTTTTTACTATTCTCAGGTTTAGAGGAAACTTTTTATTTTCCAAACTAAACTTATGGAAGACTATAATCTATATTCAAATCTAAATTTGGCTTAGTGTCAAGCAACATCATAGGTGACATATTTGAAATGACATTAAATACTTAAACAATCAACACATAGTCCATGTCCACATGTGACATCTTCCTTAACCTGGGAAAGGCACAGGGTATTTGTGTTTTGGAACAAGATAGAGGCCGGGTAGCAGGAGGCAGGTGGCCTGAGGGAAATGGGTGGCGGTGTGGGAAATGAAGATATTGGTCTTGTGTTTCTCGGCACAGGCTTAGTAGTTGGTTCTTTAGGTTTCTCAGTCTTCTTGGGGACTATGTTGAAACCACGGTAGGACTGACCACTCAAGAATGATGGAATTAGTCATTTTTAAAAGCCCCTAATATAGTAGGCTAGTTAAAAAGGCTGAGATGAAATGTCCAAATAAGAGCATTTTTGTGAGGGGCAGGCAGCCTTGGGCAATGGTTGCTGCCCAGCCTTCATTAGAGGTCCAAATTGCAATTTGTGGCAAGTTTCTGTTTGATTTTATCGAGGAGCCCAAATTCTGAGAAGTGCAGTAATTGTGGCACTAGAAAGAGTCTGGGAACTGTAAGAGTGCGTGTGTGAGTGTGTGTATGTGTATATAAGAGAGAGTGCGTTTGTGAGGGTAAGAGAGAGTGTGTGAGTGTGTGTGTGCATGTGTGTGTGTGTGTGTGTGTGTGTGGTAAGAGGATTAGTTCTACTTTAAGGATAATAAAAGTCAACCCAAACTTCTAGTTTTCATGTGGGCAAGAGAGTTGGGGGAGTAAAGGGAGGATTAGTTCTACTTTAAAAAAAAAAAAAAAGTCAACCAAAACTTCTAGTTTTCATGTGGGCAAGAGAGTTGGGGGAAAAATACCTCATTTAACAAGTATGATAAAATATTTTCTATAAACTTTCTTACAAATAATAACTTTATATTTTTGCCTTCTCTAGCCAGAATTCTATTTCTTTTTTGCTAATGTTTTTGAAAATATGGTTCATATTCTGTTTCTTTTCTCCATAATTTCTCTTTAACTCCCTGAAATCTAATCTCTATCCCTACCTTTTTGCTCCAATTGGACATTGACATCCTAATGTCCAATGTCCTTCCTTTCAATCTCATTCTCACAATCCCTTCCATGGCCCTCATTACATTTTTCACCCAATCCTTCTTGGATATTTTTCGTCCTTAAATATTTCCAGCATTGTACTCTCCTTGTTTGCTAACTTTCTAATTTTCCTGAATTTCCCCATCTGTCTCTTGTTCCTCCTCATGCCCCCTCCCCCCCCCAAGGCTCTGTTCGTGGTCTTGCATTCTTCTTGCTGGGCACCACAATGCATAGAGATCGGCTCCATTCTCATGGCTGCAAGCACATGGGGCTGATGACTCACAGGTTTACAGCTCACGTCCTGCCCCTTGCTCAAGGTTTATTCCCACATCTCTGACTGCCCACTGGTCATTTTCACTTGAAAGTCTTCCTATCGCCTCATATTCAACACTCTCTAACTGAGCTCATCATCTCCCCCCCAAAACCAATTCCCCTTTCAAGTTCCTGGTTTCTGCCATGGTGTTCTTCTCTCTTGGTTATTCCGGCTCAGAACTTTGAAGTCATCTCTAATCTTTCCCTTGCCTTTATCCTTGCTTGCCCACAGCCTTTCCCCATCATGTCTGATAATATTCAAGTTCTACTGATTTCCCTCCTAAACTTCTCTTGCCTTCTTAAATTCATTCTATTTCCTAATTTGGCTCTTCATCTCAGGGCTAAGTGTAATAGCCCCTTCTCTGCCAACCTGCCTGACTCCAGCCTCCCACCCTCCAATCTGATTTCATATGCTCAGTTGGTAAATTTTCCTTAAACTCTGCATTTTCTCATCTCTTGGAGTACCAATTATGTGCCAGGTGTTAAATGCTCGTCGGTGGAGGATACAATTATCATTAAGTTTCATCATCGTAGCACTCAAAGGAAGCCCTCACACTCCCACCTCCCTGCCTTTCCAAATTGAGAAGACAGACAAAATGATAGAAAGGATGAAGGAATAGAGAAACATTGGAACATTGGAAGTGTTGCTAGTGTGCTGGGAATGGAATAGCAAGCTCCAGGGATCCAAAATACTCACATTTCTGTAGTGGCATGTGCTAATTTCAAAGCTCTGCCTATCTTAAGACTGGAGGGTGGTGAATTCTCCTAAGACCAGGAAGATAATAACTGCCCTGGTGAAGGAGGCAATGAAAGTTTGCTATTGATCATGTTTCCCCTTCTATGTTATGAGCTTTTTGAAGACAGGACCAGATGGTATTCTTCTTTAAATCTTACAGTACTGAGTTAATTCCTGGGCTCCCAGGAGTTTTTAGCAAATTCCCTGTTGCTTCCCTGTCTGATGGGCCAATCATAGTTAATACTGCTGAATATCTTTGTAACCTCCACTGACTTAGCCAGTCACTGAAGCCCAAGCTCAAGTGACTTGAAAGTAAAGTTTTATAATGTAATAATGACAGTGATACAGTGTGCTTGATGCCCTGTTTCAGACAATGCCAGTGACACAGTGTGCTCGATGCCTTGCTTTAGGCCAGTCACATCTACCTTCTTCAGAAAAAGGAACTAGGAAAGAACTTTTCAATTCAGTTACACCCAGATGTTGGGGAAGAATAAGTTGGAAGAAGATAAAATAACCAAGCAAATTAACTCAAGAGGGAAAGAGCCTAAAATAAGCCATTTGGTTTCAAAAACTCTTTTTATTTAAAAAGGGAGTATGACTTTCTACTTTGTTATTGAAATCACCCCTCCCTCCCCCCTTAACTCTAACAAGTTGATAAAATCCAGATAAATATTTAGCTAGATTAACCCTCTGGATAACTTTGTCAAATGATAACTTTGTCCAAAAAGAGGCCATACATCTTGAACCCCAACATAGACCATTGCAAACCATAGGCCAACAGATTAGAATGCTAGACATTCTATTAATTCTATTATTCTTTGAAAACTCCAACCTTGGTCCACCTACTCACCTCATAGAAAAATACTCCTTTCTTGGTCTAATGATCGTGTAAGGTATCTATACCAATAGAGTCAAACTGGGCAATGTTTACCATCATGTTAGAAATTTTGCAAAATGATGTAATGTAGGCTGTACAAGAAAATGATACACGGCTCAGGTGGTAGAGTAGTTCCTCTGTATACATTGGATTATGGAAGCTGATACAGTTCCCTGGGAGTTAAGATATTAGGGGAAAATGTGAAATGACATGAAAAGTGCAATACTTTAAGGATTGCAGCCAGATCTCAAGAACTCTTCGCATGGGAAACAAGGCAAAGACAAGTCTGGCATTAATGCTAACTTGGGTCTTTATTTGAGGAAGTCAACTGCTTCATTAAATTTCTTAGGTGGCTAACAAGTTCACATACTGGCTTGTTGTACTTCATCTTGACTTACACTGATAAAACATTAGACTCTTTGAGGTCTCTTCTACACAATAAATTACAAGACAGGGTCTCTGTGTTATCTTTGATTGAGGTGCCCAGTAAAATTGGCTATTGAGGGTGGTTGTGGTTTTGCTTGCTTGAAAGAACAGGGAGCTCCCAGGATGGGCATGGGCCTGCTGCTTTCCCAAATATCATTGGCAATGATAGACTTTTGTTTATAAATGTTTGTTTGATTTGTTAGCAGATATGAGTTCTGTTCCTGACTTCCTGTTTTAAGTACCACAGTGGTTTTATATAGTCCATAAAACAAAACAGAAGAATTAAACTATTAAGAAGCTCTTCATGTTTTGAAATGAAAATGCAGAATATTGGGCAAGTTAAGAGAATGCCTTTGATGTTGGAGATGTAGATAGGACCAGACGTTATGGTGTTTTCCTTGAGGGCATTTTAAAGAGTGTGGATTTTGTTCTAAGCATAATGGGATGTCAGTGAAAGATTTGAATTTGGGGAGTTAAGTGATCTGAGACCACTTGTACTACTGCCATATAAGAATTGAATGAGTTTCCAACCCCCCTCCTTTGGGCATTCTTGCTCCTTGGATCCCACAGCTCCTACCACTGCAGCTCTTTCACCTGGCTCTCAGCAAGAGAAGCTTGATGATGAGTCAAATAGAGCCTTCAAGAAGGAGGGAGTGGCCAACAAGGCCAATGCTACCAAAAAGCCTAGTAAAATCAGAACAGAAAAACATCCAATGGATTTAGAATGTAGAGGTCATCAGTGATCTGGCAAAAGCAGTTTTAGTGTCAGTGGCATGTTGGGGGTGGACTCCAGACCCTGGGAGACTTGAGAGAGGGAACAGAGGAATGAAAAAGAAGACAAAGGAGCCCTGGCTGGTTGCTCAGTGGTTAGAGTGTCAGCTCCTTTGTCTTCTTTTTTATTCCTCTGTTCCCTCTCTCAAGTCTCCCAGGGTCTAGGTTCTAACTTCCTGTAGGAAGCAGAGCATCTGTCTCCAGGAGCCTTTTTACTCCATTGTTTTCAGCATGGGCCAGACACCAATGATGGCTTTTCACCTAGAGTTTGCAGCCTGGAGAGGTCAGGGTGGACTGGGCAAGCAAGTAAGGCTGGTGGGGTGCTCCGGTTCCTGTTTGATCATTCAGGCAGTGAACAGTATGACTAAGTTTTCACAGGAAAAAGAAATCTCTGATTGTGTGCAGAGGCAGTACAATTTAATCCCATACAAGAGAAACACATTTGACCCTTCCCCTGCACAACAGTTACCCTGGCATTACTATGTTAAGGAGCACCAGACTGTGGTCCAGAGCCCCTTTTATCACCAGAGTTGATGCTGTTGGCTGTAGCTAACACTGTCTCAGCCATCCAAAGTGGCCAATGCCAACTCTCATTGAATTTTTCCTCATCCTCCAGAAGAAATGGTAGCAGCCTCAGTTTGTCCTGCCTTACCATTGTGAAGCTTCAAAGCTAAGTGGATACGAAAAACAGAGACCAGGTGACCATTTTAGGAAAAATTTCACAGATAATCATAATGAGCAAAGGTCCACTTTTTAGATTTGGATGTTAAAACACTTATCAGTACTCAGAAAGTTTTCAGGCTTTTGAGGACTTAGGCACGATTATCAAATTCCAAGTGACTTTTATTATTATTAAAATATTTTTCCAACTTATTAATTTAGGAGGTAATTCATAGGCATCAGAATACTTGTGTCAGCTGGGAAGCACACTTAATCTACTGGAAAAGTCTGCATGGAAGACCATATTGCTACTCCTTGCTTCTTGGCCAGGGAGTAACTGGGGTGGATTATGAAGATAGCTCCTCTCTGGTATAGTGTCCAAATCAATCCGGATCCTGGAGGTTCTAACCCCCACACAGCATTTTCTCTTTCCTTTCCCCCCAGTTCATTAACTTCCTTCATTTAGTTCCCATCCAATGAATTTTCTTCCCTTCACTGAACTCCTTTGAGTAGTGACAACGCATTCATCTTTGCATTGCTACATCTTCCTCCCAGAGGCCTGGGCAGGTTTTGCATATGGTAGGTGTTTAAGACTTGTTGTTGTGATATCACCAGAAGGTTTCTTGGAAAAAGACTTTCCACCTTGACCCTCAAGAGGCTGTGTGATGTATAGAACAAGCAGTGGACTCATGATCAAAAGTTTTAAATTTGATTCCTGATTCTGTCACTTACTAGCGATGTGACTTGAAGTTAAACCACTCAGCACCTCTGAGCCTCGGTTTCTTTCATCTGCACGATGAATAATTCCCACTCAGCAAGATTATTGTGAAGATCAAATGAGATCAGGTATGTCAAAGTGTTTTAAAGCCCCTATAAAACCAAAGACTTACTAGTGGTCACGGAGTCAGAACACAGGAAATAGGATGACCTGAATGACTATTGTTCACACCCACCACTACTTTGGTCTACCTGTCTTTTCATCTCTAGATCTTTAGCACCTAGCATAGTGCTTTACAGAGTAGGTTCTCAATAGATGTTTTTAAAATGAAGGACAGTGTTATTAAAATAAGTTTTCCATCCTGCTTAGGTGCTTGCAGGATGGAAAACTTAGGGGTTGTAGAAGGCAAATGGATCCAGAACAATTCATGTCAATATGGTGCATACAGAGATAGGAAATCCCTCTCCTGGAGGGGCCTTGGGAGGTTGGAGGGGTTCTAGACCCCCCTGGGTTTGGAACATTCAAAAGTCGTGCCTGCCAAGCTCAGTCTGTGTTATCCCTGGAGCAGATCGTCCTGATGAGATCTCTTGGCTGTGGCTTTGTGACTGAGACACTCATGCCCAGATGCTACACAGTAAGCTAAGGGTCAAGATATTGGAAATGATGCTCTAAGAGGCACACTGAGAAAACTGGGTTGCTTTTGGAAAAGAGACAAAGAAAGCGAGCTATGCCAGTACTGACCACAGCCAGGTGTGGGGAGGCGCAGGGTGGGGTAGGGAGGAGATGAAGATGAGAGCAAACCGTGGCTGTCCTGTGCTACTGGAGTGACCGCGGGTGTGGGGTGTACAGAATCTTCAGTTACCAAGAAACCAAACACCAACCTTCCCTGAAGACATCCTTTTGAAATTTAGAATAGTAATTCAACCAAATCACTTTTCTTTCAGTAAGAAATTGCCTAATGCAAAAATGGATTTCTAGCATTTTACGTTATAAATAAGGTTTTAATCTTATTATAATCCTTTCTCTCTCCTTCCCACATACCCTGAAAGAAATGGTTTGGCAGAAGCATATACCTTTTCTTTGTTCTACTGCAACTTATAGAAAGACACATTAATGGGAAGACAGGTATTTTTCTTTTCTTTTCGTTGTCAACCTACTGCAGAGGAACCCAAGGTCTAAGACTCTCTTTGCTTGTCAGGTGCTGGGTGACAAGACCCAGATTAGGAAAGTCCTCCCCAGCCCTGGTTCTTGGGTCTGTTTGGAGCCTAGAGAGCTTGCTGGTGTTTGCCACATGCTGGTGTGATTGTCCTCCCCCAGGCAGGTGTCACCTCACCTGCAGGTGTCAGCTCTGCTGTTACCTCACAACTCAGCCAGGCCACAGTCTTTCTGGAGCAGCATTTTAGTCGCATTGTGAACGCATTGGACCTCATCCTCATGCTAAGCCTTTCTCAACAACAAAATAAGACCTCCGTGGGAGGACGTGGGATGGTTCAAGCCTGGCCTGACAGTGTAACCTGGAACACTGGGAGTGAACACAAACAAGGACATTGCAGCTTGAAGAAGAAACTTGGCAGAAGCAATGTGGATCTGCTGCCTTGGCTCCGAGCAGGAAGGAGGAATCCAATTATAGTGCATTCTGTATAGAGAGTAAAAAAGTGCCTTTGTTTTGCTTTAATCCCACAGAAGTAAATGAGAGAATAAGAACCAGATTGAGAGTAAGTCTTTCGTTCAAGATTTTCCTTTAGACGGTGTCAAGATGGAAAACATCATTGGGAGACTGACGAGTGCTCTCATTTGTAGAGCAGCTAATTAGAGCTTCTTATAACTTGCATGACCTGTTGTGGTACTCTACAGCTAAGCACAAAATCCTCTTCCTACAGGACAGAGCACCCTTATTCGGTCCATGGGATGTGCTGCGTGTGCTCTTCACTCCGGCGTGAAGGCCCAGTGTTCTAATGGACCTTCAACTTCCTAGTTGGTTTTACTCTTCTACAGGAGATGAGAGTATTTGCAGAAAGCTCCAGTGTAACAGAGTAAAAGCCTGTCACCCACAGCTTGAGGCTTAGATTTTGTCACTTTAAATTTATATAATCTGTCTCAGGCATATGTAAATATGTGCTTATATATAAACACATAAACTTACATAACCTACAAGTATTCATTTTGTAATGGGAATAATTATCAAGGCAGTGCAGTTATTTCAACTCTTAGGGGCTTACCTCAGAACACTTGGAATGATTTTTGATAGTAGATGTTATGTCAATTGTGAAGAATCTGCTTTCTTATTGTTATGACTGCCTAGTATAGTTTCTGTCCTATGATCTTTCCTTGGGGCTTGCAATTAAATGAGTAATGATCTTGGAAGGTTAAGTAGATAATATGATTGTGAAAACCTATTAAATCCAATTATTTTTTTTCCATGACCATGAAACACAACCTCTGAAAGCTGAGGTTGTGCAACTCCTTGGAAGGTTCATGGTTCAGCTCCACGTTGCATCTAATGAAAACAAAACCAAAAATAAGACACAAGCGATCCACGAGGCTGGCTCTTTGAGCCTCATTGCCTATAATTGTAAACATCTGAGCTTCGGATTTTCAGGAAAAGTTCTGCCCTGCAAGATGTGCAGAAAGTCAGGAGTAACCCAGTCCAGCCGTTGTCTTTGACCTGTGACTCTTCATGCTACTTGTCAGGCTTAGGGCAACCCAGGTAAGAGAGGTGTTCCTTTCTGCCTTGAAAAGTTCCTGTGTGGCCTGAAGAGCAAATAACTGTTGAAGTCCAGCTTTTCTGAAGGTCTCCCTTGGCCAACCAAGGTCCTTAGGTGGAGATTGTCCATGGCGCCCCAGGGCTGTGTCTGGGGATTGATCTTCATGAGGAGGTGATGATGACCATGTTGGCACTGTTATTACCTGCACGTACATGTTTTGTTGGTGGCAGTTGCACTCGATACCAAGGAAAGGGTGAGTTATGCCACTGTCACCGTGTTTTGCTTCAGTGTAGGAGGTGCTCCAGTTGCCTCGGTGCCTATGTTGTCATAAGGTTTAATAACCTTTAAAGGGTGGAGCTTCCTCTGATGCGTTTCTCCTGATGGCTGGCATTGAATTCTCTGTCCTCTCCATAATGCTAATAATAAAGCTATGGCTTCCTTTGCTCAAGGCATTAATGTTTAGTCTTACGTTTATAACACATGTTTAGGTGATTGTTGTGCTTATGGATCCAGCTTCCTCCAATCACAGAAACAATGGTTCACAATAAAAAAATGATCCCTTTCATTTGAAGAACACATTAAGTTTTATGAAGCACTTTTACACTAATTATCTCCTGTGTCTCTCAGGCAAACCCAGCAGCTCGACATGGAAGGCCTTCTTCCTTCCCTCAGCCCCCCTTCTGAGAGTAGAACGTGGGAGGCTCTGAGTGTTGAGAATCAAAAAGTCATCTAAGTGGTAAACCATAAAGCCAGGAGTAAAATCTATATCTTCTAGTTCAAAGATTAGGGCTCTTTTTGCCTCTCTAACATTTTGAACGTTTGGTTGCAGAATTATTTGATAATTTTTTTTAGGACAAAAACATTTTTTAGGACAAAAATACTTCAGGAAACAAAATGCTACTACTAGTAAGATCATCTGTTGGTAGTGTTTCCAGATTCCCAGGTCTTTTGCTTGATCTCAGTTACAGGGAGAGAAATAATGGTCTTCTGTTTGAGAGACCTGAGCAGCAGGCTGACATTGCTGGTTATTCAAAATATTCAGGGTCCACAGTGCTCCTCAAGAGGAGACGAGATGCCTATTAGTGTGGTTTTCTACTTCAAGGATGTAAAGAAATCAGGCCCTGGCCCAGTGGCTCAGTTGGTAGAGCATCATCCCATACACCAAAGGTTGCCAGTTCGATTCCTGGACATATACTGAAATTGTGGGTTTGATTCCCTGTCAGGGTGCCTACGGGAGGCAATGTTTCTGTCTCTCAGAGCATTTCGATCTAAATCATGAAAACCACTTTTCCTCCAATGAAGAATGTTATTTAAAATTCAAGCTCTGTATGTCCTAGTCTGCCCAATGGGAATTATGTAGAGCAGCGATTTTCAACCTGTGTGCCACAGAAAAATTTAAAACATGCAATACCTGACTATTTAGTCAGGGGCACTGACCTCTTTTCCCTTAGATTGTCAAATTAAAAAGTGACAACAGCCAACACAGTAATAGCCATCTGGTGTGAATGAATCAAAATCATACCTAATTTTTTGGTGTGCCGCAGAATTTTAGTAATTAGTTTATGTATGCCATGAGATGAAAAAGGTTGACAATCACTGATGTAGAGTGACTTGGATCAGGGTTTTTGCAATGTTTTTATGTGGAAGTGGCATATCCATTCCACAGATTATTATTCTTTAAGCTATTTTGTCATGGGTGCATTGTGCTTGGATCAGTGTTGGCCAGTTCCCCTTGCGTGGAATGCTGAGCAGAAGCAGGGCATAGATGGAGAAGCCACTTCCTTCACCGCAGGGGTGAAAGGCCCCTACATGGGGCCAAGGGCGCTGTCACCGTAACTGGGGGACAGCCTGTATCCAGGGGTCCAGGGCTCTGGGCTGGCTTGTTTGCTCCTTGAATGTCTGTTTGTCTAAGTTGTTGATCACAAACACCAAGGCAGAGACTGTTTCCTGACTAAGAAATCCCTTTGACACTCTAGCAATGACTCATGGAGTTACTTCGTGCCCACAGATTAGCCAGTGTCACCTTGTGGTGTTCTCAGCCTGTTACACGTAAAGCACATAAATCACATAAAATACGGAAATGAGTTTCTCCTGTGTCAGCCTGCGCTCTTGAGAGGCTACTTTCCTTTGTCCCCTAAATGAGACCTCAGGGCAACTGTGGGCTCCCCCAGGGCCCCGACTCACTGCTCTCCCATCTCCAAACTCCTCACTCCTCTTCACTCCTCGCACTGGTGTTTTCTCTAAGCCATTTTTGTCATCTTTTTGCTTTATTCTAATTTTCCTGGCATTGTCACTCCCTATCAGAGTACAAACACATAGTAAGTGCTTAAAAACATTGTATGTATGGTTAGCTGCCGTGGTCATGAGAGAAGATTCCTCATTCCTTCCTCTCTTTGTCACCTCTTTCTCCTCCCTCCCTCCCTCCCTCCCTCATCTATCACCAGTGGATTGTCTGTAACCCACTTACATCTCCTCCTTGGATTGTCGTGTATAAAACAAAGTGCCGCCCCGGCCTGTTCCTCCCTCCCTCCCTTCTTTTCACAAATATCTACTGCAGTAAGAGATAGGCATCCTGCCTGGTTTGGGCAGAGGGTAGGGAAGAAGGCAGGTGTGGCCTGATTGTCATGATTATGACAACTTATGATTTTACCAACAATTCATGGCAGATGGAGCACTGGACGGAGAAAGCCAGGCTTCCTCCTTTAATTGGGAAGTGGAGCTGGGGAGGAAGAGCATGTGTTTGAAGGAGAAGCAGAGCTGGAGGCGTCGTCAGGCTCTGAGCATTTTGGAGGCTGGGGTTTTTTTTTGGGCCCCTGGTGCTTCATCTATAAAATGGGTGGCTGTGAGGGGTTCTATTATTTACATGAAAATGCTCCTTAAACCCCCACTATACAAATGGGAAGGATTTTATTTTATAGGTCACATCACATATTTTTTTCCCTTTACAAAACTTGACCTGGATAGATGCTACCTCCTTTTGAGCATGTGATCATAGGTAATAGGCCAGTCCTTTGGGGGGAAGAATGAAGAACCTCCATGTGTGTTAAACACAGTGCTTCCCCCCCCCCCACCAAAAGCACACGTATTTACTACACTGAGACAGCATTTTGTTACATGACACAGATGGTACCTGAATGAGTTAATACTTTCCAGTTGAAGTCACACTTGGAAACTATTCATAATGCAGAATATGGTCCCATGATGGTTAAAAAAAAAAGCAAAATATTCTAGGGTGACACAATTTAAGATCAAAACTTCCATTTCTGAAATGGTAGAGACAAACCTCCTCTCTCCCTCCTCCCTCCCCCT
>NW_005371219.1:10310717-10323007 GCF_000412655.1 Myotis brandtii
ATGAAAAGATGACTCCCTTCTAGATCTGGATCCTCTCCCTCCCTTGTTACATTTCACCATTACTGTGGCTGGGGGCTGGACCACAGCACCCAGGCATGATGCTTCAGTGTGGCTCCCTCCTCTTGGAAGGGGGCTGGAAAGGCCAAATGCTCACCCTAGTTTCTTCATCGGTTAAATGAGAGGCTCAGTACTCACCTGATTAATACTCATTTTTTTCTGGAATAATAATGAAAGATCTATAAATTTTCCTGGTAAACCATGATGCAAACAAGGCAGGACATGACTGCTAAACCAGTTCCTGTGAATGGCAGCCACCATACAGCACACGTCGCTTTCACTGGGAGCCACTCTCGGTGCCCTGTGTCGTAAGCCTATATCCCATTACGTAAGAAGAGTGGCTCCTTCCCCAGCCTGGGCAGAGCTGCCAGACAGATTGTTCGCACTGGTCTATGAACTTTAGACCGTGCTTTCTCCATGGCTCTAGACAGACTGGCTCTCTTTAGCGAAAGCCTATGCTAGCTGACTTCCAGACTGGCTGAGATCCCATTCGCAATGCACAGGCTCACTGGTTGTAAAGGTGGTTTCTGCAAGGTAATTCAACCAAATCAATTTTTTGGGTTCTTTTTGTTTGTTTTCAAAAGTCACCAACAGCAGAGCAATCCTTTCCAGAGACCTCTTGAGTAACAAGGGCACATTTGCCATACTCGGCCAGTTTCTGGTTGAACCAGAGAAAATTACTGGGTGTTGGTATGATAATCAGTGATAGAGTAATATATTGACCACTGATAATATCTCTTGACCTTCTCCATTTCTGAGACATTTTGGTCTGACATTTACAGCAAAGTCTATGTACTGGTACCTACATGGAGAAGGCCCAGCACAGGACAACACATTTTCTCCAGTGCATTTGTCCAGGACAGTACGCAGTGCACGTGCCATTGATGTAGTTGGGTTTAGAAGAGTCTTGGAAACATTGGTCTTTCCATAAATAAACAGGCATGGCAAGCCCCCAAGCCCCACCTGGGGTAACTACTCTGTGATTCTCTAAATTAGTGACTATCTTCTGGATGAAATGGAAACAATGAACTCTGCTTTTATTTCTATCTTTGCTAATAACTTGCTAAATGACCTATGACTTCCTCATCTGGGTATTGGGCTTGTGTGCTGACTGTGTGTGCCCTGCCCTCTGGTGTACATTCTTCTCCCTTTATCCAGAGACTCAAACTCTCAGAAGGCCCGGGAAGGGACTAGAAAGCACCCTGGGAACACAATATGGTCTCTGTGCCATGGCTGAAGTTTGGAAAGACAGTCTAGGCCTGTCAGTAGAGCTGGTGAGGGGGAGCCACAAGGATCTAATTTCTAGCACTGTTTCCTCCTCTATGACATAGGGCACCTCTAGTTTGAAGTACTCCCCACAGCTGGTTCCTTTTGATTCCCAACAAAGAAAAATTGGGCATCAACAGGCCATTCCTATGATGTACATAGTTAACCAACAGGGCAAGGAGGCCTCAAGGTATATTTGGGATGGGGACCTTCCTTTATCATTCTCCCTTGTGTAGCTATTAAATAAGAGGTGAGAGAGTAGCTGCCTGTTGGCTGAATGTGGCCTGTTAATATGTTTTATTTTGTCTACTTAGAGTTTAAAACCAACAAGCACATTTTTAAAACTCAGGAAGTATGTTGATTTACATGGCAATATTTGTAAAGTCAAGATTTTAATACATCCAAATTTCTGATTTTTCTCATTTTACCGTTACTTTTTCTGCCGGGCCCCAGTAGTCATTTCAGTGTGAAACCCTTGGACTCACTTGCTAAGTTGACAGTGGCACAGGAAACCTGGGCACAGAGAAGCAATTTCATAGACAATGAGAAGCCCTTTGGGAGTAGAGGGAGGTGGGAAGCAGTGAGGTGAGGTTCAGGAGGGAGGTCCTGCCCCAGGCTCTGGGTAATCACAAAGGTCCCAGGTCAGGGCAGTGGAGCAGGCAGGCACCTAGAATGAAATGCAATAGCACGCGAGGGTGGTGCCTAGGAAGGAGGACCGGCTTCCTTGTCACTGGCCTTGGGTCAGCCCCATGGGTGCACGAAAGTCCAGTCTCGGCATGACTTCCTCATACCAGCAGGGAAGAGGAGCTTGTAAACTCATCAGTAAAGTAATATTTAACCTTCTGTCTCCAACTCTGATCATTTTGTGGAAAGTATCCCCAATGTCCTTAGCTCTTAGAACCCCTGAGTGAAGGAGGGTGCCCCACAACATTTTAGATTTTCATGGTCCTTATATTTCACAACAGGGAGTTCAGCTCTGTCAATATTTTCATGTCCTAATAACTATAATCAAAGCTCGAGTTGGTCATACGGCAATAAATGGTCGCCCATCTGGGACATGACCCTGTAAAACACAGAACAGGAAACTCCACATCATATGGAAAGTTGTACTTTTAGTTTCATAACTCATGTTTTGCCTAACAAAGATAGCACTTATTGAAACTGAGCCCTTAAAGAATAAGAAATATATTTAAATATTTTGTGATAATTGTGTCTTTGTACAAAATATTTTCCAATATGTCATCTGTATTACCGTGATTCTCTGTTAGGCAGAGAGGTTATTATTATAACCAATTTATAAAAAGAGGAAATTTCAGTTCAGAAAAATTAAGTGACTTTGTTCATGTCATACAATTAGGTAAACAGAATCATAATTAGTTCCTGAGGTTTTTACATCTGAGTCCATGTTTTTTTTTCCACTCTCCCTCCCTCTGCTGCCTCTGTTTTTCATGGTGTGTGTGTGTGTGTGTGTGTGTGTGTGTGTGTGTGTACACGCACATATAATAAAACAGATGTATGCCAGTGCAGAGAGGCAAAGGTTATTTTATCTAAGAAGAACTTTTAAAATGCTTAGTTTGGAAAATGGCAAATGTTTGCCTATAGAATATGTTTGGTACTTAAGTAAACATTAGAGAGGCACTTTTTGAAAACTTCTGGAAAAATTCCATTTCACTGAGGGGATAACACTACACATAACTTTATAAGCTTATTTTTCTTTCTGGACTTATGGCCTCTAATACAGTAGTGTTTCCATGAAGTGGTTAAAAGACAATGTCTATAATAAATGACTCGATACGGGAAATGTTTTTTCTAATTGTTAACTATGTATTGGCTACTTTGTACTTTGTATATCTAAAATATGCTAAAGAAAACACAATTCACAATCCTTATTAACTACTTGTAGCAAGTATTCATATAGTCCCACCAGGTTTTATATATTGTCCAAGTCAACCCTCCACCTTTGTTGTTGTTGCATTATCAAAATAAACTGGAAGTGAATGGAACACGCTAGACAGGTTGGTGGTTTGGACGCTTGCAGTCATGATGAGGGATAAGTGCAGGCTACCTCCCCTTCCTCTTATTGAGGCCAAGGCTCTGCCTCTAAGTTCCAATCCACTCCAGGGAGGTTGGGTGTCAGCTTTCTTCACTTGTTTTTTAACTGTTTTGGTCTGGGATTTGGGGGTTTTTGGTGGATTTTGTTGTTGTTGTTTTGTTTCTGCCAGTTGGTAATGTATTGGAAATATACCAAAAGCAAATTACATTTTAATTAAACTTTACTGCCCTGAATCTTCACCATGTTTGAAGACTTGTAGAACTTTGTGTGAGGATGGAAACTGTGGTGTATCTGTCAGGAAAATACTATTTTTGTTTATAAAGAAGAGATACTCACGTAGTATAAAAAAATTTGAAATGCCTGAAGTGTTTCTTTCAAATACTTATTTTGTGGAAACAGGTTTTTGTTTTTTTAAAAACAACAACAACAATTATTTGACATTTTTATGAGGCCCAGTGACCTTATTTCAATAAAGGTTTTCCAAAATAGAAGATATGTTTTTTAAAAAAACAAATGAATATCTGAACTTATGTTATTTTCAGGAAAGTGTATGATGTGTTAGATAGCTGAACATTTGAGTCTTTTTACAGAAGATCAGGGTTGGCTTGACACATGTAGGAAGTGATCTATCTTCATTTACTCTGTCTCCTTCCTGAATTCTGGCTAAGTTTGACCATTAATACCAAGTTTTCATGTTAGAAAACAAGCTAGAGAATGTTAATACTTTACTCTTCCTCATCTTTAGGAAACCAGAAGGCTGTATGTGGCCATTTCTTCATATTAAGTTTACAAAGAAAACTACCAAACGTTTCAAATTCTTTATCTGCTCCTTTTCATTTCCTCATATGAATCTTAATAATGCCAGTTTTAGCATGAATCCTTTTATTGTTTTCTCCATGGACTTTGAGAATTTCTAGTTGTGGGCGTTGGATCATGTCATTCTCACAAATTCTCCTCTCTTCCATTTTTATAATGCAAGTCCTCTCCTGACCTTAAGATTTACTGCAACTCTCACGTTCCTCATCACATTTTCTCCAAGTAGGTGTTTCCTCTAACTCCTTTACAGGTCATGTCTAAATCACTATTTTGTTGTTGAACATTCATTATTCACGAATCAGTTTTGAGGACACAAAGATAAAATAGGCATTGATCTTTCAATAAGCTTATAATTTAGTAGAGACAACAGCCTATATGTTACAAAGAATATCCCATGAGAAATAGGAGAGATAGGGGATCCCTGAGAGGTAACATCTAGTATTTTTGAAAGCTCCTAGGACAGTACTTGGTGCATACAAAGTGTGTAGATAATTATTAGGCCCTTTTGGGGTAGGGGGAGGGGAATCTGGAAAGGCCTCATGGAAGAAGTGGCCGCGAGTCTTGCTCAAATAGGTCAAGCCTGGCTGAGTGAAGAGGAGGGAAAGAGAAGTTTCTAGGGAAGAAAAGTTAGTCTAGGCCAGCAAGTCTCAAACTTTCTTGGTCTCAGGATTCTATGCTCTTAATACATGTTGTTTATGTGGATTGTATCTATCAATATTTACCTTATTAGAAATTAAAATTTAGAAGTTGAAAAGATGTTTATTAACCATTTAAAAATAATAAGTTCACTACATATTAACATTATAAACATATTTTTACTGAAAAGAAGCAGGTTCTTAAAAACCAAAATATTTAATGAGAAGAGTAACTTTCGTTTTTCACTTTTGCAATCTCTGTAATTGCTGGCTTAATAAAGCCAGATTTCTTATCTGCTTCTGCATTCAATTAGTTGCCATATCACAGAGCAGGTAGCTTCTAGAAAACTCTATTGTACACTCATGAGCAATATAAGTGAAGAACGCAAATAACGTCTTAGTATTACAAGGAAATAGTTTTCCCCTGGTGAAAGATTCTCAGGGTCCCCTGGAAGTCCCTGGACTACACTTGGAGAACTGACAGTTTATGCTATACATGGCTGTCCATCTCTTTTTAGGGATATTCTGTGTTTTCCCTCTTTCTCCTTTTCACTATATTGCAAGCTTCTTGAGGGCAGAGACTGTGATAGGTACTCAATAAAATGAATCATTGCTATTGATTTGGATGATGGTGTGTGTGTGTTCACACTTAAAACTACTTATATACATACATATATATATGTATAAATTCATATATATGTGCATATCTATCTATTATGAAATTTTTAGGGAGTAAAGTTTCAAGTATTATAACTACTGATAAATGACAGAGCTGTCTATTAATGACTTGCCTAGACGTAGTAATAGAGACAACATTAGTAATAAAGCTAATTTGTCTTTCTACAAAAAATATTAGTCAGGAAAGAATATATGCACCCCTACGTTCATGGCAGAGTTATTTACAATAGCTAAGATCTGGAAACAGCCCAAGTGCCCATCAGTAAACGAGTGGATAAAAGAGTTGTGGTACATTTACACAATGGAATACTGTGCAGCTGTAAAAAAGAAGGATCTCTTACCCTTTGAGATAGCAAGGATGGACCTGGAGATTGTTATGTTAGATGAAATAAGCCAGTCAGATAATATCACATTATCTCACTTATATGTGGAATCTAATGAACAAAATAAACTGAAGAACAAAATGGGCCCAGAGGCATGGATACCTGGAACAGAATGACAGATCTCAGGGGGAGTAGGGGGGAGAAGAGATTAACCAAAGAACATATATGCATGTATGCATAGCCTATGGACACAGAAAATAGTGTGGGGAAGGCTGGGGTAGGATGGGGGCTGGGTGGAAGGGGGCAAAGGAGGGAAAATGGGGGACATCTGTACTACTGTCAACAATAAAAAAAAATTAGTCACATTGCATAGACAGGATGGCAAACTGCCAGTTTCACTTTTGCAAATTTTAAATTCCTAGGGCTTTGGGTACCACTTCATCATGCCCCTTTCCTGTCTGGTGACAGATGGCAGGTGTGGTCGTATTTGCATGTGAATCAAGCATACCTGGAAGTTCAAGCCTTGAAATCTGCCATCCAAGTCCATATTCTTTAGCAATTTCTCACGAAAATTGCACCTGGAAGAGCTTAGTAGGTTCTTTCAGGAATCGGTGTTCCTAAGGCATACTCGCGGCTCTGAGAGAAAAAGGAAATGGCCCCAGCCCCATACCTCCTCCTCAGACAATGTCCTTTGGGTGCCTGTAAAACAGGGCCAGGCCTCACATTCACTTCCTTCAGTGTAAGCCTTGGCCAGACTTGATTTGCTTCCACTCATTCATGTAAGGTGAAATGTAGCTGCAGAGAGAATTTAAAAATCACGCGGCATTTAAAACTGAGAATTTGTACGTTAGACCCCCTGGAGGTGATGTGCTTCGTCTCTCTCTTGTAGGTGGAAAGAACAGGTGAGTGCAGATTGAAATGATCAGAATGCATTGAATAAAATACCATAAACTTACACATTTTTAAAGGCTAGCAGGAATTCAGGGATTGTTTCATGAGCCCAACGCTCTCTTTTGCAGGCGGAGACTCTGAGACTGTGGGACTGTGGGCTTTCTCTCTCTGCGTCTCTGAGCTGAAGGTCATTCGAGTCCCATCTTGTGCACCAGCCCACTGAGTGGCTGAGCTTAGGCTAAATGAGAACGAGGCCCATCTTCCTTAGGAGCTGCACCATTTCCTGCACTGAGAGAGCTTGTGCATAAGGCGAGGTATTGGGGACATGGTCTCTGGCACCAAATGAATGAAAAGAGGCTTCTTTTGTTTTGCTCTTAAAGGGGCTGCAATACTTCTGAGTGAGGCTTTGAGCAAGTCATACAATAGACCAGCGACTCCAGGCAGGCGGTTCTCAGTCCACTGCCCATTCCAACCAGCTGCATTGGTTTGCAAAATCCCAAGGCTCTGGTCCCCAAACCTAGGTCAGTTAAATGAGAATGGGGCTGGGAGAGGGAGTGGGGGATAATTCTCAAGCAGAGCAGAGTAGCCAGTCTCTGCATGGGTGTGTGGCTGTGGCTGTGCTTGGAACCTTGCTCTCCTCTTACTCTGAAGGTGGACTTAAGCTGCCCACTTCCACTTGCATCCTGTAGAAGAGGCAGGCCTTGCTTCCAAATTTCAGGGAGAACGTGTGGATTTGCCTGGGGAGGGAGTGTACTGCCCGTCAAGGCAAGTGGCCGCCACCTCCAGCTTCGTGAAGGACAAGTACCTCTATGACACGCAGCTTCCTGCTTGTCTGCACGCTGCCCACCGCATCGCACGTCTGGCCTTCCATGAGCAAAAGTTTCACTACTGAAATCAATAGGTGACCTTTCTCGCTTTACATACACCCGTGAGGAAGAGACAGTTTGCTGTCGAGTAGGTTTGCTATCGAGTTTAATGCTTCTGCAAGTCGGGAGCCTGAGTGAGGAGCGTTTCTCTTCCTGCTGCCTTTGCCTTTCCACCGTGCACTGCGGGAGGCCTTGGTTATTCTGTGAATGTTTTCAATATCTTTGTAACCCACTGAAGAGATGTACTCACAAAATAGCCAAACACTATGTGTGGTCAGGCAACTCTTATTTTCTCCCCCTTTTAGTCCATACGAAGTGAGTGGGAGATGGCAGCCAAAGTGCCGGCCCCTCCCTGGAGGGTTTGGGACCCGAGGCCAGGCCAGTCACAGCGATGTGCTGCCTCTCCCCAGTGTATCAGGGAGTGGGAGCGGAACAGGATCAGCATATGGAGAAGCCTAGTGGGGAAAAAGAGAAGGAGCAGACTTCAAGCAAAAGGTACAGATCATGCAGCCAAGCTCTGCCTCTGCTCCGCGCCCTGGCTCCTCCTGCGGGCCTCCTCCCGCCCTGGCCTCTTACCTCCCTGGCTACACGGAGGAAGCGCCAAAATCCTTGGCAGCCAGGGCTGGTGCCGGGATCCAAACCGCCCAAGGCTGACCTTGCATTCTAATTATTCCAGGGAGGAAAAAGCAAATTCACTCACTCCCCTCCCACCTTCCCTCCCCTTAAGGAATTCAGTCCAGAGGCTCCCGTGGGAAAATGATAAAATTAAATATCGATGTCATAAATTCCATGTGAGCAAGTAGTAATTTTATTAGCAGAAACTACACTTCTATTTTATATGTGCATTTGTAGAACAGTAATGTATATCGTATACTTAGATATATATATTTGATAATATTTTGTTATGATTTACTTATTTTGTTCAAATAAGCAGTAGGCGATATCGTCAAAAGTTGAGAAAATTTTGTGGGAAAAACAAGTAAGGGTGGTGAAAGTCTGCCCATCACCTATTTTCCTCCTGGACAGACCACCGTGAATCTATTTCAGTGGGAGGTCATGATGGGCAAACTAGTAAAGGCTCAGGAAGACCCCCCCCCCCCCCCAAAAAGAGATTCCGGCCAGTGCTCTGCTCCTGACAAGTCTGTGGCTTTCAACAGTCAGTCCCCGTCCCTGCCTGAAAAATGATGTCCACACTGCTGGCCCCTCCAACACACTGTGCAGTAAGGTTCAAGCTCAGCTGCCAGCGGCCAGGAAAGAAGAGGGGAGGCTTCAGTGTGAAGAAGATGGCCCAGCACACACTTGATGATAGCAGGTGGCAACCGGCCAGCACACAGGCAAACGGGCCTGATCCAGAGCCAGAGCCACAGCCAGAGCCTCCAGGAGCTGACATTTCACCGAAGCATCTGAGGAAGAGCCTGAATTTCAGGCTTGAAGGGGGAGAGTCAGGAAGGGAGGACCCCATCCATGGAGAAAGCAAAACCCGAGTGGTGAGAGAGAGAGCCGGGGAGGAAGTTCCTCGTCCTCTGTCAGTTTTAATTACTTCCTCTACCGAGGCCAGTGGAGGAAAGAAGGGAGGGCCGAGCAGAGGAAAGAACTCGCTCCCTTTAGGCCACCGCCTCCTGGCTCTGCGGGGAAGGAGCTGGGCCAGAATATCAGCTCTAAACCTTTAAAAAAATCCCCACCTCCTTTTGAACAGTGTAGGCATCTGCTGCTCTCCCTGCCCCAGTCTGGGCAAATGGTCCCTTTCAATAACTCCCAGCCCTGGTTGTGAATCCCTAACTGATCCTCACTCTCCTGAGGCTGACATGGGTTGTTCTATGAATGGAGAACAGTATTTGTTCTCAGGACAGTCATAAAGGACAGGGTGACATAGAAGCAGAGGGCTCAGCATGAGTTCTGATGTGGGTGCTGCCCTGAAAGAAATTGTCCAACAGCCGAAGCTTAGGTCAGGATGGGAGCAGTCAGCTCGGGTGTCACAGGTCCTGGGGGGTTGGGACGGAAGGGGGCTGGAGCAAGAACACCCCTTACTCGTGGCTCATTCCACAGGGAGGCTCTAGGAGGCTCCCCACTGCTTTCCAGCTCCAAGTGAGGTTCTGAAAGGCCTGCCACCAGGGTTCCCTGGATATTTCAAATCAGTACCTTTTCCCAACTACTTAAACGGGGAAACCTGGCCAATCTGTGACCGGCCTCTCAGCCCTTGCATTGGCGGTTCTTCTGGCTTCAGCCCCTTTCTATTTTAACTTCCTTTGAATATCTTTCCTCATCTTCCCCTTCGTTAATCCTTGTGAAATGGGGTTAAAGTCTAAAGAGGTAATGCTGCCTAATGGTTAAAAAACAAAGTGGAACAGAACAGAGTCTGGAGCTACCCTGCCCCAGTTCAAGTACAAGCCGACGAGCTGTGTGTCCTTGGCAAGCTTGGCAGCCTCTCTGTGCCTCATTTCCTCATCTGTAAACTGTGGTTAGGAATCCTCTGGAGCTCATAGAATTGAAAGAAAGAAATGAGTTAATAAGTATGGAGTGTTTAGAAGAGTGTCTGGGGCAGACTAAGTACTACCAATGTATTAGCTGTTATTATTTTTCAATTTCTCGCATTTCCCCCTCTTCCTTAAATTATTTCCTTTCTCGTGTGTGTGTGTGTGTGTGTGTGTGTGTGTGTGTGTGTGTGTGTTTGCAAAAGACAAAAAGCTGAGAGCACACCAAAAAGCAATTACAGAAAATCAGTAACCACAAGTCCGAGAAATCTCCATGCTCCCTTTTTTCTTTTACTCTAACTTGGAAAGGAATCTTGGTCATTATTTCTAATCACTCTTAAAGGTAATCATATCACCTGTAATCATCTGATTTTGTTGTTGTTCAAAATTACAGGCCAGTGAACTTAATGGGAGTAGGATTTGGGAGAGGGGTGGGGGTGGGGCTTCTCCTTCACTCCTGGGTCTCTGTCCTCCTCCAGCCCAGCCTTCAAGTCTGGAGAGATTTTACAACCACAAAAAAATTCCCCATGGCTTTTCAAATTCAGGTTTAAATTTGAAGCTAATTTTCAGATTAAGTTTTTTAACTAATCAATTAAAATCTGATGGAGAAGGAAAGTGGTGAGTTGTTCATTATTCCAAGCAGTAGGAGAAACCATAGCAAAAAACCACTCTGCAGGGTTTAAAAAAGGTTGTCTGTATAGAATGGGAAGACCTGGAGAACACAACCCTAAAAAGAGAACAAAGCGAGCCTTTCTATACCCATTGGGCTTTGTTTGGCGATGGAGATGGAATATGCTCAGTTGGCAGGAAGGTGGGAAAGTAAAGCAACATACATTATCTTTCATTGTAATTGTGTCTTATATAATATCTATTCATGAGAAAGTATTGGGAAAATACTTTCCAATAAGCTATACCAAAAGATGATCACAAGATTTAAAATTCCAGTCAAGGAGCTAAAAATGTTTTCAGCAAGGCGTGTGTGTGTGTGTGTGTGTGTGTGTGTGTGTGTGTGTGCACGTGTGTTTTTCATTTCTTAATATCAACGGATTTTACCCCCCCTATCAAATCACAAACACTTCCTGGCTGGGTCCTATCAACTTTGCAATCACATTTAACCTTATGCACCCAGACCCAAAAGTCCCTTAATCAAAGGAAAGTCACCTACCCACATCCCAGAACAGGAAAAACAGAAGTCATAGTATTGTGTGAGCCACTTTCTTTCAGGCAGTACCTGTTGTGATATTTCGTTTATTCATCATGAGCTGGAAACAGTCCTGGCACCTTGTTTACAGGAAGTTCTTTCACTAATGGGCTTTACTAGCTTAACTGAACTTACACCGAATCGTATCACTCAGAACCCCACCTGTAACTATTTTCTTTCCTTCTGACCTGACCTGCTGAGGAGGTGTGGAGTGGGGACCCTCTGAGGACAACATGCTCTTCTGGAGGGTTTCTGCCAATCCAACAGCAGTTGGGAGAACTGGCATACACATACCTTGGAAGTGCAGGAGATTTCTTGTGGCTTCTACACACTTCACTACCTCTAGTTTAGTGCCAACCCTGTGGTATCTACCTGTCAGGCACCTCACCAGATCATGAGCCCCCCCCGCCCCCCCCCCCGGGGAAACATGGGACAATGTCTTACTCATCTTTCATATCCTGAGCACCTAGAAAGGTGTTCGAGCTTCCTAAATTATCATGTTATGGCTTTTAACATTTCATCTCATTCTGCCAAAGAACTCAAGAGGTGCTCAAAAGGCACTTTTGTTGAATGAATAAACGTTTTTTAATTGCATGGACTTTGATACAAGTAGGCAGGAGTCAGATCAGGCACTCCTTAATGACACGGCAGAGATGACTGACCTCCCACCTGGGGGCGGGGTGGGTGGGGAGACTGCATTGGTAGAGTCATAGGGTGATGGAGGCCTCATGAGCAGGAGGGTTTACCGAGATTCCCTCTTATCCCTATTTGTGTAATTCCCCTCTCTGACTCTATATGAACCCAGACAGTTGTCTGGCACCATCCATGTCTGTTACACAACCGAAATGTGTTTTCATGTAAGCTTTTGATTTCCCTTAGCAAACAGGTTTTGGCTTCTATAACTTGAAAAAAAAAGGGGGGGGAGGGGAAGAAGGAAGAAAGGAAGGAAAGAAGGCAAGGAAGGAAGGAAGGAAGGAAGGAAGGAAGGAAGGAAGGAAGGAAGGAAGGAAGGAAGGAAAAAAGGAAAAAAGGA
>NW_005371219.1:10323099-10329342 GCF_000412655.1 Myotis brandtii
GGAAGGAAAAAAGGAAGGAAGGAAGGAAGGAAAGAAGGAAGGAAGGAAGGAAGGAAATCAATCTATGGGTGTGTATAGTGATAATCATCACCAAGTGCCAGCATGGGGAGCCCCACTGTGCAGGTGAAGAAATGGGAGCCTTGAGGTTGTTGTCCTGCCCCAGGTCAGGCACATGCTGTCCTCTGGGGGAGAATTGGCTCTGCCCACATCTGCCTCACCGGCTATCAGCTTGACCTACTCTACTGTATGTACCTCATTGTGTTTTGGAGGACACTTTGCTGTTGAAACAAAGATGTGGGATCTCCAGTTAGAAACAACAATTCACTATGTATCAATGTATTCCATCCCTTGGCCCACAGGGAGAATGCTGGGTGGGACACCACAGCTCCATGGTGGAGCCTAAGCGTCTTCTTCAACAAAGGATGAGTTTAAGGATGACCACAGGAGAACAATGCTTCCTTTGTTGTGGAAAACCTCCTGTAATTTTTCTCCTGGTTGTGGTGGCTGTGAGGGCTGTTTGTTCATGCAAGTGTTTATAGCATGCCTTTGCACTTGGTCAGGGGAAACTGGCCTTCCATCCTGCCATTTTGCAACATTACTTCTGACTGTATCTCATTGATCCTAATAATAGACATTGTGACAACCACCTGCACTTAAGGTCATTGCCTCCTGGGTTTCACTCTAATGCTATTCTTCCTGGTGTCGTAGTCATAGATTGAATAGGCACACCCCTTCCTAACTACATGCAAATATGTCATTAACACACACACACACACAAAACAACTTGCTTCTCCATTAAAAACTCATGACTGACACATGACGAAGGATAATGTTGACAAACCTGTTGTTCATCTTCCCTAACCATGAGTTTGGTGGATGTCCACTACCTGAATCACCAGGCAGTCTGAAGGAAAGTTTTTTTCTGTTATTGTTTAGCTTATACGTGAAATGTACAGTGAGTCTATGCTCACATTACACAACTGTATTCAGTCACGTGCACTGTAATTCAGACAATCCAGCCCTACAGGTAATTGACATGTCTCTTTCAGGTTGGGTACCTATTTACACAGCTGATACCTGGCTTGTAGCACACACTGTATTCTTGAATAATAGAAAAGAAGATGAGTAAAGCCCCGAGCAACAAGGTACCGAGAACTCTCTGGGCTGCTTGGCTATGGGCACTACATTTCCCTCATCCTTAATTTGTGTCATGATCCAAGTTGCTTAATCTCTTTTGTTTTTAGTTCATTCATCTCTAAAATGGAGATTATAATAACACATTGCCTTAAGATCTCATTCTGAAACATGTTGTTATGCCACCAGTACAGAATTTCCCTGCAGGTTTGCTTTTGAGCTGATTTAAATGAATGGATCTTTCATTGAACTTGAGATTAGTGCAGTTGAACACAGCCAGCCTACACCCTTGCTACCCTCCAGTCTTAGTAACAGATCAGGTGGCTTTGGATGGTTATAGATCACAAATAAGGAGTCACCATATGAGCTCTCTTGTCAAGATTGTGGGGTTTAAAATTTTGGGTAGTGATTTAAGATAGATGGACTTAACCAACTCAGAGTGAGCTTATCATGATTCCAATTGTACAGCTTGGTGGGTGTCACAGACATCTTCTTTGTGTTCAGTTTCAACATACAGGGGTGGAATCTTCAAACCATACTGTCCACCCTCCTTGTTTCAATTTAGGGTTAAATGTCTAATTGTAACTTGCTTTCAGCCCAGCTGGGTCAGTGGCTTTAAGGGTTTTTTATAGATGAAACTTTGAAAACAATAACAACCCTAAGAAATGACTGTTGGGGATATATTTTAATGATCATCTGCAAATGGTTACTACATAGTATTTGTTGTTAACAAACTGAATTACCCAACAGTCTTCCTTGCTAGATGTGCTGTATTTCCTGCATGTACATCTGTTTTTATCACAGCTTGGCATCATTTTTAAAACATCTGGGTCCTGATAAAGGGGATTTGAATACAAAAGACTTCTACATTAGGTAAAACAACAACTTTCTCCCCTCTTAATGTTCTTTTCCCCTCTCTTGATAGCTCCTCAAACTGTGGAAGGAGAGACTTAAACCCAAACCCCTATACTCCATGCTCCCTACCCAAGAACCCCACACACCCAGAACACCCACTCTTTTGCTTTTAGTCTGTCTACTGAAGTTAAATTTATATCTCGCTTTGTCTAGCTTTGAGTTTTTCCAAACTTTTTATCACAACTCAATACATACTTACTGTATATTATGCTTGACAAGTAAAGTTCTTAGTATATCCAAGACACTATTCTAAGTATCTTAAAAATACAAACCACTAAAGCCTCATAATCCTATGTGTTAGAAACTATTATCCCTATTTTATAGATGAGGAAACTGAGCAGTTAAAAGCTCAAATAAGTTCCCCAAACTCAATGTTAGTAAATGGCAGAACCCATTATGAACCTAGGTATGGATTGCACTCTGGTCTATTTTATTCTATTCTATTCTTTCTTTAATCAAATGTTAGAATCCACTAAGCTCTTTAACATCATGAAAAACACTAATGTATCACTCTAGCCCTCCCATCATTGTAGTCTGATACCAAGAATAAATCCTCTAGATCACTAACTCAGCCCTTGTCAATGCTGTTATTTATCTTCGTGTATACTTTAGGTGGCTGTGGTAAAGCCTGTGTAACTCAGATTTAAAGTGACATGCCAATGTCAATGGTTAAGTGAATGTTTTTTCCAGGCTTCAGGGCCAGAACACACCCTTGTGGATGGAGGTGATGGTTATCTTAAGGGGAATGGCTATGTCCTCTGTCAGACATTCTGAGGAGGGTTTAATATTGAGGCTGAGGATGGAACCTCAGAGTGAAAGGTGTTACTTTGGGATGGTGGTGTGGGTACTTCCTCTTTCTGAGCTAGGGGTGTGTCTGATCTAGACTCTGAGGCATGAAGAGGTTTGGAGTGGGTCCTGTGGTGGAGAGGCGCTCTTTCGGGCTGTGTAGTGGTCATTAGAAATGAAACAGGGCAACAGACAATGAGAGAATGAGTGGGGGTGAACCTGGGTTGTAGGCTAGCTAAGGAGGTGAAGTGGTTGGCGGTAGCCGAGTCCTCTCTCCTGAGACCACAGTGGGAGTACAGTCCTGTAATGGAGACCCCAGGATATTCTTTCATCTGGTTCTTGCTGAGTGTTACAGGGTGATATATTTAAATGTCATTTAACAAAGAAAAATCAACCAAAAAAAATGAGTTCGCGTGTCACCTCTGACACGTGTGTCATAGGTTCGCCATCACTGCCTTAGGGCATTCTTTGATTCTCAAAGTGCATGGATCTACAGCAAGCATGTCAAACTCACCACCCATGGGCCGCATGAGGCCCACAATGAATATTTTTGCGGCCCAGCCAATATAACAGTATGTAAGAAACATTTTAATAAAAATTTCATAACGTAATTTTTACAATATCCTGTTATACATAATTATTAATAACAAATTACAACGTTCTCTAATGACTGATTACTATAATCATGTTGCATTCATTTCCCTTACGCGCCTTATGCGCCGCAGGTGCACCATTTCTCTCCACTAATACTAGCAGCGAATATTTTAGCAGCCGATTGTCACGTCATTAGTCTTGGACTGACTTGTTTGGTGTGCGCAACAGGAAATATTTCACTTTCAGAGAACAAGAAAAATAGGTTTATTTGCGTTACGCTTATTAACTTGTGCAGTTATTCAGTGTTTGGTAAGTTAATGTTCAAGAAAAACTTTAATTTTTATTAAAATGTTCTATTATTCTATGTTAATGACTAGAAGCCTGATGCACAAAATCCATGCAAGGGGCTCGGCCCTCGCAGCCCCAGCTTCATTTGGAAGGTCTTCCGGAAAGATGTCTGGAAGAATGTCCGGAAGGTCATTCGGCTGTCCGGTCTAATTACCATATTACGTTTTTATTATTGTAGATTACTCATTTATTTCAGCCCTTTGTATTCAGCATCTCTCTATTGAAATAAACCTACGTTTCTATGAAAATTGAAGCTTTTGTTTTTTTTGTGGTCCACATAAACTTAAACCTTGTTTATTTGGCCTGTGTTAGCCTTTGCGTTTAACATGCTTGGTCTACAGAGTCAAAGCTATTTACATAATAATACTAAGACTTTATTTGCTTTTCTTACTTTCACTCTCTCATGAGTGTACAGTTTTCCTGAGGCTACCTGATAGGTGACATCACAACAAATTGAATGTAGAAGTGGGTATGAGGATCTTGCCATCTACTATCAAGCCAGACTTTAAAGAAATTTTCAAAAATTGAGAAACAATCCCATCTCCTCACAAGTTTATTATTTTTTTTGAAATATAGTTGGTACTAAAAGTAATATGTAAAATTTTAAAAATAAAATGTTACTGTTAATAGTAACATGTCATGGCTTTATTATTTTAATGAATGAATATATATTTTAAATTTCTCGGTTTTAATTTCTAATAGTAAATATCGCTAGATATAACTGATGAACAAAAACTTATGACAGCATTAATAATTTTTAAGAGTGCAAAGTGGTCTCTAGACCAAGAACTTTCCAAAGTGCCGCGTTAGGGACTGATGTAGGATGTAGGCATGGTCAGCTAGGGTTCACCACCTTGCCTGGAATGAGAGGCAGGAAGAGGGAGCGAAGTCCTGTTATACTTGTGTCTCCCTAGGCGGCTTATTGAACTTCCCAAGATCACGATCACTGGGTTCCCAGAGAGAAGCCTCCCTAAATCTTTTGCCCATTTTAAATATTGGGTTGTTTGTTTTCTCATTTTGAGTTTTGAGAATTCTCATAAATTCTGGATGCATGTTCTTTATCAAGTATGTGTCACAAATATTTTCTCCCAACACGTGGCTTGTTTTTTAATTTTTTAAACAATGCCTTTTAAATTTTGATGAAGTCAAATTTATTACTTTTTTCCTTTTATGGATCTTTGTCCTAGCTAAGAAATCTTTGCCTGTACCAAGGTCACAAAAGTTTTCTGATACGTTTTTTTTCCCTAAAATTTTTATAGTTTAAATTTTATATTTAGGTCTATGATCCATTATGAGTTTAACTTTTGTATGTGGTGCCAGGTATGGATTGGGATCTCTTTCTTTCTTTCTTTCTTTCTTTCTTTCTTTCTTTCTTTCTTTCTTTCTTTCTTTCTTTCTTCCTTTCTTGCATATAAATATTCCATCACCATTTGTTGAAAAAAACTAAACTTTCTTCACTTAATTGCCTTGGCACCTTTGTTGAAAATGATTGACCCACTGAATAGATCTATTTGTGGACTATATCCTATTCCCTTAATCTATGTCTAGCCTTTGCCAATATCACACTCTCTTGATTACTGTAACTTTCTAATAAATCTTGAAATCAGCTTGTGTGAGTCCTCCAGCTTGTTTTCTTTTTCAAGAGTGGCTATTGTAAATCTTTTTCAGTTATATTGGTTAAGTTACTTCCGATCTTCACGTTTCTCACCTTTAAAAAGGTAGATAATAATCATACTATACCATAGAGATATTATAAAGGTTTAATGTTTGTAAATCATTTGGTAAGATGCCTGGCACATATTAATCTTTTAGTAACTATTAGCTGTTATTATTATTGTTTTCATTCTGTAATTTGCATGGCAAATTTTCTACTATTTCATCTGAAACCTTGTACCTTGCTTTATTCTGAAAAAATAGATACATCTACTACAATTTTATTTTTCTTTGATGGAGGCTCTCTTCTTGTAAACACCATTTTGAAGTAGCACTTTGTCCAATTGAGGAGTTATAATACAAATTTGAAAAGGAGCATCCTGATATGGAAATATTTCTTGTGTGTCTCAGTTTACTAAGTTTTTGTGGGGAGCGATAGTGGAAAACAATGAAGATTAGTAAAGGACGCAGTTGGCATTCTGAGTGGAGGAAGAAACACATAGAGATCAGGAGCAAGGCTCTGTTTCCAGTCAGAACCTATCTCGACTTGCAACTTCCTAGCAATGAAATCTCCAATGCACCCTGTTGTAGTCTCAGTTTTTGTGGTGAAGATAAGTGAACTGATAGCTGTGAAAGTGCTTTGTAAAGTGTCAAAATGTTAAACCATGATTCGCAAGGTGGCCTAGACCAGTGGTAGGCAAACTCATTAGTCAACAGAGCCAAATATCAACAATACAACGATAGAAATTTCTTTTGAGAGCCAAATTTTTTAAACTTAAACTATATAGGTAGGTACATTCAACTTTAAATTCA
>NW_005371219.1:10329409-10349472 GCF_000412655.1 Myotis brandtii
AGCTGGTTGGAAAAATACAGGTAACTTTATGCTTTGAGTAGGTACCTTTGTCACCCGCGCGTGATTTGCGGATGCGACTAGCACTAACCACTGTACAATGAGACTGCTGACTGACTGGCTCACTCAACTCGTGCATGAATCGTGCGCGCCTCCCCCTGCGCTGCGTATCCCGCGGCCCGACCAACCGACACTCCCCACTTCTTCTAACGCCAGTTCTTCAAAATAGACTCACCCAGGCCGAAAACCAACTTCTGCGCATGGGCCACGAAGTTTCAATCACACTGTACATGCGCACCTGCACGTGGTATTTTGTGGAAGAGCCACACTCAAGGGGCCAAAGAGCCGCATGTGGCTCGCAAGCTGCGGTTTGCCGAACACTGGCCTAGGGTGCCATAATGAAGTCTTTAAAATTGTCCATTCAGTTGCAACTACTGGTTATAAGGTATAGCCCTTAGTACTTTTTCATATTTAGACATTCTGTCATTATTCAAGAAAATGTTTTTAATCATGCCAATAAATGTTTTTGGAGATGAAAAAAATTGTCTTAGGAAATACAGTAACATCTGTTTAACACTGCATGAATCATTATAATGTGTTGTTTGGCCCTAACTATTTAATAAATAAAAATGTTAGATAAGCATTTTGGTCTAGGGCTCTGAAAAATTCTATTGGGTCATTGAAACATACTGTGAATGAGAAAGTTTGGGAATCTGCATGATAAACAACATCCACTTACAAAAGCCTTGTAGGTGCTGAGTGCTTATGTGTGGCATAAATGTGAGTTGTGTGTGTGAGGAAACATTACCAGAAGTATTGGAAGAAACTTGTAGTATCAGGTATATACATGACCTGGTGAACAGCCACCCCCATCTTCCCAACCTTCCCCAACAAACACTGAGTGATCTTTTGTGCTAAGTGCTCTTCATATAGTAACTCTTTTAGTCTCTGCCACATGTTGAGAGAGGCATGTGAACATCCTGTTACAGATGAAGAAGCAGGTTGAAGAGATTAAAGAGATGGAACCAAGGCCAGGCCACAAAACTAGGTGAAGGATGTTTGATTCCAGCACCTTTGTGCCCTCACACAGTCTTCTCAGAAAGGCAAGGATTACAGGAGCGGGGATCCTAAATGATTGATAAAGTCCTATATATTTCTAAGGATCTATTTTATCTTTAGTCTCATTTTGATTTTTAACTGTTTGAGGAAAAATGCTTGATGAAGTTGAATGGAGCTTATCTGTGGTCATTCTTCTTAATAGCACAATTGTGTGTTCTTACAGCCCATACTTGGCTCTACCAAGGGCTGCGTGTTGTAGACCCAAGAAACCATCAAAACACAGTTCTTCTAAGTGCAAAATGTTATACAGATTTTTTTAAATACAAAAAAATAAAAGAGGGATAAGATGCCCAAATAAAAAATTTAATCTCCTTTTTTCAAAGAAAAATAATGGTTTCATGATGTGGTAAGTTACCATCATTACCAGAAGACATATGGTTTCATAAACACAGTTGGTGAACTGAGGATGCTTGTTCAAACGTTTTGGCCATGCAGCTTTCCAGTGCTGTGGTGACTGGCTGATAATGAGAGGCAGACCTTGCCAGGACTCCATTCCTTCTACATTTTGTAATATCAGCCAAGAAATTCCATGGTTTGTCTGCACTGGCCTGTGCCTCCTGCCTCATCACCTGAGTACCCTCTTTGGTCAGCTGCCTTGTAGCTTTGCTTAAGCACCTGCAGTTATTCCCTCAAACATCTGTTCTTAGGTCTCTGTGCTTTCACTCCTCTTTTTGTTCAGAGCCGGTGCTCTCCAGTAGAACTTCCTGTAATGATGTCTGATATGGTAAAAAACTAGGCACATGTAGATATTAAGGCCTTGAAATATAGCAGGTGTGACAGAAACTAAAATTTAGATTTTATTGATTTTTAATTCCCTTAAATATCCACAAGTGGCTAGCGGCTGCAGTATTGGACAAAAAAGTTCAGATGATCCTTCCCCTTTTTGGCTTCCTCCTCAATTTCTAGATCCTTATTGTCAGGCCACCTTCTACTCAGTCTTCAAGATTTAATAGCCAATATCCAGAGAAGCCTTCCCTAATATGGTTGTACCTTCTCCCTCTCAAGCCATATGCAGAGGTCTATGGCCCCATCTTTTTTTAAAAATTATATATATATATATATATATTTAATTGATTTCAAAGAGGAAAGGAGAGGGAGAGAGAGATAGAAACATCAGTGATGAGAGAGGATCATTGATTGGCTGCCCCCCACGGGGGATCGAGCCTGTAACCCAGGCATGCGCCCCAGACTGGAATCGAACCCAGGGCCCTTCACTCCACAGGCCTACGCTCTATCCACTAAGCCAAACCAGCTAGGGTTATGGCCCCATCTTGTACCCATAACTCCTTGATCCTAGCAGCACTATGATAAAGGTTCTATCCACTAAACTTGGAGCTCTGTGAGGTTTTTGAACTGTGTCTTTGAATCTCCAAGTATGCATCATACTGCGTGATAACTCATCAGTTCCTCATTGTGAATTGAATAGGACTGGAGTCAGTGAACCTTTGTTGTAAGATTTTATGACTAAGTAGGAGAGAGATTATGGAATGTTGCACTGATACCATCCATGAATAAAAAGGCTAATTGACTTTACCTAAGGGAAACTTCAGATCCACCCAGAGAATTGAGTGTCATTAGATAGATGTCACCATTTAAAATAATCATATTGGAGGCTACAATTTCTCTTGATATTGTTGAGGAACTTAACATAGTGCTCTGCATTGCTATGTCATTTCTTGGCTCCTGGTTGCAGGCATGGTCTTATTTTTATAAATCTGAAAGCAAATGTTCCAGGAAGAGGCAAACCAATTTCTCAGGTTGGGAGAAATTGAAGAAACTACCTTAGAAAGTTTACCTGGGTATCCCAAGCTCCTCACCTTCTCTCCTTGCTTCTGGAGGTGAGAATTAAACAAGCTGAATATCTTCCTTAAGGCAAGGCAAAAACTTACTCCAAGGGGTAGTTTGTGTATAATTCTATACTACCTCCCAAGGCCATCCAGGCCTTTTTTTCTTGGTTATAATAGGCATTTTCTCTTTTTTTGTTCTCTTTTTGTTTCTCTGAGAATTTTTAGAAATTTGGCCCTTTTATTCAAAATACTGATTTCTAAATCAATTGTGAAGATAGTAGTAAAACCCATTAAAATATTAAAACAAAAGTATTTTTCTTACACAATAATAATATAGCAAGTAATAATAATAAAGCTCTTAGCCCCTTCTTTATTAGTTTAGTCACCTCATCACTGTTCATCTCACTTTATGTAACTGAGGTGGGGGGTCATTTTTTTTTTTTTAAATATATTTTATTGATTTTTCACAGAGAGGAAGGGAGAGAGACAGAGAGTTAGAAACATCGATGAGAGAGAAACATCAATCAGCTGCCTGGCATGGTCTTATTTTTATAAATCTGAAAGCAAATGTTCCAGGAAGAGGCAAACCAATTTCTCAGGTTGGGAGAAATTGAAGAAACTACCTTAGAAAGTTTACCTGGGTATCCCAAGCTCCTCACCTTCTCTCCTTGCTTCTGGAGGTGAGAATTAAACAAGCTGAATATCTTCCTTAAGGCAAGGCAAAAACTTACTCCAAGGGGTAGTTTGTGTATAATTCTATACTACCTCCCAAGGCCATCCAGGCCTTTTTTTCTTGGTTATAATAGGCATTTTCTCTTTTTTTTGTTCTCTTTTTGTTTCTCTGAGGATTTTTAGAAATTTGGCCCTTTTATTCAAAATACTGATTTCTAAATCAATTGTGAAGATAGTAGTAAAACCCATTAAAATATTAAAACAAAAATATTTTTCTTACACAATAATAATATAGCAAGTAATAATAATAAAGCTCTTAGCCCCTTCTTTATTAGTTTAGTCACCTCATCACTGTTCATCTCACTTTATGTAACTGAGGTGGGGGGTCATTTTTAATGCCTTAGAGGTTTAGCATATGGATCATTAATATATGGAATACAAATTCAAACAACATGCTACAATACTTAGCATTTGGTAAGATGTTCTTATGCTGAAATAATAGGTTTGGACTCTTGACACTCAAAATTATGTATATTTAGTTTATGATTAGCAAGTTTTAAGTCACCTATTCCCACCCCCAAATATCATATACAGACATTTGAAAGTCTTCAAATGGTTTTGCATAAAGTGTTTTCCTAAAAATGTTAACTTAAAAATGTTAATATTCAAATTCATCACATAATCAGTGGATGACAAAAGATGCCGCAGCAATCTTATTCAAGGAATGAACAGTTTCTGGTTAACCAAGTTGAGCAAGATGTACTTGAATAAAGTTGACAGTTGATCCCAGACATCTTAGGGGGGTCCTGGGGCATAAAGCCAATATTGTCATCAGCGCATTGAGTCATTCAGGTCACACAGGAGAAAAACTGGCCTAGCAGCTGGTTCCGTGTGACTCAGCCTGGTGGTTGGTTTTAGTCAGGGGAGTGATTCTTTGATTGGAAGTATCAGCAATGGAGAAATCAGCTCCTAATAGCATCAACTGAACAATTAACTAATTTCATTGATTTTTTTACTATCATTTTTTCCTAACTCACCCAAGTCAAATCTACTCCTTTAACTTTTAAAATCTTCTGTTGCCTACCATGAATTGTACATTGAATATAAAACCAATTCATTCATGCATGCATGCATCCATCAAGCAAACATTTACTGAGCATTTACTGTCAGCCAGGCACAATTTCCTGTACTGGGAGTAAATCGGTGACTAAAACTTAATCCTTGCCTTTATGAAGTTCTTGCAGAGGCAGATAGACAATAAACAAATGAACAAATAAACACTTAGAGCACATCTAATGTTCTTATGTGCTAAGAAGAAAAAGAAAGTAGATTAAGAAGATAGAAAGTGATTGGGGGAGAGAGTGCTTTTTAATTAGGGTAATCAAAGAAGGTCTTTCTGATTAGGTAATGATGAACAGAGACCTGAGGTGGAGAGAGTACAAACCAAATGCATGATCTGAGGAAAGATTTTTCTAGGCAGAGGGAGCAGCAACTGCAAAAGGCCTGTAATCAAGGGTGGGCTTAGAATATATGAGAAATGGAAAGCTCTTAGACCAATAATATCAGAGAAGGACTGAGGGGAGGTGGGCAAGACTGGGAGCAGTGAAACAGGAAGCTGTATCAATAACCCAGCTGAGACAGACAAATGAGCAAGAACACTGATGGGAGGTAGATTTTGCAGAGGTGGCCAGGGCCAGGTCATTCCCTGTGAGTGAAATGGAAAGCCCCAAAGTTTTGAGTAGAGGACTTCTCTGACATGTTTTAAACAGTTCCTTCTGGTTGTTGTAAGAAATGAGGATGTCAGGGGCAAGAATGGAAGCAAATAATGCAGTTGGGAGGCTGTTGCAATGACCCAGAGATGATGGTGGTTTGGATTGGGGTTTATCGTGGTAAGAGGAGAGAAGTGGTTGGATTCTGGGTATATTTGGAAGATGAGGCCTTTAAGATGTGTTGAAGGATTAGATTTGAGATGTACTAGAAAGAGTGAAGTCAAGGACCACTTAAAGGCTTTGGTCTGAGTAACTGGAAAGGTAGTAATAGAGTTGCCATTTGCTGAAATAAATAAGACTAAAGAAGATGAAGGCATTACCTTACTCTGGGGAGGAGTGGAAAAAATCAAATGGTTGGTTGTGAACCTTTTAAGTTTGAGGCTTCTGTTAGATGACCAGATGGAGATGTCTAGTGGGAAATAGATGTATGAATCTGGATAGTAGGTGCATGGTCAATGTTGGTAAATATAAAAACTGGGAGCCATAAAGCCATGTGACTATAGATATCACTGAAGGAGGGAATATGGATTGAAGACAAGGTGACTGAGGACTGAACTTTAGGAAGGACGGCAAAAGAATTTGAGAAGAACTTGCCAGTGAGGTGCATGGAGACCAAAAGTGAGGGTGCCTTGGGAGCCAAGTGAAGAAGGCAAGGAAGAAGGGAGGGATCAACCAGGGCAAATGCTGCTGAGAGGACAAATCAGAAGAAGGCTGAAGATTAACTATTAGTTTTGGCAATATGGAGGCTACTAGTAGTTCTAATGGGAGGTTTTTATGAAGGGTGCTGATGAGGAACCAATAGGCATGGGTTGAAGAGGGTGAGAGGGGAGGGAATGGAATCAGTGGACGGACATAGAGGGTCGTTTTGAAGGGTATTCTTGTGGAGGGGAACAAAGAAATGGGGCAGTAGGCTGGTACTGTATGTGCCAGTGTGTGGGCATATGTATGTGGCCATCAAGATGTGTAGCAATCAAGAGAAGTTTTCATGCTGGCATGTTTTGATGCTTATGGCAATGGGCAAAGATCTTCTAGAGAGAGATCACATTTGAGATTGGGAACATTGTTAATTGGGCTCTGTGAAATAGGAAGGTGACTGGAGAAAAGTGTCTTTATTAATAACATAATCACTGCTTTCTCTTTTTCCCCACTATTTTTTGTTTAGACAATTATAAGAAATCATGATTTCATTCTGCCTTTTATAATAAATAACAGCATACATTAAAAAAATCTTTACTGTACACAGGAAGTGTGCTAGCTTATTTTAATTAATACTTAAGGTAATTAGATGGGATATCTAATCTTATTTTCCTATTTTATGGATGAGAAAACTGAAGCTTGAAGAGATTATTTGCAGTGCCCAAGATCACAGACTGAGGTTTTTTCTCAAATGGTTTTCACCTCAGAATCTGAATTCTTGACCACTATATGTTTATTTTCTCCTCTATTTGTAAGTGCATTATTTATACACTAGAGGCCCGGTGCACGGATTCATGCACCAGTGGGGTCCCTCAGCCTGGCCTGCACCCTCTTGCAATCCAGGACCCCTCAGGGGATATTGGAGAGCCAGTTTCAGCCCAATCCCCGCAGGCCAGGCTGAAGGACCCCACCGGTGCATGAATCTGTGCACCAGGCCTCTAGTGTGCATATAAAATCTTTGGTTAATCTCTACCTACCCTCCCCTCTGAGATTCAGCAGTCTGTTTCATGTTTCCATGCCTGTGGTTTCTGCTCCTGTGTTGAGCATCTGCCCCCTGGTGGTCAGTGCATGTCATAGCTACCGGTTGCTTAGGCTTTTATATATACAGACTAGAGGCCCGATGCGCAAAATTTGTGCAAGAGTAGGCCTTCCTTCCCCTGGCTGCCGGCACTGGCTTCCCTCTGGCACCTGGGACCCAGGCTTCCTCGCAGCCCCGGCTTTGTCCAGAAGGTGATCTAGTCTAATTAGCATATTACACTTTTATTATTATGATTATTTGTCCATGTTATTATGTGCATCTATTTGCTTCCTATTCCTAATTCCATCTCTTATCCTTGCTGGCTTGTTCATGGTGTAGAGAGCATGTGTTTCTTGCATTATCACAAGAGAAAGGTGGAACAGTTTGAGGAGAGTGACATATGCCTCAAAAGCTCTTAATAATCCATAACAAACCTGGATTATTCAAAAGCTCAATTACAAAATAAAGGAAGATAGTGGGAAAAGTCTTTTGTGTTTTCCATAAATCAAAGATACAAAATATATTAACTAGTTTTATCTATGCATCAATGAAACAAGAAATTGAAGGAAAATAGCATAAGTATATAAGGAAATTAGCAATAATAAATCAAAATGATGCAATACAGTTCTTTAAAATGTCCTGTTTTTAGGAAAAATGAGATATCTCTTTATTCAATTAACTAGGTACAATGTATCTATCTTCAGAAAGAAATGGAAGAAACAATAAAGTAATGAAATTGGTTAAGTTGGACTCAGGTGTTCCTTTGGGTTCACCAAATCAGTCAGGCTTACAATAGAAAGAGAGATAACCCCACTTTACTTCAACCCTGCTCTAAGCTCTGCAAAGTAACTGATTCTTAGAACTTTATCTCTTCTGTTAGTTAGATCAATCCTTCTTAAAGGTATGGTTGAGACTAAAAAACATGTCTATGTACATTTCATTTGTAAGGAGGGAAGGTATAAAAGAGCTGAAAATGGAGGATACTGTACTTTTCTTGATTTCTTGCTGCTCACTATCACTCATGAGATTATTAAGGGTAAGTAAAAGTTTTAGTCTAAAGCAGGGGTAGGGAACATCCAGCCCATGGGCCCTATGAGTTCCAAGAAATCATTTGGTCTGGCCCTGCCAAGGCATCAGGAATCAGTTAATTAAATGTTTGACCAAATATAGCAGGCTAATTTTTAAGTTGATAATTTTGTATGGCCCACAAATGATGTTATAAATATTCAAATGGCCCTGGGCAGAAAAAAGGGTTCCCCGTCGCTGGTCTACAGACACCTCTAAATTATAGCAAATAATAGTTTGAGTCTCTTGATTGAAATGTATATATGAACAGGGCATGATTTAAAATCTGATACATGAGAAAATGTGTTAATACTCTGTACTCAGGTGCTTTATAATTGGATTGTTGAATAGATTATCAACTCTTCATAAATTAAGGATTGGACTAAATACATTGTACTTGTCCTGGGGAATCTTTGAGTCTTGTTTTAAATATGATGCTTTATTTTTCTTTGTGGATTTCAGGCTTGGCAGCTGATAATTTGCAGATTTTTATAATATAAAAAGCCCCACATTGTTAAAATTGCTGAAAAGAGTGTAGTTCTCTAATTTCTTGTAATATTTAATACTATAGTTTGCTTATGAGCAATAGTAGAATCTGAGATGGGTACTGCATGCGTTGAGATTCTAAAACCACTGTCTTGCATCTTTGAAATCCTCAGCTTTCTGGTGTGGTCTCTTACTCTCCTCACTAGGAAGAAAGCAGGCACAAGATATTAGCAAGTTTTTGTTCCTAATAGCTGGCCAGCACCCTCTACCAAGCAGACCAAATGCATATGCACCCTTAATTGGGGCATAACTATTGCTACTGCAGCATCTTTTTCCTTTATAATTGAGGATGACCTACATCAACATTTTTAATATTTTTTAAAATTGATTTTAGAGTGAGAGGAAGGGATAGAAATATAGAAACATTGATGAGAGAGTAACATTGATTGGCAGCCTCCTACATGCCCCCCACTGGGGATCGAGCCCACAACCCGGCATATGCCCTGAGTGGGAATCAAACCAGGGACCTCTTGGTTCATAGGTCAACCCTCAACCACTGAACCACACCAGCTGGGTTAAATCAACATTTTTTATTTGGGGAGGCAGTAAAAGATTCATTTGAGCATTTCTTAAGTACCTATATAATGATACACATAAAACCAAGTTCCTAAATCCTGTGAATTTCCATGACTAAGTGATGTAGCTACATATGCTTGGGGCAGTGTTATGCTGGAAATGTTCAAGTTACACAATCTAGATTTATTTTTATCTTCCATATTGCTCTTTGAAATGAAATTCAAAAATAAAAATGTTAAGAAATGGCAAATGGGGATTTTGCCACAAGGTAGACACCTGTAACTTGAGATTCTAAAACCACTGTCTTGCATCTTTGAAATCCTCAGCTTTCTGGTGTGGTCTCTTACTCTCCTCACTAGGAAGAAAGCAGGCACAAGATATTAGCAAGTTTTTGTTCCTAATAGCTGGCCAGCACCCTCTACCAAGCAGACCAAATGCATATGCACCCTTAATTGGGGCATAACTATTGCTACTGCAGCATCTTTTTCCTTTATAATTGAGGATGACCTACATCAACATTTTTAATATTTTTTAAAATTGATTTTAGAGTGAGAGGAAGGGATAGAAATATAGAAACATTGATGAGAGAGTAACATTGATTGGCAGCCTCCTACATGCCCCCCACTGGGGATCGAGCCCACAACCCGGCATATGCCCTGAGTGGGAATCAAACCAGGGACCTCTTGGTTCATAGGTCAACCCTCAACCACTGAACCACACCAGCTGGGTTAAATCAACATTTTTTATTTGGGGAGGCAGTAAAAGATTCATTTGAGCATTTCTTAAGTACCTATATCTTGGATCTAGAAATTTAGAACTGCCACCTTGAGAATGTCCTTGGTCTCAGTTGGGTAATGTCAGGGTGATGCTAGAGTAGCCATGTCTGAACCAAGTTGTGTGTGTATGGAGATGTGGAGCATAAAGATCCAGTTGTTGTGGGAAAAGGGAAAAATAAGAGGGGAGGAGAGTGAAAGATAAGTAGAGAAACCTGGGCCTGCCTGAGAAGGAACCAGACTCCTCTATAGTTAATACAAAATGATGGGGGAAACGAGGTGCCGGGTAATGAAGTCTTTCACCTACAGTCTCTTATAAAATTGACAAATTCAGAATGGATCCTTCTTATATTAAAATGAACACCTGCCTTACACAGCATGTGACTTTGCAAAAGTCGAGCTATCTTTGTAGAGTACAATGTGCTGATACATCACAATTTGCAGAAGTTTTAAAACTTATCTGCAAATCCCTGGACCCTCCTCCCACTGAGAAGCGAGGCTTGTGTTCTACCTGCTTAAATCAAGGCATGCTTGGGAGTGCTTCAACCCTCAGAACATTGTGGAAGTGATGCTGTGTGACTTCCGATGCTTGCATATGAAAGGCCATGCATCTTCTGCCTGGTTCATTTCGAGCGCTCACCCTAGGGACTGCCATGACAGAGGCCTTGCTATTCTGAGACTACCGTGCTGAAGAGGCCACATGTAGGTTCTCTAGTCAACGGCTCCAGCTGAGCTCTCTGCCAATAGCTAACATCAAATCCAGCCACAAGTATGAGCTGTCTTGGATGTTCAGTCTTCAGATGACGGCAACCCCAGCCAACATCTGTCTACATCTGCATGAGAAACTCTAAGCAAGAACTTCTCAGCTGAGGCCTTATCCAATTTCTAATCCACAAAACCATGAGTAAGAAAGAAGACAGGGGATGGCTATTGACCAGGCAACTAACACTCTCTGCCACAGGCTGCTTGACTAAAGAACACTTCTTGTTCTTGCTACTGCTAAAGATGGTCCAGCAGGCAGATGCGCTGGAGACCTCTGAACTTGGTTGGCTATATAACACTGGCTAAGAAGGTCAAGGATATTTTTATATAGTTCAGACTCTGTATGGATAAGCTAACACCTCTTATTCCTGTGCCACAAGAAATGGAACTCTGAATTCCCACGTGTCTACAAGTTTATAGCATGAATCACCATGTGTGGGGGGCAGGGTGGGAAATTGGTGAGAGTGCCTATGGGCCATTGCAAAGTTGGGAAACCGCTACTGGGAAAATTCAGACAAATGCCTCATAACAGTGCTGGGAAGAGTCAGAACCATGGGGCAGGAGAAAGTAGGAAAAGGAATGATATAGAGGGAGAGGCAGTGCTCACTTGATTGTGTGCCAACCATCTTGGTCTTCAGAGGAAGCGGGAATGCCAAAGCCCCTCGGACTTAAACTCATGACATCTTTAAGACATTCGCTTCGTTGGTGCCTGACTCTATCAGATCGCAGCTTTGAGCATGCTATTTCATGAACTTTTTCTGATTCATGGAATCAATTATGTTGCCTTTTAATATACCATCTGAGTGCTCAATGTTAAATTGACTGCTATCTAGATTTAGTCAACATGAAACAATTTATATTCAAGAGATATAACCCAAAGGGCATGCTCTCTGTTCAGTCTTCTAGATCTAGGCTCACACATGCACAGGTTGCCAGGGGCCAGGCCTGTACAAAGGAAGCCTTCTTACTGAGATCATGATGCACACATAAATGACCCTTCCCAAGAATAAGTGCCTGCTCAAGGCCATCCAATGGCTATGAAGAAAGTGATTTAGTTTTCCAAATATTGCAGCCTTCTTAAAAAACACCCCAAAAGTAGATTTTTATGTAAAATCTGATTTTTGAATGTTGGCAATGGATTAAAAAATTTTAATTTTAGAATAAAACATCTTGTGCACTAAATTCAGCCTGTGGCAGGCATTTTGAATCCTTTCTAGATTCTTTAAGTTTTATTCCTGCATCAAGCCAGCTCACCAATAAGCAATATGCCACAGCTATGTTACCTTGACTCCTTATAGAAATATTCACTGAGCTTTGTTTTAATATGATGTTCTTGACTTTGATCAAAGATCAATGTCTATTTTTCTATGCAATATCTATACTAATAAAAGAGTAATATGCTAATTAGACCAGGAGACCTTCCGGACAAAGCCAGGAGCTTGGCTGGCCCTCAGCCCCTCGCCCAGGCTGGCCACGCCCCCCCACCCTGAAGGGGGTATGACCAGTCTGAAAACCACCCTCAGCTCCTCACCCAGGCTGGCCACGACCCCATCAGGGACCCCCACCCCAAAGGGTGTGTGGCCAGCCTGAAAACAGCCCTCACCCCCTCACCCAGGCTGGCCACACCCCCCAGTGGAGATCCCCATCCTGATGGGGGCATGGCTGGCCTGCAAACCACCCCAGGGCCCTCACCCAGGCTGGCCCTGCCCTCCAAGGGGACCCCCATCCTGATCTGGAACCCCCTTCAGGGCAGATCAGCTGGCCCCCACCCAAGCACCAGGCCTCTATACTAATAAAAGGGTAATATGCTAATTAGACCGGGAGACCTTCTGGACAAAGCCATGGTGGCAGGGCCAAGGCAGAGGTGGTTAGGGGTGATCAGGCCAGGAGGGGGGCAGTTGGGGGAGAGCAGGCCAGCAAGGAGGGGCAGTTGGGGGTGATCAGGCCAGCAGGGGTGGCAGTTGGGGGCTAGCAGGCCGGTGAGGGGACAGTTGGGGGCAGGCAGGCTGGTGTGGGTGGGGGGGCAGTTGGGGGCAATCAGGCCAGCAAGGGGGGACATTTGGGGGTGAGAAGGCTGGCAGGCAGAAGCAGTTTGGGGTGATCAGGCAGGCAGGCATGTGAGCGGTTAGGAGCCAGCAGTCCCGGATTGTGAGAGTGATGTCCGGCGGCCGGTTTAGGCCCGATCCCTAAACCAGCAGTTGGACTTCCCCCTAGGGGTCCCTGATTGAAGGGGGTGCAGGCTGGGCTGAGGGACACGCCCCCCCCCCCGTACAAATTTTGTGCAACGGGCCACTAGTTTCTTATAAAAAGATGTGCACAGCTAATTTCTACTAGAAGTCAGTAGAAAAAAGAAGTCAGTCTTTCTAGATAAACTTGTGTGCTTCCTTTCATCAGATAATTAGAACTATGTAATTCATTATGTTTCCTCATTTGGCTTGATTTCTAAGAAGCTCAGAGTTAAATATAGTGCTCCTATAAACATACTCCATGTTTCTGGTACTATGAACTTTCACTTTTGTCTAATTTCAAAGAGTTTCTAAGATTCCTTTTATATATCTGTAACTTACCTGCTTCTAACACATCTTTTTACTATTAAGCAGCCGAACTCCTTTTTTGGGATTTGTCTAATATATGTATATCATATATGCATATATTACATAACAGGTCATATTTTATATGACATATAACATATTTGTGAGTCCAATACTGTTTTCACTACTTCATATCACTCTTCTACTTCGTTTTTTAAAAATAAATTCAATAAAATGTTAAAGAGTTAATGCTTTGTCCAATTATACTTGATTGTCTGGCTATTTGACTATCTTAGAAATAACCCTTAGAACATCTAAGATGTGCTTTTTTTAGGTTTCCCACATCTCAAATATTAAAAAATTGCAGATAATTTAAATATATATAAATAATTTATATTTTCATTACACATGACTACTACCACCAATTTTATTTTCGCCAATATTTTTCTATGTATAAATATTTACTATAAATAATATATACTATATTTTTATATAATATATGCTATGTAATACTACATACTATGTAATATTTACTATATGATATGTAATATATGTTAATATTATACAAATGATACATGAGATCATTTTTTAAATACAACTGTGGAATTTTTTCTTACATTAAGCATTTTCCCATGACCCTAAACATTTTTGAAGAAATACTTTTAAATATTTTTATAGTATTCGGTTATGTGAATAAACCTTAATTAATTTAACCCTTCTCTTATTGTTAGATAGACATTTGAGTTGTTTCCCCACTTTCAACATTTAAACAGTACTACTAAGAATGTAAATATTTGTCTGCTTCTCATAATATTACTTAGAGTAAGTTCCTAGAAGTAAGCTTATTGGGGTCAAAGGGCACACCTTTAAAAAAAATACTAGCAAATTACTTTCCATAATGGTAGTATTAATTGAACTAGTATACAAGTGTCCTTGTCTCCTGACACCCTGTCAAAAATGAGATCATCCTATAAAAATATTTTTTTCATTTAATAGGTAAAGATGGGGCCTTATTATTTTATATTGCATCTCTTTGATTATAAGTGATGTCAGAGTATGTTTTTGTGTTTGCTTTGTTTGAGTCTTGGCATTTATGTTTCTTTTTTGGCAAACTGTATGTTTTTTGGCATCCTTTGCCCACTCTTGTATTGCAGTGTTAGTTTTTTTCTTGTGCCTTAAAAAAAGACATGTGGGCTAGACATTAGTTCCATGACTGTTACACTTCTTGGGACTCTGAAAAATCTCAAAGTTCATACCAAATGTTTCCAGACTAAAGTCTACTAGATACCATCCAATTACATACAGATCTGTAGTTTATTGAAAGGGAAATTCTACTGCTTTGTAGTGACTCTCACTGTTGTTTGCCAAAGTTCATTTCCACAAATTGGTACTAGTAGACACTGAGATGAGATCCACACTCTTTTCACTGCCTTTGAGACAATGAGCACTTTTATTTCCTTGTCCAGCAGCACCGAATGCTGCTGCCTGCAAGAAATCCCACTTGCCATCAGTTCAGTTTTCCATGTGGGACTTTCCTGACGGGGCTTTCTTGATTCTTACTCATTTATTTCTTTCCTGGCCACCTCACCCCCTTCTTCTAATAATTCAGAGTTCTCTTTCCAGAAATATCAACCAGGCGGGTACACTTTTTCAGTGCTTCCTACTCAGTGACGTAAAACACCCACAGAAAATGTCTGCTAGTCCTAAGTAAAACAAACAACAACATGTCAGCAATGCTCTTGGAGCCAGATCATGCAAGTCAAATGCTCATCTACTGGTAGCAAGACCAGCATTGTGGTGTGCATGTTCTGGAGAGGGAACAAGACGGCTTTTGCTCATACCTCTTCTGGCCATTATTTAAGGAAATCAAAGATAATCTGTTTTTGTTTGTAGGCTGGAATTCGTGCCTCAAAATAGCTACAGTTTTCTCAGAATTTTGCATTGCCAAAGAAGCAATTTGTAAGCTATAGTAGTGAGACAGAGCGCAGTTTCCTTTCAACTTTATTATGTGCATATTACATTTTGTTATTGTGTTTACATAAAGCATTTCTTTTGAAACACGGCATATTTGGTAGAATAGGAAAAGCAAACATATTTAGGTGGCATCACTGTCTCTGTTTAGCTTTGAGAGAGACAGGAAGGACACAGAGTTTGTCACACTCTTTGCTGGGCTAGCCTTCATACTAGGAGTGTGTGTAAGAGCTCTGGACTAAAGGCTCCAATAGGCAATCCTCATAGGCATTCCTGGCCACATGGCAGTCTTGTGAAAGATGCTACTTTATTGACTCGGTGCCCTGAAAGCCACTAGAAATAGTGCAAACCAATAAGATGAACAGAACCCATACTCTCCCTCTGATTCCATGAATATTACTGTGCAAAACACACCACATCTCCGCCTTATACTTGCCTTCCACCTCCCAGAGCTAAGGGGCTCCCGGGAATTCATATCTCAGCCAGAGACTTGATGCAAGGTTTTTCAAGACAGAGGAATTAAGAAACCATTCTGGTTATATAAAGGAATGGATCCAAGTTCCCAGGACTAACCCCATATTGTGGGCTACTCACAGCGTGGGTGAACTATCACCGACGGTGGGCCTAGGAGTGGGACGTGGGGTGAGGCACCAAATAGTGTGTTCAAGAGGTCTTCTTTGAAGCACTCTTGTAGAGGTTTATTATTTCTATTGGACACCTGTTGGTCTGGACTTTTGGTTGATAGGGATCAAACCAAAAATCAAGACAAAACACTCAAATGAGCTTAATCAATAAAATTTATTCACTAATGTAACATAACAATCCAAGGGTAGAGCTAGTTGTTGACATGGCTGGAATCAGAGGCTTTAATCAGTGATTCATTTTATTCTCCCTTGGTGAGTATGATGGCTGTTCAAGACCTCCAGCCTACCAGCTTTATAACCTCAGCAGAGAGAGAGCATCTTTCACCAAAAGAGAAAGATAGGGAGGACTGGGGAGAACGGAAGGTGGGCCGGCTTGGATCAGCTGTGTCCTTTAATCAAACAGAGGAGATCTACATTCTAGATTATGTTCTATTCCTAAGTAAGAGAGTAGCGCCCCCCCCCCCCAAAGGCATGAGAAATCAGAAAAAGAGGATTCTGTTGCTAGAAGAACCAAAGCTATCACAGTTCCCTTCATCGTGGTGTGCTAGCAAAGGCACTAGGCTTGCAGCCAGACCTGTCCCACTCTGCCTCTACCGTCTGTTTGTCATCTTGGGCAAGACAGCGCTCTAAGCCTCAGACCCCTTAGCTCAGTGTTTCTCAACCTTCTGGCCCTTTAAATACAGTTCCTCATGTTGTGACCCAACCATAAAATTATTTTCGTTGCTACTTCATAACTGTAATGTTGCTACTGTTATGAATCATAATGTAAATATCTGATATGCAGGATGGTCTTAGGCGACCCCTGTGAAAGGGTTGTTCGACCGCCAAAGGGGTCGCGACCCACAGGTTGAGCACCGCTGCCTTAGCTGTTCAATGGGGACATGAATATGCATACGATCATTTCACTCTGTGAAGATACCACCGTGTGAAGGATACAGAAACAATAAGAATGTAAAGGATTGTTTCTGTTATCCTTTTCTGGCCCCTGGAGCTGGCTATTGCAGGTCATCTGTTTACTTGTGAATAGGACCCCATTTAATTTCTAAGGTTCTGAAAGGGAAGGTCATTGCTTAATGTTCAAACCAAAGAGCGGCCTTCAACCTACCCAGGTGTTCAGGCAGTACATCTGCTTCCCACCTGCTCTACTCAAATGATGCAAAGACAAGCGTGTTGGTTTCGACTTCCTAATCATGATCATCAGGACACTGAGAAGCGTCTCTCTGTGATGCAGCTTCACTCTGAAGTGTTGGGTTTCTACTTGTGACTCTTTTGGAAACTGTCTTTGATGTCTAAGAACCAAAGTATTTAAAATATCCATCTTTTTTATCCCTAAAAACGAGATAGGAGGACTGGCACTTCTCCTAAAGCCTCAGCCACACCTGCTGTTTATCCTGTACTCACACAGTGATGACTCTCCCCTTGAGTTCATGGCATTTCCTTTGACACATCAAAGTGAAACTCCTAGAAGATAGAAACAACATGTCTATTGTTAGATGAAGAGTAAATGCCCCATTTCAAGGTGAAATCTAAAACACCAGATTGAATTGTGGGTTTTAAAAAGTCCTAATACCCTGAGTGTTGAGATTTGAAGGATAGCTGAATGGATATGGGTGAAAGTGCAAGCTGTCATTCTTGTAATGCCATCCCTTTGAAAAGGGACAATGTTATAGAAATATCTGAAAGAGAAAAACAGACCAACTGAATTCACAAGAGTTTTTCTAAAAGGAAAAACATTTCAACATACTCAGCTGGTCACTAGACCCTCCCTTATTCTTTGGATTTTACATTAAAGTGTATCCTCTTCTTTTCCTTCCCCACTGCCTTAGTTCTGGCACCTTCTTCTCTATGTGGATAGTCCCTACTAACCATTTCTAATGTGTTCTCTTTTCAAGCCTGTCTTCTCTCCATACTATCTTCCTCTTAGCCTTATTCATGTACATACACATTTGAGTCCTTTTAGTATATGTCCTTGGGTCACTTTATTAACTCTCTGTGGCTTAATTTTCTTAGTAGTCAGTTCAAAGGATTATGTGAGAATTAAGTATTAGCTATTATTTCCTGATCCTTGTATGTTCCAGCTTAAAATCCTTCACCATCTTCTGGTCAAAGAAGATATAGCTCTGCACCTGTCATGATCTCCTAATGGCTTGACCCCTTGCTATGGCTCCAGCTCTTCTCTCACCTCCATCCCTCACGTGTTCTGTCCTCTGTGTTCTAGACACACAGACGCAATAGATGTGTTTTACCCATATGGTTTCTTCTACCTTCCCTCCATGACCATTCTAGGAACTCCTCATTCTTCAAGGCTGTGCACCAGTGAAACCTCCTCTATACTTCTCCAGGGAAGACTTAAAGATGTCTTTTTTTTTTTTTTGGTACTTTCTTCTATGTAGCACTCATCCTACCACATTTGAAAATAATGGACATTTACTGCTTATTGGATATTTAGAATGTGCTAGGGACTTTATATATGTAATTTCATTTAATCCTCACAACAAAAGGAAACTGAGGTTACTAGTCCAAGGAAGCAGTGGTGCCAGGGTTGACACTCTGGTCTGATTGTGGTATCATAGTCATTTGACGATATGCCATGTTCCTTTTCGGCATAGTCATTAGTTTCCTTGACCTCTCTCCTCCTTCGAACCTCTGAGCTGCCACAGTGCTGTGAACAGTAGCCTTGAGAATTCCCTCACTGCTCATGGAGGAATCTGTGCCCAGTAAAAGTCCCTGTGAACGAGGCACCCTTGACTCAAAGAGTCCTCCATATCCTCCTCCATTTCCAAACGGGTACCATTGCTCTCCTTTGGTTTCTTCCATTTCTGATTAAGAAGTAGGTTTTTCTTCTATGCATAAGACTTTTTCACATGATTTCTGACATTGATTCTCTAGAAAGGAATCGACAGCCGACTTCTTGAGGGCAGCCCAATATCTGGCATACAATATAAATAATGGTTAAATAAATGAATGATTGGAAGATGCAATGATAATCAGTCAGCAGTATATATTAAGTAGAAATTGAAGCCAAGTAATGAGCCCCTTAGAAAGGTCAAAAGTTAATGATCTCCATTTTCCTTCTAATGAGAGACGCATCAGTGGCACATGGCGGAGAGGTGGGGGATGCGGAGAAGCTGAAGAATTGCTGTTTGAAGAATGAATTGAGACCCCCTCCTCATGCCATCATCTACCTACATGCTAATCAAGACAGCAGTGATTCCTCTATCCAGTTAGACTTGAGCTAAAGGACCTTCCCTTCTGATAAACCTTTCTCTCAATTATTTGCTTACTCTTTAGCCCTTTGAAATTTAATAACTTTTCTGATGTATATTCATTCTAAAATTAACAGAAAATACTTTGCTTCAAGGAAATGAGATAATGAAAGCAAAATACCTTAACATAGAACCAAAATACTTTAACATGCTTGTATAGAATGCTTAATCTGTGTGCTTTGTTTTCCATGTCTTCTTTACTGAAAACATGTTGTTAATGTCCAGTTGAAAATACTTGTTGCAAAAGTAGATTCTTCATGACAGCTAGTCAGTCTTCTAAGAAATGAAGTAGAAATAAGATTTATTAAGAAAATAAAACCTGTGTGAAAGCCAAAGCCATCACCAGGGAAGAAAATGTATTTTTGTCCCTACTATTAGGTATGGAAACCTTGACATCCTCTACATTCCTGAAGCAAGTAGACCTCCAGGACCGATTTCTCTGAGCTCTTCAGACATCTGCTCTCATTTGGAAAAGGTGGGCAACACTGCTGACGAAAGTTTGTGTTTGATCCCTTTTGCCTGCATTCCATGTCTCTGCTCTTGCAGACTATTCTCAACTCTGTTTGTTTCCAGCTAGAGCTTTTCCCAAAGCTGATAGCCTTAGGGTCCTATGGTTTCCTCACAAAAGGAAGTGACCTTCCCCAGTCTAGAAGCACTTCCCTTTCAACCCGTGGGAGAATTAGTACTAGTTGTTGTCCCAGCCAGCCACTTTCTCGGATTAGTATTTCCAGGCCTTTCCAGGCTCAACAAAACTTGGCAGGATTGCTTGGCAGCTCCCTAAGCTTACTAGAAATACCAGAAGCCCACAGTTTGCATAATGCTAATTAAGTTTTCAGCTCTTTCTCCAAACCCATATAGTGTTTGGAAGATCCAATAACTTGGGAAATGTCCTATCTAGGGATTGGCCAGAAAAGACACCAATCCCAACCCA
>NW_005371219.1:10349549-10373304 GCF_000412655.1 Myotis brandtii
ACCTTGGCAAGGGTGCCCCACTGCTTCAAGGAAGTGCTCTCTTGGGGATTCTTCACTTACAGTAAAAATCCCCCCAGGGTCACCCCCTTTTCTAGTATCACTTCCTGAGGTGCCGCTATGGATTTCTCTCCTCCTTTGGAAGTGTTTGGTTTTCACTGAGCCATCACACTTACTAGGCGTGGCGATACTCCTGTTCTGCCACACCTTAGAGGTGTGACAAGACAGGGTGCCTGAGCCAAGTAGACTCCCCCACCCAAGGTGTGGTGATATTGCCCATTCTTACCACATCTTGGAGTGTTCCATTAAACTCCCATGTAAGTCAGCCAAAACGAAAACATATCGGTCTGGTCCTTTAAACCCCTTCTTCAAAATATTGGTTACTGCTCTAGAGCTCATAGTATATAGCAAGGATCAGGCTTTTAATTTTCAGAATTTCATACAAATCACTGCAATATCTTCTAAGAAAGAAAAATGCCAAGTGAGGAAAATGAAGTAGAATGGGAGATACTGGACTTTCCCCTTTATTTGAGAAATTTATATATTTAGAGAGGGTACAAATTAGGGAATAAACTTGGTCAATACTCTCTAAAACTTTGAACTGAGAGTTTCAGTGCCCACGTGGATGTTATCACTATTGATTCAGTGTAGTCAGGCCGTGGCAAAAGGCTCTGGGCCAGAGAGGTGGGTGGACAGTGACCCAGCCTAGTTCCTATAGGAGTGCCAGGGGAGTGCCAGTCCTGCCTGGCAGGGAGCCACAGCCTCTGATTGTGCCTGGTATGGAGTCAGTTTCCAAGGGAAAGAAAAATAACGACAACATTAGTTCCTTTTGTGGAGTGTTTTTGATCTTATTGAACAATTAAAACTAATGTGAGAATTCATCAAGGGTTAAATGGTAAGTGGTCTGGCATGGATGATGAATTGAATGGGAGAGCAGAGCAAGTGGACGCCAGGAGGCACAGGTAGCCGGAGAAGGCTTTCTGAGGGAGCGAGGGCTGGCAGGAGACCCAGATGATGGGTACAGTTTGGGAAGGTCCCTATGAGGGTTTTTATAAGTTTCAATTTTTATGAATTCCTCTGCAACAAACATTGCTTTGGGAGATGTAGAAGAAACAAAGCAAGGTGCTCTGTTTTCACATACTCAGGTTCTTTGCTGAGATGCTTATGAGAAGTAATTTATAGAAAACGCAACTCAATTTAGAATAAAGTAAATTAATAGGTTTTTTTTTCCCCAACGAAAGAACCCCCTATAACAGGAATTAGCAAACTGCAGTCCTGGGACCAATCAGGCCCATTTGCTTGTGTTTGTACCAACTCAAAAGGTTTTTTATATTTTTACATGGTTTTTAAAAAATCAAAAGAATGATATTTTGTGGAAAAATGAAAATTACATGAAATTCAATCATCAGTGTCCAGAAAAACAGTTTTATTGGAACACAGGTGTGCCCATTTAATTGTCTGTGACTGCTTTTGTGCTTCAACAACAAAGCTGAGGTGTTGAGATGGAAGCTGTCTGTGGTCCTCTCATTGCTTTGCACTATCACTTCATACGCTAAAAACGTCAGGGACATGCTGATCAACCAACAGTGTGTTGGGTGCTGTGTGGGTCACTAATAAATGTGAAAAGACATTGTCAAATATGAAATACATAAAATCTTATTGCAGATCAACATTTAAAAAATTTAAGTATGGTTGGTATACAATATTATGTTATTTATATTAGTTTCAGGTGTACAATATAGTAATATGACATTTTTATACCTTGCAATGTGATCACCCCACTAATTCTAGTAATCATCTGTCATCATTCAAACTTATCACAATTATTATTGATTGTATTCACCTTCACCTTTTTTACCCATCCCCTCTGGCAACCAACAATCCCTTTGGTTTGTTTCTATGAGTCTGTTTTTATTTTGTTTTATCTTTTTGTTTGTTTGATTTGGTTTTTTAAGATTCCACATATAAGTGAAACCATGTGGTATTTGTCTTTCTCTGTTTGACTTATTTTACATTGTATAATACCATCTAGGTCAGTGATGGCTAACCTTTTGAGCTCGGCATGTCAGCATTTTGAAAAACCCTAACTTAACTCTGGTGCTGTGTCACATGTAGAAATGTTTTGATATTTGCAACCATAGTAAAACAAAGACTTATATTTTTGATATTTATTTTATATATTTAAATGCCATTTAACAAAGAAAAATCAACCAAAAAAATGAGTTCGTGTGTCACCTCTGACACGCGTGTCATAGGTTCTCACCATGGTTTTAATGTCCATTCATGTTTTTGCAAATAATAAAATTTCATTTTTTATTTCTACATCATATTCCATTATACATATACCATTATATTCATATATATAATTTCTTTTTTATCCATTTGTCTATTGATAGACACTTAGGCTACTTCTGTATCTTGACTATCTATTGTAAATAATGCTGCAACAAACAGAGGGGTACACATATCTGTTCAAATACTGTTTTTGTTTTCTTCAAATAAATACCCAGAAGTAGAATTGCTGGGTCATAGGGTAGATCTATTTTTAGTGTTTTGAGGAATTTCTACACTGCTTTCCATAGTGGCTGCACCAATTTACAGTCCCACTAACAGTGCACAAGGGTTCCCTTTTTCTACATCCTCATTAGCACATATTATTTGTTGACTTTTTGATGATAGCCATTCTGACAGGTATAAGGTGATATCTCACCATGGTTTTAATTTGCATTTCTCTGATGATTAGTGATGCTGAGCATCTTTTCATGTATCTGTTGGCCATCTGTATGTCCTCTTTGGAGAAATGTCTTTTCATGTCTTCTGCCCATTTTAATTGGATTATTTATTTTTTTTGTTATTGAGTTGTATGATATATTTTTAATATCAACCTCTTATTGAATATATTATTTGTGAATATATTCTTTCATTTAGTAGGTTGTCTTTTTGTTTTGTTGAAGGTTTCCTTCACTTTGCAGAACTTTTTAGTTTGATGAAGTCCCATTTGTTTATTTTTTGTTTTGTTTCTTTTGATCAAGGGGACATATCCAAAAAGATATTACTCTGATTGATGTCATATAGTTTACTACCTAAGTTTTCTTCTAGGAGTTTTCTGGTTGCAGGCCTTACACTTAAGTCTTTAGTAGATCAGCATTAATGGATGAACATTTGCAACCAATTTGGATGATAAAAAACACTAATTTTAAATCCCAATTAAGGAAATGTTAGCTCTTCCCCCCAAAAGAATTTCATTCTTATTGGTAGACCTGTATTATAAGAACAATTATACTTAATTATTACATTTTGAGTTTTGTCTAAAAATTTGTGGAAATTGTTTTTTTTCTCTTATTATGTAAGTATCTACATAATATCATGATTTTGCCTCCTGACCCACAAAGCCTAAAATACATATTTACTATCAGGTCCACAGGGAAGGTATGTTGATTGACTCTTGCTCTAGAATAAGGATTTGCTAGTATACCTGACATATGCTTTAGGATTTATTGTGGGGTTTTTCTCTACCATCTCATGTGGACTTTATAACTTCATGGCTGGTCAAAACAGATAATATTATCTTTATTTTTTTGTAGAAATTTTTAAAGTTGAGAAAAGTTGGCAGGTATGTCCTGCCACTTGAGTAGCCCTCTTAGTTTTGAAAATGTACATTGAATAATCATAGCCATTGCTTGGGAGTAAAATATTGTGATGCTCTAAGCAGCGGTTCTCAACCTGTAGGTCGCGACCCCTGAAAATACATCCTGCATATCAGATATTTACATTACGATTCATAACAGTAGCAAAATTATAGTTATGAAGTAGCAACAAAAATAATGTTATGGTTGGGGGTCACCACAACATGAGGAACTGTATTAAAGGGTCGCGGCATTAGGAAGGTTGAGAACCACTGCAAGACAAGCAAGATGCCAGGTATCAAATCCTGTCTCAGAGGATGAGGGGGAAGCAAAGGGTTTTCTGTGAGAAGAAGAATCAGGACCGCAACTCCTGCCTCTAGACACTCAAGGTCTGGGCAGCCCGATATGCTGGTCCATATTAGATTGAATATAACTGAATATTAATGTTCATTTTGATCTAGTGATATGGGTTAAATTTATGCCCCCAGTACCTGTTAATTAACCTTATTGGACACAGTGTCTTTAGAAAAGTAAGCAAGTTAAAATGTCATTAAGATGGACCCTCATCTAATAGGATTGTTATCCTTATAAAGGGGAAAATTGGACACAGAAACAGACATGTAGAGGGAAGACAATGTGAAGACTCAGAGAGAATGCCATCTGAAAGTCAAAGAATGCCCGAGGCCACCAGGACTAGGAGAGAGGAGTAGATCCTCCCTTACCACCCTCAGCAAGACGAGCACTGCCTACATCTTGATTTTAGACGTCCAGCCTCCAGAACTGGGAGACAATACATTTCTGTCCTTTAAGCCACCCAGTGTGTGATGCTGTGTTACGACAGCCCCAGGGAACCCACGCATCCACAGCCTCCCCAGTGCTGTGAATATGCTTTGGGGACAGTATGTGACAGTAAACTGATGAGCTTAGCAATGAAATCCTTATCCAGTCCTGCTCCTGGGCTGGGCAGTCCTGACTTAAGAGACAAGAATGACCAGTCAGATCATACGGGGCCAGAGAGTAAAACACCCAGAGCCTCCATGTAACCCTTTGTGGCAACATTTGTTGTGAGCTGGTCGGACTCCAGATCTCTGCACAGTGGGGCCTGCACGTGCCCCTGGACTTCCTGATAATTTGCTGGGTCTTGCTCAAGAGGGAGTTAACAGGTGGCTGGTGAATGGAGCAGATTAAATCTTAAAATAAATAATAAAAACAAAGTGTTATTCCCTTTGCATTTCTAGTTTGGGAAACAGCTCACGCTGTTAAATTTACAAGTAGGAATTAGCAACACGCAGGTTCTGAGATTGTGCAAGCAGCAGGGCCCTGGAGAAGTAGCAACAAACAAGTAAAAATGTAGGTGTCCAGGCTCTGACCCAGTCCAGGTTCATCTCACCACACCCTGAGTTAGTGGCAGGCTTTTAGCTGACTTATGCATGGTCACAAATACGTTAGTCATCAAAGGATTTGATTTTAATGAATTTTGTTAAGAATTGTGATGCTATTTACAGGAATATATTCACTTGGAAAAGGTTTAGCATTTCAAAGGCTATTCACAATTCATACCATTTATTCACCAATTTAGTTCATGCTATAAAATTTATTAAATTTCTCCTGAGCACTGTTGGTGTTGACAAGCAATAAATATGGCTATTTATTATTTCTCCTTATTTTGTTCTCCAATTTGAGTTTCTCAGCATTGCCCAGAGACTTTTTAATGGGTCTGCTACAAATACGAGTGCATGGCTCGCCCTCAAGTCCTCCACCTGTCTGTTCAGAAGGCACAGGCAAGGAGAGAGTGTCAATCTACATATTTGGAATCAGTTTGAAAATATTAAAATGCCATTCCAATTAGCCATGATATAGTCACCAAATACTTATGAATAAATTTTCATTTGAGCCACTCTTGCATGTCACTCCGGGTTGACAATTCAACCACGAATAAATTTTCAAATATCTTCTGCATATTTGGACACATTCTAGGAAATCCTCCCTTGTGAAGCACCGAAAGTAGCAAGACATAATAGCAGTAGTTTGAAAGCACAAAGTTGAAGCAGGAGTGAATGTGACCCAGAATGTGTTGCTGGCTAAACAGGATCTATATGTAGGAGAATAAGCAACCCCGGGACAACAATAGCTCTAACTTCATCATGACTGCTGTCATCACAAAATAAAGGTAGTGAGAGTCTGCTGGCTTCCTCTGTGCCAAGGTAGAGCAGTGACCTGTCTGGTGTTAGGCAATGGCTGAGTTTGTCATTGATTAATGTTTTCTCTGATTTTGCGCCTTCTCACCTTCTGCCTCTTGCAGTATGACTTACTAGAGTGAAACCCAGGGGAAATGGAACAGAGATAGGACCCTCCCTAAAGGTGACACGTGGCAGAAGCAGATGAAGGGCTCATGGCATCATTCAGGCATGATGCAGAGGTTAAGGTGCATGCCCTCTGTGGGTTGTGCAGCAAACAGCGTAAATTAATGAAACAAGAAGTACCCAGCTCATGGTAGGGAGGCCGTATTGTAGAGGGGGACGTACCTCCAGAAGATGGAGAAGACCTCACTCCTGCTGTCAGCATTGCTCAGGAAGCTCCTGAACACATCTCTCCACAACTCAGGCTTCCCACCTCTTGTCTGTAGAGTGAAGGGCCTGCAGTCAGAATTTCCCATGGGTCCTTGTGTGTGCATGTATGATTGTGTGCGAGAGTGAGTGTGAGTAAGAGTGTGTGAGTGTAAGTGGGTGTGTGTGTGAGGTGAGGGATGAGGATGGTAGTGAACCAAGCAGTGAGTGAGTTCAAGCTCATTTTTCTAAAAATAATAGTAAAAATTTATGGATACCAGGCCATTTGCTGTTGCCTCTTGAGCCCAAAAGCACTCTCGAGGCATAATTTCTTCTTTCTCAGGGGACCTCAGTCTTTCTCTTAAATCTTTCAACTGAAAAGCAATTAGTATTGTCATTATTTTACAAATGAGAAACTGAGACTTAGAGAATGTATTGGGATTTTCAGGAGAAACAGAACTAATAGTGTGTGTGTGTGTGTGTGTGTGTGTGTGTGTGCATTCATCTTACTATCCCTATCTATCTATCTGTGAAAAGATTTGTTTTAAGGAATTGGTTTACAATTGTGGGGCTGGCAAGTCTGAAACCTGCAGGGCAGGCAGGCAGGTTGAGACCCAGGAAAGAGTTGATGTTGCAGCTTGAATTCGAAGGCAGTCTGGAGGCAGAATTTCTTCTTTCTCAGGGGGCAGTTTGAAATTTTATTTTAACACTAGAGGCCCAGTGCACAAAATTTGTGCAGGGGGTTGGTGTCCCTCAGGCCAGCCTGCACCCTCTCCAATCTGGGACCCCTCTCACAATCCAGGACTGCTGGCTCCTAAACACTTGCCTGCCTGCCTGATTGCTCTAACCGCTTCTGCCTGCCGGCCTGATTGATGCCTAACTGCTCCCCTGCCGGCTCAACCTCCCCCAACTGCCCTCCCCTGCCAGCCTGGTCGCCCCCAACTTCCCTCCCCTGCTGACCTGATCTCGCCCCAAACTGCCCTCTTCTGCCGGCCTGATGGCCCCCAACTGCCCTCCCCTGCTGGCCTGTTTGCCCCCAACTGCCCTCCCCTGCCAGCCATCTTGTGGAGCCATCTTGTGATGATGGGGGGCAGCCATCTTGTGACAACGTTGGGGGCCATCTTGTGGTGGCCATCTTGTGACAGCGTAGGGGGGGCCATCTTGTGGCGGCTATCTTGTGATGACATGGGGGTGGCCATCTTGTGATGATGTGAGGGTGTTGCGCGAGGGTGCGAGGGCCACCTAAGCTTTTACTAATATAGATAAAATGTGAACCCTCTATGATCTTACAGTCTCACTTCTAGGACTCTTACTTTCCAAATGGATAAATATATGTGTATATATTGATAAACCTAGAAAAATGTCCATGTATACACATGACACTGATTCCCTGGAGAGAGGAATTAGAAGAGAGAAAGGAGCACTATCTCTTTACTTTGACACATGCTCTCTATGTTCTCTGATAGGTTAGAGAGTTTCTATTTATTTAGACATTTATTTTGTTACCAAATTAATCTTGCAAAAATGAAGAATTACTCTTTTAAAACATTAAATGAAGATTTAAAGATAACATTTTCACCCTAACCTACTTTCTTTAATACTGCTCTCCCCCACTCCCCACTATGGGTCTATATTGATTTGCATAACTTTGCTAAAGCATTTAGGAAGGGAATAAGAAGGAGGAGCCCACCTTGACTTTATAGGGACATTTTGGGAAGACATCCCTAATCTGTCCTCTTGACCAACAGACATTATGACACCCACAGGGAAGTGTTTCTGGCAGTTCTTGCCCTCTCTGTGGCTGGTGGTATCCAGACTGATGGAAAGGTGTGGTGTTTAGGTGAAGGCAATTTCTTGCTGATATGTGGAGACAGAGGTGTAAGTACTAGTGACAGTGCACTGGGCAACAAACCCTCACGGAGATCCCATGACCTTCTCTATTAGGGGAGTGATTAATGCAGGCCTAGAAAGCAGTGATTTAGCTTGAACTGTTGAGCTCTTCTAATTCTTGAAGGAATTAGAAGTCCTTCAATAATAATAATAATAATAATAATAATAATAATTTGTTTTCCTTTTGTAATACACAGCTATTGGGATGTATTTTTCTTCACCATATAAAGAGATAACAAGAAATTTCAGGCAGAGACTGTTTCTCTGCTTCACACTATTGCTCTGAAGGGCTTTTAGAAATTTCCATCCAACCAGAGCAGATCTCTGAGTAATTAATATCTAGGTGTCATTAGCTCTCAACTGTAGGCTTTCTGAGGACAGCGACTGCAGTCTGTTCTTCATCTCAGTGTCCCCAACAGCATTTTGCCTCTGTGTGCTGGGTACTCAGGGGTAAGCCGAGCTCTTCTATAGATTGGTCTCTAGAAAACATTTACAATCCAGACTGGGTGCTGATGCTTCCCCTGCTGAAAACTCTTTGGTGCCTTCTTCTGGCTCCAAGCATCAAGTCTGGAGCCATAATATCCTATGAGGCCTCTTATGCGGGGCTGATGGTCAGCTGGTTGTACTGGTTCCACCACACAGGTTGTTGACAGCCAGCCTTCCTTCTGACCAGCTAGGCCTGTGCCTTTCCAAATTGCTCAATATTTAGAACATCACCCCTGCTTATGTTACCTGGTCCTTGCCCACTTCTCAGTCTCATCTCCTGCTCACCACCCCTAGGGTTACACTCTGGCTTCCTTTGGTTTCCTTGAATGTGCTGGGCTCCGGGACACCTCGGTCCCCACTCATGCAGTGCCTTCTGCTAGGGGATTTCCCCAGTATTTCTTTACCCAGTAGTTCACTCTTTCTCACTCTTCTCATCTCAGTTGTAATCTGAAGTCTACAGGCACCTTCCCTGAACCCCCACCCCTCCGACAAAGTTAGGAGTCCCTTTAATACGCTCTCAAAGCACGTGCAGTTTCCTTCAAGTGTTCCTCCCAACTTCACGGAAATGATTATTTGGGTGGTTGTTTACGATAGGCTGCATGAGGCCAGGGCACTCATCTTGTTCTCACAGCACCAATGTTTGCTACAGAGAAGGTTCTTCATAAATATTTGATGGAATGAAAGAATAAATAAAAGGTTAGGCCAAAGCAATGGGAATAATTGGCATCTTTTTCTAGAGCTACTCAGATTCTATAAATAACCCTTGTTGAGAGGAGCTCTGACTCAAGTGCTGCTCACACACTAACCTCATCCATTTCTGAAATGCAGCTTCTGAGTGGTTTTAGCTCTATGGCAGCTCAATAGATCAACTTGAACTACAAACTACTTAAGGGCCCTGCTTTGCTTTAAAAACAAAACAAAAAAAACTCCCTTTGCCACTATTTCCTGATTACATCTCTAATCTCAGGGGTCATGGTCAAGTAATGTTAAGTTTCATCCACATACAAAAATTCTGTGAAAACCAACCAAGAAACAGAAATAAATGGGAGAACTTATTGAATTTCTTTTAAGCTGTGTAGCCTGACTTATTTTTGACTCTAAATTTGAGTATGTACTAATTTGTCTGTTTTGTTTGTCTAGAGCAATTATACTTTCCTGTATTTATTTGAAGTAAAAATATTTTCCCACATGAAGGAGTCATTTTGAGTAATATTATACCACACCAAAGTTGGACATGCACATCCTGAATTCTATTGCTAGTATTTCTCCTTCTCCTTCTTCTTTAAATTTGGTTTTAATTAGTTTTATGACCCATAAAATAGCCATTTCCATGAATAAGTCCTATGCTACATGTAGTACCAATGACCAGCCATTTCATTCAACATTAATAGTCAAGAAAAACCTCTGCATGAAACCTTAAAACACAGTTCCAAACACCCAACTAAAACTCCCCAAACCAAAGCAAACAACACATAGTAATTTTTTTTTCTTCAGAATGGAAAACACATTTTTCTTTGGATACTGTCAATGTTCACTTTTAAAAGAGATACATTTTCCAAGATTCTCCTCAAGGCGAAATGACTCTCTCTGGAGCCTATAAACCTGGAATCATTAGGTAAAATCAAATCCCCTAAACAGATTTTAATGTGACCACATGGAGAAAAAAGAATGATGGTGAGCGAGAGAGAAGAACATTCTTCTTAGATACAAACATTTTTTTTAAAAAAAAATTATGAAAGACCAGAAAAAGTCCTAAATGGTACAATTTAGGTTCTGGTGAAAGTCAACTTGTGCGCCCCTGAGTCCGGGAAGGAGATAACCTGGTTAATCCCCAAATAGATCCCCAGCCCTCCAGGCCACCCCCCTTAGCGAGCACAGGCACCCCCACCTGGGGGCATTCCCAAGATGAGTGCAACATTGGACTATATGTGAGGACGGAAAACCCAGAGAGGTGCAGTTAGGTAGCAGCAGTTGGTTCCTAACTCAGTGCTCCATTAGAAGAGTCTGGAAACAGTGGGTTTTTCTCAGTGCCTTGGGGATTTGTCCACCCAGGAATCTGTATCCAGACAGATATCAGGTGAGACGCACCTGTGGGGCAGCTTATTATCAAGGAGCAGGACGAAGCCTTGATTAGGAAGAAAGGAATCTCCTCATGGCCTCAGCCCAAGACATCCTCACCCTCTGCCCCCTCCCAAAATGGCCTGCCAGCTTATGAGGGAACCTCTACCCTGTTGACTGAAGGAGCAGCCGGCTGAGGACAAAAGGCTTTAGCTCTTATTAAAAAGAAATTCTACAAAAAATAGCCAGAACTTGGGGCTTGTCTCAGTTCAGTTGTAAAACTGTGCTTGAGGCAACTCTGTTTAATTCCCTTAAAAGCTTAAATAGTGACAGGTTGCGTCCTGGAGTTCTCATATTGCCATATTACTGAACAACCGTACTGGGGCCTTCCTTTGGCAGAGGGAATAAGTGATTTCATTTTCAAGCCATCACAATCACAGTAGAAATTTGGCTTTGGTTGTTTCCATGTTGTTTTCCTGAAAAGGGAATATAGATGGTGAATGAGAGAAGTATTTCCAAGTTCAGGGTAATGGTCCCCAAATTGCTATTGTTATGAGGTCTAATAAAATAATGATTTTAGTGTGTAATTTTAAAAGTTTCTATACTTGTTTTTAACCAGTCCATGATTAAAAGAGGGTTAGAAGAGGCCAGGATTAAGACATGTTTTAAAATTTGACATTTGGTGATTATTGCACTCAAAATTTAAACTAAGAATGTTTGCCAACAGAGTTTACAGGGAAATAATTTTTATGTTTCTCTGATATCATGGTTTTAATCTGACCATCAATATCAGAATGCTTTTGGTTGTAAATGAAGAAAACGCAATTAAAAGTGACTTACGCAATAAGGAACATTTGTATATCACATAACAAGGTATTTGAAAGTGTGGTGGGTCCAGACTTGTTTGATTTAGTGTTTAAGTGATAGCATCAAGGTCCCCAGCTCTTTACATCTCTTCTCTACAGAGCAAGTTGGCTTGTCTTTTAACTGAATTCCCTCATGGCCCCAAGATGACTGCTGTTATTCCGACCCTCAAATGCAGACACAAGATCCAGAGGCAGCAAAGAGTTCATTTCCTCTTGTGTGTCTCTTGTTATCAATAAGGAACCCTTTCCCTGAGCTCCCAGCATTCTTTACATATCACTTTGGAGGGAAGGAGACATGAGGGTGGGGTTAGCTGTTTAGCAGGCAATAAAAAGCGTTTATCACAAAATTGGAGTTTGACACACACACCAGGAACAGACAGACTTTCCTAGGAGAGACTGGCCTTCTCATGGGCTGGATTATTGACAATATTTTGGCTTCAAACTTTTCCCACTTTCACAAAGAGGTGAAACATTTTCTTTTTTGGAAATGAAAACCAGGGAGAGATGGAGGTCAACAGAACTTGATTTTAGATGTTACATTAGAGGATTCTCAAATGGGAGCAGTGTTAGGGTTTCTTCTGAAGTTCATTGTTCTTAATAACTTTTTCCTTTTATAAGGAGAGCTCAATGTTTTAGAGATCTGGAGAACATGCCTACGGTACCTTTTCCTTCTTAAATTTATTGAATGACATAGGTAGAAATCAGAGATCTATTGTCTGTGCTCTGACCTCTCTCTGAAGTAAAATGAAAACAACAACAGCACTCAAGAAGTTTGTCAAAGACTACAGGTAGATTGAGGAGACAGCAGGGAGGTCACAACAGGCAGGAACACAGATGTCTATGGAGTCTAGAGATGCAGAGGTGGCAGTCTCCTCGGGTGACTTATCTCGGGGTCCACCATCCCCTCACTGAAAGTCTGGCCAGTTCCCTGGTTTTGTCATGAAAAGGGATATCCATTGATTTCCATTTGCTATGCAATGATCTTAGTTCTTGAAAAATGACTAAGAAATGGGGATAAGAAAAGTAACTGAGAAAATCCAAAAAGTGGAAGGGAAGGCAGCGGTGAGAAGAAACCTCAAATGACTTGGATATTTCAGAAACAGAAAAGAGGAGGTTAGTAAGCAAAGGAAAATGTGGGAACAAATAAAAATGTCTGCTTCTCCATCTTATTTAAAAATATTATTTGTAGCCCGCTACCGCTGCTACCGCCGCGAGGTCTGAGCGCTGGGCTGCAGCCATGGCCTACTGCCGGCAGGAAGGGAAGGATCGAATTATATTTGTGACCAAAGAAGACCATGAAACTCCAAGCAATGCAGAGCTGGTGGCTGACGATCCCAATGATCCATATGAGGAGCACAGGTTGATCCTGCCAAATGGAGACATTAACTGGCACTGCCCATGCCTTGGGGGAATGGCTAGTGGCCCCTGTGGGGAACAGTTCAAGTCAGCCTGTTCCTGCTTCCACTATAGCACGGAGGATCTCAAGGGATCAGACTGTGTAGACCAGTTCCGGGCCATGCAGGAATGCATGCAGAAGTACCCAGACCTCTATCCCCAAGATGAGGAGGAGGAGGAGGAGGAAGAGAAGAAGCCAGCAGAACGTTTAGAAAAGGCAGCTCCCGCTGAGGCCACTGCAACCAAAGAAGAGAAGGGGTCAAGCTAATGAAGGCCATGCTGCAGCACTGGCTCCAGGCCTTCCACTCAGAGTGATATGAACCTTTTGCAAATGCCTTTCGGTCACTCTCCAAGAAAGTCTTTCCCTCTATTGTTCTGTGCACTGTAATGTACAAAATAACTTATTTTGATGATCAGGGGGTTTGGCCCCTTGACATATACACTGAAAAACATGGGGTTATATGTTTGTATCTCACATAACTCCTCTACCAGTGACTGTGGCTACTGTTTTCGAATTCTCCTCTGAGATTACCTCTAAGTTTGCCACTTTGAAATAATGTGCTGAATACTCTCAGCAACTGAAAATCATTATCTAGGAGTGTCTCTTGTGAGTGAGCTGATTTATTCTGATTCATTATCTCCCTTTTAGTAGATTTTATACCCGTTTGGGAAATGAAATAGAAACAAAAACATCTTCCATTAAAAATGCTGGAATGGGGCCATTCCTAATTCAAGAGGCCAGATAATCAGATACTTATTTCTCAGAAACCATCTTGACCTTGAGTGTATGAGGTACTAGGCTTCATTTCTGATACATTTTGGTTTCCATTTTTATATTGAGCCCCAGGTTTTCTTTCTAGAGAGTGGAGCTTTGGACCCTCCGACTCACAGACACTTTCTAAAAAGAAGAAGCTGGTTTTGCTGTTCTTGTTATTCCAGAAGCCCTGGTTGGGGCCTGTGTTCACGCTGCCTCTGGCTCAGCCTGTTCAGATGCAATATTCTTGAGAGGTGGGGACCTACTTGTTACCAAAGTAGCGACCAAGAAGGAAACACGAATTAAAAGGAGAGCACGGTTTAAAAAAATATATATTATTTGTAATATTCTGGGATAGAAGTTGAATGGTGAAAAAGTGGCAATAGAACAGAGGATGCTACATTTTCTACATTTCAATTTGAAAGAAAACAGTCAAGTACTCTATACTCCAGTGGTGATTACATTAAAGCCATTTAATTTTGTTCAGTCTTTTTTATCCCTGGATTCCCTAGTTCCCCACACAGTTTTATTTTTAAAGCCTTTGTACAATGTGAAATGACCAGAGCAGAGTTGTTTTTGAAAAAGGGGTTTGAAGTTTGTTTGCTTAACAAAGTGTTTGCAGTCATAATTAGGTTGCATATTAAAGTTCAAACTCATCTCATGTTGGAAGTGACTGAAAATTGTTACCATCTGATGGCTTTGTGGGCAGAGCTCTCACAAACGACACGGCACGCACTAAAGGCCCGGTTTCTGGGCATCACCCCGGGAGACCTCAGCGTCTGGGCAACACGGACTGCACATTTCCCAGAGTGGCATCATGGGCCATAAATCTAACTGTCATAGCGCTGTGGCCTTGAGCTGTTGGAGTCATCCCAATTCCATCCAGTTTTTTTTTGCTGCTTTCGTCCCTTTAGAGTTCTCATTTCTTATCTCTCACCCACCTATCTATCTGGGGGGACCAGAGAAGCCCTGATGAGTTGTACATCCTGGGTACCATTTTGTTAACTCTCACCACAGAAAAATCCATCTCAAGAGTCACGTTTTCTAGGGGGAGGGAAAGAAAACGGGAGAGAGAGACTGGTTAGTGTGTCCGGGATGAGTCAGCTCTTCATCTGTTGTGTTGAAAGGCAAAACTGTCTTTAATTGTGACAGTGCTCCACTTCCATCCTCACTGGCATGTGAAGCCTATTTGGGAACAGAAAGAGAAGTTTTATAGGGCACTCGGCAAGCATCCTGCTTCAGGCAAGAACCTCATTCTTTCTGAGAGGGAAAGCTCTTTCTTGGCCTGCACACCTGAGTCTTTTATTTCTACCCAGAAAGAAATGGAACAATGGAAGCTCAGTTATTCTGGTGATAAGCCCAAGGCAAGAATCAAGGCCTAATAAACCCTGTGATGGGGCATAATTATACATGAGCTAGTGCATATGACTATGGTGTTGGAGGCCACCACAGGCACTGTTTTCTGAAGGCAAGCACATGTTTAGGTTCAGTCTAAATCTGGAAAAACCCAGGTTTATACTGAAGTAAGAAAGAGAATGGATTTTTTTCTTTCTTTAAGTAACCTCTGTACTAAAATCATAATTTAATTTGAATCAGTTTGCAGATAAATTTTGGTTATTCTCTCATTTGCCTTTCTGAATGTTGTGCTTGTTCCCATTTATTTATTTTAGGATATTCTTCCTGATAGGAAATGCTTGCTAGTATACCCATTCTGCTTAATAAAATAAAGAAACTAAAAAAGTGGGGTCAGAATTTGGAAGACAGCCAACATCATCACAGAAGAAGCAACCAAGTCTTTGGTTTTGTGATTCAAAACAGAGAACAGCTTGAGACAAAATAAGAAGCAAAAAAAAAACCCCATAGGCTGCACTTTTACAATGAGCAGAAACGTTCTTTGGTGGGGATAAGGCTATATATACAGAAGGAGGACAAAGTAAACAGAATTATTTTTAAAACTTTTCTGAAAGCTAATTTTGGAAGATTTATTTGAAATCTACATCAATACCAGGTGCTTTTAGCAGTCCTTACAAATGAATGTTGTCACCTTCTCTTCTTACCCTGTAATCACAATGCTTAGAAAACATCAGTAAGTAGACAGTCATCATGACATTCTGTCTGTACATAGACCCCCACAATATAGATAGTAGATGTACCACTTTAGTCAGAGAATAGAATCAATTTGGACCAATGATGCTACAGTATACACTGGTTTTGCAATGTGACCCATTATTCATGAGCATCTAAAAATCACTGGGATCTAGTAGTACAGAAAAAATATAGCGACAGGGAGAATCCCAATTACTTATGGCTACTGTGCATTCTGGTTGGTCAATGTCCATGCTATCCTAGTTGGTGAGCATCTTAAATATCACTTAGACCTTCTGATATTAATGACCAGTCATAATTTCCCCAATTAAAAAATTCAACTTTGCCTCATATCAAAACTCTGATTTCATATCAATTCAAAGCTTTTCCCCTTCCACATCATGCAGGCTCAGCCCAATCTCAGAAACCTGCAGTGCAAAAAAATAGACATGGCCTCTTTACTGTTTCTTCCCCTTTCCACTACTCCCAGCAATGTTCTAGCTCTCTAGGCTCTTCTAGGGTTCTGAGTTGAGTACTCTGGTCAGGCTCACTCAACTTCCTACATTGCTTCTAGTAGAAAGGGTTGGACATATGAAAACTATGCAACTCAGACTCCCTTGCAGCTAAGTATCTAGATGTGAATTTGTTTCTGTCAATTGGATTCATTCACCAGGAGATTGGGAAGGCAGGAATGAGTTGGGGATCATCTTCCTGAGGCTTTAGCTATGGTTTCTAACAAGTAAAATGGTGGAAACATGAAGCTTTTCTGCAGAACTATTCCTGTGCCCACCTCCACATTCCTGTATGAAGAGAAGTAATGGTAGACATTACTTTCACTTTTTAGCCCAAGCGGTGCCTCAGAGGTGCTAGCTCCCCTACTGGGTCGGTTCTGTGTTGTTCTGTTGTTCATGACTGATGCAAGTGCCTTTGTGGGTTCTTGATGAGACCACTCCCCACCTCCCCAGAGGACCTCCAACATTACCATTCCTAGAGCAGATGTTCCTCTGGCTGGTTTCTTGCCATCCCAGCCAACATTTGCAACTGATGGATCACTCACACAGACTTTTTCTATTCTTTAGACTCTTCCAGCTAAGAATTGGATACAAGTCTCCACATAACAGGAAATGCAGGCCAGGTTTTCCCAAGGAATATGTAACCAACCAGATTTTGTTCTGGATCTCTGTTTAGGGAGGGTTTGGGAAAGGGTTGGCAGAAGTATGAATGGGGCAAAATGTCAGTATCCCAGTATCCCCTCCTGGCAAGCCCATACTCTACAGATGGTTCTTGTAGAGACTCTCTTCCTGTGTCTTTTTAAAAAATATATATTTTAATGATTTCAGAGAGGAAGGGAGAGGGAAACAACCCCCACCTCTCTTCTCCAATAGTGCCCTTCACAAAAACCCTCACTCACATCTCTTCTGATCAGGTGGAGGTAAGGGCCACTTCCTTGGCCAGCTCTATGGACAGTTTCTTGTCTCTGTTCAACTAGTCTTGGAAGTAGTCATCACCTAGGACTCTCAGCTTTTGGACCTCAGCTCAAAAGGAGATCCCAGGAGAGTTCTCATTTATCATCCAGTTATACTACTATGGCTGATTTTTCAGATAAGAGGCCAGTATCCTGCTTTGAGGGTTGTTTGGGGAGAGGGAGGCTGGTGGCCAGTTGGGCAGTCAGCAAGATGAAAGTTGTCTGCAGTAGCATTGAGGAAAACTGTCAACTTGGGACTAGCTTTTAATAAAAACTCTGCCTGTTAAGACAGTGTTTCTCCCTTCTCCATATTCATTTCCATTCCAGCTTTGTATTTAAAACAGCATTTGCTGTATTTTTTTTAATGTTTACATGGTGTGTGTGTTTTGTTTTGTTTTTCTGAAAAAGCTAATGGCAAATCTGAGACTGAACCCAATGGACAAGAGACTTTTAAAATGTACTAGTCATTCAAAAACTAATGTGGCTGCATTTTTTAAAAAAAATCTCAAAGCAAAACCAACAAAAAACAGAATCCAGGAATATTTGACTTTTAGAAAGAATAAAATAATAACTAGTTCACATGTGTGTGCCTCAATTTGCTAAGTACAAAATGAGTAGTTGGATTAGCCAACCATATCCTCTTCCAGTTCTGATATCAGATGGCTCTCTATGAGTCAACAGAACCAAAATGGCCAAATGTCAGCTACTCTAAGAAAGCATGGCTCAAAGAGCTCAGACAGGCTAAAAACAAAACAAAATACCAAGTGAATTGAACACCTAGGTCACATAAAAACCTGCATACAAATGTTTATAGCAGCTTTATTCATAGTTTCCAAAAATTTGGAAGCAACCAAGATTATCCTTTAGTAGGTGAATGGATAAATAAAATGTAGTATATCTAGATTATAAAATATTATTAAGCACTGAAAGGCATGGAGGAAGCTTAAATTCATATTACTAAGTGAAAGAAGCCAATCTGAAAAGGCTACACACACTATAATTCCAAATATGTGATGTTCTGGAAAAGGCAAAATTATGATGACAGTAAAAATATCAGTGATCGCCAAGGGGTTAGAGGTTAAGGAGTTAAAAGGAAGGGATAAATAGGCAGAACACAGAGAATTTTTTGAACAGGGAAACTATTCTGTATGACTCTAAAATGGTAGATACATATCATTATATATTTGTCTAACTCATAGTTTTACCAAGAGTAAACCATAATGTACTTTGGACTTTGGGCAATAATGATGTCAGTATAGGTTCATGGATTGTAACAAATATACCGCTATGGTACAGATGTCACTAGTAGGGGAGGTTGTATGTGTATAGGATGGGGGTATATGGGAACTCTGTACTTTCCATTCAGTTTTGCTATTAACCTAAAACTGCTCTAAAATATAAAGCTCATTAATTAAAGAAAGAAACAAACAAAACATAGTTAAACCAATATTAGTCTACGCCCCTTGAGAAATAATGACATTATTAGGTAAAATAATTTGTTGTAATCCATATTTAAGCTAAAGCTATTCATGTACCACAAAAGGCAACATAGCCAGGCCATATTGTACCAAATATTTTTATGAAGCTTATGTGAAAAAAAAAATCAAAGAAACAAGATATTAACTGAAGCCAGGACCAGCTTTAAACAACTTCCAACAATTTCTCCACAATTGTCAGGTTAGAGATGAACCATTGGCTGACATCCAGAGGTCTTATATGAAGAAGTAGCAATCATCCTGTCACATTTTCTGATAAATACAGATCGAACTATGAACATATCTATCTCTAGAGTAGCCATTAGTTGAATGTTGGTCTTGGACTTGTAATGTGTATGATGAAAAAATGATTGAACAGGAAATGGATTTCTAAGACACTTACTTACTTTTAAGAATCATATTGAAGTGTCCCATTTTCTGCTGGTCATACCCACTCTTTTATGAGATAAACTCTCTTGGTGTGTGATGTGAGCAAGAGAGCTTCCTTGAAAGGGGTCACTCACACACGTTTGTGTCTTTCCATAATGCCAGGTTTATTAGCCATATAAGCCAATAGAGTCACACACAGATTACACACAGAGGAGACGAGCTTACTCAATAGAAGCAAGTGTCAGGCCGAAGTCCCGGTCACTGGCAATGCCCACAGGTGGGGAGGTGGGCTTTGGTCTCAAGCCAGGCAGCTCCAGTGGTGGCATGTGTTCAGTGGAGTGGAAGTCCAGCAGGGCTCAGAGCGTGACCCGTTGGTAACATGGGGTTTTAGTCTCTATCTCCAACTCTGCCAAGTGTTCTTAATGCAGATTTAATGGAAGACAAATGAGTTTATTTTCTTTACAATTCCATTGTTATCCATTTAAATGAGAACTGTGAACATGAAGAACAATGTTTTGAGAGTAATCAATTCAAGAGTAATCAATATTCAAAGTATTTTTTAGGTGCATAGCCTCATGATGCCCTCTAGTGGCTAACCCACAAGAAAAGTGCCTTAAAAGTCCCACAGAAAATAGAAATTCTCCCCTTTCACAGGTGAAATAGTGTACCTATTAAAGTACACTGTTATCTTTGATTCCTTTAATGAAAGCAGTAGGGCTTTATTTCAGCCACCACTGCCTTATTGCCTTAGTACCCTGAAGATCAAAATTAATAATAACTATTGTGTCAAAAGGATGGTAACCATTGAGTACATCCAATGTGTAGATGTGATTCACTACAATTGGGTTTGTCATCTCAGAATAGGGAAATACACCGCTGAGGGATGATGAGAAAATTCTCCTGGGATTGATCGCCCTGTCACTATTAATCCTTTTTCATCATTGAAATGGCTATCTTGGGGGTGAACTGTGATTCCTGGGCCGGTAGCAACACTATTCCAAAAACAATAAACAATAGACCTAATTGAAAATAAATCAGAAAATTTATCCCACTCGTTGGTGAATGACTTATAGGAATTGTGTTCTATATCCTTGAATTCAACAGCAGCCATTAGAGTGTGTGTGTATCATATATAAAAGATGTTTTATAAGATTGAATAAATGTTCAATAAAATTAGCCAAGGTCTTAAAACTGTTTCTTATTCTAAACTTCAGATGGTTTCAAGTAATTTAAAACTTAAAAATGCTCATACATTGATCCTTTGTATATTTTCCTTTGTCCTATTGGAACTAAACTTATTATTTGAATAATTTTGAAGACATCTCTTTAATTCTTGCTTCTGGGTAACAAATGACAAGTTTTACAGTCTTCTTCACTGATAAATCTATGGTTTTTCAGATAAAGTTCCATGATAATAGGTAGATTTCAAAGAAAACATTGTTTATAGTAAAGTTGTTTAAATGATCTGACAGACATTGGTCCTTGATAGCAGTGCTTTTTGGAAAGTAATTGAAGCATTTTCTCCATAATAAATTCAACAGATATTTTTATTAGTCTCTCTCCATGTGCCTGCTAGTCTCTATAATAAAGTTAACTAGTTGTTCGCAGTCCATTGTGTAAATATACCACAACTCTTTTTATCCACTCATCTATTGCTGGGCACTTAGGCTGTATTCAAATCTTGGCTATTATAAATAATGCTGCAATAAACATAGGAGTGCATTTCTTTCAAATTAGTGTTTTGGGTTTCTTTGGAAATATTTCCAGAGGTTGAATTGCTGGATCAAAAGTCAGTTCCATTTTTAATTTTTTAGATAACTCCATACTGTTTTCCACAGTGCTGCAACAGTCTGCATTCCCACCAGCAGTGTATTAGGGTTCCCTTTTCTGCACATCCTCAACAGCACTTGTTTGTTGATTTATTGATGGTAGCCATTCTGGCAGGGTGAGGTGATATCTCATTGCGGTTTTAATTTGCATCTCTCTGATGATTAGTGATGTTGAACACTTTTCAATTTGTCTATATGTCCACTTTGGAGACGTGTCTATTCAGGTTCTTTGCCCATTTTTAAAATTGGTTTGTTTGTCTTCTTGGTGTTGAGTTGTATAAGTTCTTTATATATTTTGGAAATTGACCCCTTATGAGATATATCATTGCCAGATATGTTTTCCATATAGTGGGTTGCCTTTTCATTTTATTAATGGTTTCTTTTGCTGTGCAGAAACTTTTTATTTTGATGTAGTCCCATTTGTTTATTTTTCCTTTGTTTCCCCTGCCAGAGGAGACATATCAGCAAAAATATTGCTACAGGAGATGTCTAAGATTTTATTGCCTATGTTTTCTGTTGCAACTTATGTTTAGGTCTTTTAACCATTTTGAGTTTATTTATGTGTATGGTGTAAGTTGGTGGTCTAGTTTCATTTTTTTTTTTGCATGTTCCTGTGCAATTTTCCCAACACCATTTATTGAAGAGACTGTCTTTATTGTATGCTCTTGCTTCTTTTGTCATATATTAATTGACCATTAACGTATGGGTTGATTTCTGGACTCTCTGTTCTGTTCCATTCATCTATATGCCTGCTCTTATGCCAGTACCAAGCTGTTTTGATTACAATGGCCTTGTAATATATTTTGATATCAGGTAGTGTGATATCTCCAACTCTGTTTTTCTGTCTCAAGATTGCTGTGGCTTGTGGGTTTATTATAATAAAATTTACCTACCGTCCTCTGAACTTGTTCTATTTTTCCCAATTTTCATCCCTGCTGATTCCAATGCTAATGCATTCCATGATTTTCAACTCTTCCTTTCACTTTCTAAAGGCATTCTAAATCTCATCCAATCCTCTGAGTATTGAATCTAGAAATAAGCGGGTCTTACATACATTTGATTCAGATGATCTTAGGTTTACAGGATTCTCAGAGAAGCCTAGTTACTTTCAAGTGACCCAAGGGGTCAGGTCATGCTGAGCCTACTTCAGAGTACATCTGTTTCATTGGGTTAATGTTGGTGCTGACCCTGCCTTCCCAGTTTCCTCCAATTGGCCAGCAGCCAAGGCTGGGCTGGAGCTCCTGGAATCCTTCAAAGAAGGGATTAATTAATCTGGATGGAGATGGTAAATTTCTTCACATTATGCAAGCATGCCCTGGGGGCTTGTAGAGACAGGACAGAGTGAAGAATAAGTGTTTTTTCCTTCTTCTGAGAAAGGGAAATAAATATATGCAAAATATTTTGAGCTGTCTTGACAAAAAAAAAGTGTTTTTTTTAAGGAAAACACAAACATATAGCCCAATTTGATTAACACTAAACTGGTCAACTCAGAGTGCTAATTATAAAGATGCAATTTAAAAACACAAACTCATTTTCTAATTATACTGACTTTTAAGTATCTATAGTTTTAGTTACAATGGAGTTACAGTGAATCACAATTTAAGGTGTCTAAAATGATGATAGCTTTTGCTTGTTAAGAGAACCAAGCAAAGAACAGAAGCAAACATCAATAGTAGAATAAAATAATGAAGCGATATTCTGATCTTAATGTACCCCACAGTGTCCAAAAAAGACATTGAGAAATAAACAGTGATGAAAAAAACATTGAGCACATATTTGCTGTGTATCTGGTTTTTGTCTTAAGTTTTTTGAATAAACACCATTAAAATTTCATTTGTTTTCACTTTGAACATATCAACATACTTTTATTTACCTTGCTTTTCAATATTATCAGATTGGAATTTTTTTTCTATATTTACTAAGCATTTGTATTTCTTCTTTCTGTCAGTTGCTGGAGTACACTTTGTGTGTATGTGTGTGTTTAACTGAGATATTTGTCATTTTCTTACTGATTTATAAGATTTCTATATATTACATATATTAACCTCTGGTATTTACTCTGTAAATATTTTCTCCTAATTGATTGTTTTTCAATTTTATATATGCTGTTTCTTTTAGGTGCAAAAAAAAAAAAGATTTTTATAATTGTACTTATCAATCTTTTCCTTTGTATTTTTGTCTTTAATATTATACATTGAAAATTTTTTCTACTAAGACTATATAGTAACTTTTATTCTAGTATAATTATGATTTTATATTTTTGCATTCCAATCTTTAATTCATCTGGGATTCATTTTGGTGCCTTGTATGTTGTAGTAATTTAACTTTATATTTTCCCACATAGTTAGCTGGTAATCTTAACCAGAAGTTGAGTAATCCATTTTTTCTTTGATGGTTTGAGATGCTATCTTATCATGTATTAATATTTTATATCATGTAAGACTGTTTATGTAAAACTATTAACATCCCTTTATCAAATAAAAATTCAGCATTCTTCTATTTCCTCTTTCTCAATTGACTTGCTGCTCTTATTTTTATTATGTTCTAATAATCCTTTACATTTTTTGTACTCTCTTTCAAAGTTTATTCTTGAAATTTGCTTTAAGTTTAAAGAGTATTTTTTCAGTTTGCCTTTTTTTGTTAATCTCTAGGTCAGCTAGTATATTTTTAATTAAAAAGATAAGAAAGGATGAATGGCCCTAGCCGGTTTGGCTCAGTGGATATAGTATTGGCCTGCAGACTGAAGGGTCCCGGGTTCAATTCGGGTCAAGGGCGCATGCCCCGGTTATGGGCTCCATCCCCAGTGGGGGGTGGGCAGGAGGCAGCCAATCAATGATTCTCTCTTATCATTGATGTTTCTATCTCTCTGTCCCTTTCACTTCCTCTCTGAAAT
>NW_005371219.1:10373325-10377043 GCF_000412655.1 Myotis brandtii
ATTTCTGGTCTTTCTTTATCTTTATATGCCCAACAACAGTCTGTTGTTTTTATACCACAGAAACACTGAAGATGAGGACAAAATTTGGGTAGTTATTGTTGTAAGGGATGAAGACAATAATAACTGAAAAAGTTTCCTTTCCTAGGAAATTGATATTGTTTATTTCCTTATATGAGGCTTATAGGATTTTTCTTTTCCTTTGACATTCAAAATGTTGACCCACTTTAAGAATTTTCATTGATTTTCCCTTGTACTTTATTAACTTTTTAGAACTAAGGGTCTAAATCTCCCATTGTTCAGGTCAAAATTCTTCTATAGGATTTTTTGTTAGCTTTTTGTCCATTTGCTCTGTTTTCTTCTGGAATTTAATATATAGTTATTATATATTATAACACCTTATAATTTTAAGATTTTTTTCATATTAATAATCTCTGCATAATTGAGTTAAGTGGTAGCTTTATTTAGAATTTTTTGATAATTTTCTTCCTTCTGTTTGCAATTTGTTATCACCTTTGGGCTCCAAGCAACTTAAAGACAAGACTGTGTTTCAGATCTGTATATTTCTAATTCCTAGTATAGTGCTTGGCCTAGAGAAGATGATAAATAGAGGTTTATTGAATTATACTGCAATAAAATTGCTCAAATATAAAAAAAAACTGAAAAATTATTAGGAAATAATTTTTAATGGTAATAATAAGTGTATCTTGGTGTAAAAATGACTGATATAAGCTGTATTAGCTGTGAAGTCTTTTCAGAAATTGTGGTATTATACAAGAACTTTACACTAGCACCAGTAACTTTAAAATCAAACACAGCTCAGCTCCAGCCTCCAGGCACATAACTGTAGTAGGAGTAAAAAGACACGTATCAAAGTATTGAAATAATGACTAATATTGGCCTAGGCTTACAAGGGGAAAGACCAAGCCAAGGGCTCTACATTTATACTCACATTTAATCTTCTCTATATATTTGATAGGCCTTTTATTTGCTGATGAGGAAGCTGAAGTTTAAAGGGTCATTAGCTAAAGGTCATACAACTAGTAAGTAGCAGAGCTGGGATTTGAGCCCAGGTCTGATTAATTCCAAAGTCTGTGATCTAATCATTAAACTTTTCCTTTTCCCAGTTCACCCAATGCTGAGGTTCAATGACACCGTAATATTTATTGGCTTATTTATTTATTTATTTATGTATCCTTTCCAGAACTCTGATTTGGTTCCATAAAATCTGAATCTTTAAGATTATAAGCCATGGAAATGGGAAGTTTACCCTAGATCTAAAACTATTAAAGTCAAAGTCATCACCCTTATCCTCATTATATTTGCTTTTATCCACATAATTAAATGCCTGTTGTTCACTGTGACTACAAAGAAGCAGAAGAGGGTCATGGTCCCACAAAAGACTTACACTTGCACAGGACAGAATAGTATGTATAGAGAGAGACATGGCCTCACATTGCTCCTTTTAAAACTATTTATCTTTGCAATTGCTAGGTGTGGTATTTCAAGTTACTCTTCATGATTCTTAGCAGGATAAAGAGATTCTGATGCTGGAAGGGCTGTTCCCAGTCATTCTTTATTTCAAAACTTTAAAAACCACACCTTGCCCATTGCAAGGCAGTTTAGACCCCTAGATTGGCCTCCCCAGGTCCTCCAAGCCTGCAGCCTGTGTCAGAATGATATGCTGAGGAACATGAGCTTTCTGTCTTGTGTTGCATCGTAGTGCCAAAGAGGATCATGGTGACTCTGTTTTGACCTCTTTCTTACTTGTTGGTGACTGGGGCTAAAGCTGCTTTAAGGAGTGGCAGTGATAGCAGAGATTATGAAAAGGATGAACAGGAAGCAGTATGGTATATTAATGAAGAAACTGAGCTTTGGATTTAGAAAGCCCTGGTTTCAAGTCCCTTCTCCACCAATTATTCACTCTATGACCTTAGACAAGTTCCTGGGCCTCATTGTTCTCACATTTTACATTAAGTACTGAATAAATAATAGTTATTACCTTTAACATGAATTCATAGGGTGGAGTGGGCTTTTTGTTTTCCTACCTAGCATTCATTTTTTCCTTCTTTTGGTAACAACATATTGATTTTCTTTTATCTTCTTTAGTGTAATTGCTGACCAAAGTTCTCTGTCCTCTCCTAAGCAAGGGGTGGACACATGGCTGGAGCTAAGCCAATTAGACTTTTTGGGGACTTTGAATCTTGAATTAATTGACACTCTGAAAAAACTGTCCATTGATTTGTGCTTTCTGGACCTCTAGAGCTGCCTCAATTGCTATCTTCTTTCAAACTTGGGACTTTGGCTACCTCATGTGTTTCTGTTAAAATCCTCTTTTGCAAAAGGTTGGCCAGCCTTAGTGTTGTTTACCCCCCCCCCCCAAAAAAAACCCCTGCAACATCTATTCAATCTTTTCCATTCATGTGTGATTGATTTATCTTTGATTTACTCTAAGAAACCAATCAATCGATTACTGTGGTCCTAAACATTCCTCTTGAAAATAATTGAATAATCATCCTAGGCGTTTCTTATATTATTTTATACTTCATTATGAAGTGTATTCATTTTCTCCAAAATGTTTCTGGGCAAATCTGGACTTCATGCCATCTGTGGTAACCTCATTCATAACTGAGAATAATGAATCTGTCTTCTCCATGATATGTGCACCTATGTTGTTGCTCTGCCTGTTCACTAGGCTGAATGTGCCCCGATTTTTCATCTGCTCTTATAGGGTTTCATTTCCAAACCTTTTCTTATCTTGGTTGTCCTCCTCTGAACTCTTTTAAGTTAGCTGGGAAGTGAACTCTATCCAATAATGTCAGTCATCATGGAGATCATGGAGGCCTCATCCTGTCCAGAAGGCAACCATGTAGCTCCAGGACCGTGACATTTATTGTCAATGCCTAAGGTAGCTGTGAATGATCTGGGTCTCCTGCCCAGGCACACCTTCACCGCGCAATAAACGGGAAAGGCTTAGAAGGCAGGTACCCACGAGTTCCGGGAAGAGTCATTGCTCAGTTGAGCCGCACTAATCAGTTTAATTTCTCTTTATGGCTACTTTGAACTGTAGCTTTTTTTTTTTTTAACTCCAAACACCAAAACTGGGTGATAGCTAATAATTATTGAGTGCTTACGATGTATGAGGCACTGTGCCAAATGCCTAACATTTATGAACTCATTTAATCCTTTACATTAGGGTATTATCTTCATTTTATAGATGAGAAAACAGTTATGCTGAGCCCAGGTTACATGGCTAGGGAGTGATGCAGCAGAAATTTTAACTCCTGGGTTTGATGTTGAAGCTCTTGCCCTTAACTATGACCTTTAATTGTTTAAATGCTCAACAGGAACAGGCTAGAAATAGTTGGACAAAAACTTAGTAAGGATTTGTGTTTTTTAAAAGGAAGAATCTTGCAATTCATGTAATATGGAAAAATAATTTCATGGTAAAAAAATGTGAGAAATGATTCATGCATGTTTTCTTTCCTGGGATTAAAAAATGAATATTGTATATGAAGGTAAGAAACCTGTTGAACCCACATTATCTAAATTTATTTGAACAGAAAATACCCTACTGTACCAAGAGTGCAAAAACATACAGTTGACTAAACTACTTGTTAAGGGGCTACACTAAAGTATGCATGCATCGTAATAAAAATACATTATTTTATAGGAAAGGAAACTGACTCCTGGAAAGATTTAGCTCTCCAAAGGTGTGTAT
>NW_005371219.1:10377390-10382589 GCF_000412655.1 Myotis brandtii
GACCGTACCCTTTTATGTAATGATGTTTACTTTGAATTTATATTAGTTCACACAAACACTCCATCCATGCTTTTGTTCCGGCCCTCTGGTCCAGATTAAGAACCCATTGTGGCCCTCGAGTCAAAAAGTTTGCCCACCCCTGATCTAGAGTCACCATCCCCAGGACTTATTTTATAACTGGAAGTTTGTACCTTTGGACAAACTTCACCAGTTTCCCTATACCTCACACCCACCTCTCCCCCTTCCCAAATCCCACCTATGGCAACCTCCAAAAATATTAATATAGTTTTATATGTTATTATTTTATTAAAGTATTTTATTTAGGAGCTTTATAATAGAGCAATCCAGAAAATTAAAATTCTTTGCATGTAAAGTTAACAGGCATTTAGAAGAGGAGGGAAAGAATATGAGTCAAGAAAGCAATTAACTGAGCAATTAACCAGGAGGTTAGAACTCATGGAGAAAAGTATCTACTGAGAAATAGTAACTAGTGAGACATCTGGTGCCAGTAAGTCTGAGTCATTTCAGAACAAGGCGGTCAATTTTAAGTTGTCTGTGGTTCAGTGATGCAAGCCCCCTCTACCATACCAAGCCTTAGTAAAAATTAACTGCAATACTGTCCTGCACTGGTGGTACTTTGAAAACAGGAAGGAATCAGGCCGATGTCCAGTGCAAGTCCACACACTGTAGGAAAACACACGCATTGTAGGGAAATGAGAGCACACAGAACTAGGCATGTTGATTCACAAGATGATCTCATCCAGTGGATTTGGGGGTAAGAAACCATCCTCGATGAACAAAAATAGAGAGTCCTCCAAGATTCTCAGGAGGGATTGGGATAAACATTGGGTTTCCCAGGCCATAGGTAATGATGGTTTGAGCCAACTTATTTAAAGCCCACAGGGCAGGGTGACCTAGCTGATTTCAGGTCACTTATGCAACTGAAGAACAAAGAGACAAAGTGCAGTTTTATGGTGTGACTATGTCAGTAATATAAATCTTTAGGTTCATCTTTCCCAATCAATGTTTTTCCCAGAAGTTACTTTCATTAGTAATTAATTTATGTGTTCATTTGACAAGTGTGTATTCAACACCTACTATATGCCAGACTATAGCAAACATAGCATATCTATGCCAGTTGGAGTAATTTGACTCCACTCAAGCCTTCAGACTGGCTAGTCATTTGGCTCAATTCAGAGGTGGGCATTTAGCCCAGCGAAACACAGACACCCATGCTGGGTTGTTTGGGGGAAAGAAGCTACAGCTCTTTTCTGTAGGAACTTCTGCTCACCTTCATGAGGGGAGCCTGTTGTGCCTCAAAAAACTTAGCATTATTGCTCGGTGTTCTTTGTTTTATGTTTTATTTTTATTGATTTCAGAGAGGAAGGGAGAGGGAGAGGGAGAGAGAGATAGGAACATCAATGATGAGAGAGAATCATGGACCGGTTGCCTCCTGCACACCCCACACTGGGATTGAGCCCACAACCTGGGCATGTACCTTGACTGGGAATTGAACCGTGACCTCCTGGTTCATAAGTGGATGCTCAACCACTGAGTCACGCTGGCCAGGCTTGCTCTATGTTCTTAGCCTTTTCCTTAACTTTCTGATTTTCCTTACTCTGTCTTGTGTGAACTAAATTTCAAAAATAGTTTCCTTATATAGCCAAAATCTTTTGTAATTTACTCTGATACATAGCTTGCTATGACAAAATTTTTGGTGTATGATCTAATTATTTCCTGAAAAGGTCAAAATAAGTTCTTGAATAGAGCACTTTCTAAAGATTTAAACAGAAAAATAAAAAAGCCCAACGTACTTTTGAAAATTGTTTGGCAGTATCTATTAAAGATATGCTCTGGCCAGTGTGCTCAGTGGTTAGAGTGTCGGCCCACACACCAAAGGGTCTTGGGTTCGATTCCCAGTCAAGGGCATATGCCTGGGTTGCAGGTTTGATCTCAGGCCTCACTAGGGGCTCATGTGGGAGGCAACCGATTGATATATCTCTCTCATGTTGATGTTTCTCTCTTTCTCTTTCTCTCTCTCTCTCTCTCTCTCTCTCTCTCTCTCTCTCCTTCCCTCTCTCTCTCTCCCTCCTCCCTACCACTCTCCCGAAACATCAACTGAAAAAATATCCTCAGGTAAGGATTAACATACAAAAAGAAGATGAAAAGACATAACCTATAACCCATAAATTCTACTCTTAACATATATACTCAACAGATTTAAATAGATTTATAGATATATATAGATATACTCATAAATAGATATAAAGACACAACAAGAATGGTCATAGCAGTATTATCCATAATAGTGAAATGCTAGAAATAACCCAAATGTCCATCAACAGTAAAATGGATAAATGAATTGTGACATATTCAAACAATTGTAATATATACAACAATGAAAATGAGTGGAGTAAATACAGTTAATTGAAAATTGAGGCAAGAATCTTATCCTGGAAGTCATTATGTATAGATATTCAAGAAGAAAGGAAATGGTCTGCATATAGGTATTAGAGTTGGTGACTAGGTCACTAATGACCTTGATATATAACATTGCAAGAGCATGTTAAACAAATAAAGCAGTTGGCAGTGGGTTGGGGCCTGAATGAGGGTTGTAGAAATGGAATTTGTGGGTGTAATAGATATAAATTTTTCTTTCAAGAAGTTTTTCAAGAAGGGGTAGAATAAAGTTGGGATGAACAGGAGGTGGGAATTTAAGTTTTATACAAGGCAATGGTACAAAGAAAGAAAAGAAAGCTATTTTGAGAAAATTAAATTCCTGTGTGATTGAAGGGAAGGCTGCCATCCTTAAAGGAAGTGCCCTAGGGCAATAGGGTGCTAGGATAGCTGAAGGAAAACTGGCCAATGAAAAGGTAGATGGTAAATATCTCAGGAAAGTTAAACCAGCCTCGTAGAATAGGAAAACGTAAGATAGAACTATACTCAACCGCTATCTTGACTTATAAAAGGAAAAGATAAGTCAATGATTGTATTTAGGAAACAAGAGATATTTTCAGAGTCTGTTTTGTAACCAACATAATATTAGTAACTTTGAATAATATTCCTTTTAGACATGGTCAGTATTTCTTTGGCTGGGTGGGAGTTGGGACATAAATTCCATTTTTCAGAATGATCGTATTTACTATTCACTATTTTAGAGACTTTAATCATATCGCCTCTTTGACTTGATCTGCCAAATCTGAGATTTCTAATTCTTTTAATATATCTCAATTTTGATATCACTACAGCACTTATTTGGGCCATCTCTCAGACTGTTTTGACTGAATTGAGGTATGGCGACATAGCTATTTTAGTACAAGGCAATGATTCTATTTTCTCTTCTATTTGAATATGCCATTTAAGGATGCTCAGAATTTTTGTGGGTCTTTTGAGCACAACAACACTCATGCTTCTGAGAATAGTTGTCAAAGCTTCTGAACCTCACTCCCAGGTAGAAATTGATACATCAGAGTCATCACTCAGTGATGAAGTGATTTTTTAAAAAAAAATATTTTATTGATTTTTTACAGAGAGGAAGGGAGAGGGATAGAGAGTTAGGAACATCGATGAGAGAGAAACATCGATCAGCTACCTCCTGCACGCCCCTCCACTGGGGATGTGGCTGCAACCAAGGTATATGCCCTTGACCGAATCAAACCTGGGACCCTTCAGTCCACAGGCCAGCGCTCCATCCACTGAGCCAAACCGGCTAGGGCGAAGTGATTCTTGAATTCAATTGATTTCAGATACTTTCTTCACCCCACTCACTTCCTGCCTTTTAAGACTTGTATTAACTTGGTTTTGAATTAGGGGCAAAATGTGGTTTAATTTGTAGAGCTCGCCAAATTTGTGTTCAAAGTGTGTCTAATAGTATTATTGGAAGAGAGGGAGCAAATTACACTCAAACTTCCTTTTGAGTTTTCTAGCCATGACCTTAGAAATTATGGAGAAAACCATAAAACTGAATGTTACTTATTATTATATATTATTACATGTTATTATGGGGCACTTATTATTTTATATGTGTGATGATTAATGAGATTTCCCCCTATAAAATTAGAAAGCAAACCTGCATTTTTGGTAATTCCATCCTTGTGTTTGGTACTGTTTTCATACCTTTGATTTAATAAGCACATTGAAAATTTGGAATCAAGTTAGGAATTAGAAGGCAGACTCTCAAACTTTTTATTTAATCCCTAACTATTAAAGCTAGGCACAGAACCATGAAAAGAAACCCTTTATAGGTGAATATATATGTAATAAAAATATCTCCATCTAGCATATTCTATATTCCAGGAATGGATTTTAGCACCACCCCAGTACCGATGGCATTGCTCCCCAGTGCTCTGCAGTTCCACCGCAGAAGCGATAGAAGGGATTTCCATTTACGCCGCCACCATGATGCTGCCACAGAGCCAGGACCCTACTGACCTTATGGGGTGGCTGAGTCTGTTGAGGATTCATATCAGAGGATTCTCTGCAAAGTTAGCTGGATGAGGCAACTCCAAGTGTTAGAGCACGGATGGGCATGATTCTGGCTGGGTGCCCACTACAGTCACCCCACTGGACAAAAAGAAACTGTCATTGGACAATGATGAGAGTGACAGCTACTGTGGCCTAGGGAGTGGGTGAGAGGAACCAAGTTGTCTGTGGAGGCTAGAACCAGTCCCCATGTGGGCTCCAGGGCTCTGAGGATGGAGGGCCTCTCAGGGAACCTGGATGCTATTGTGTGGCACATCCATAGGGTCGCTTCTCATGTTCCAACTTATGGGTTGAATTATGTCCCCCCTACCCCCCACCCAACAATGTGGACGTGAAAGTCCTAAACCTCAGTACCTCAGAATGTGACCTTATTTGGAGATAAGGTCTTTACAGAGGTAATCAAGTTAAAGTGAGGTTATTAGGGCAAACTCTAATCCAATATGACTGGTGTCCTTATACAAGGGAAATCTGGAAACAGAGACACATGTAGTCACCAACCTAGGTAGCTAAAAGAGAGGACTCAAGGATATAAAGGAAAATGCCAGGGAAAAAAACCCTTAATTACTAAATTTTACTATTTTAATAACATTATTATGCTGCTTATATGTAAACTAGAGGCCCAGTGCACAAAAATTTGTGCCCTCTCGCAGTCTGGGACCCCTCGGGAGATAACGACCTGCTGGCTTAGGCCTGCTCCTGGGTGGCAGAGGGCAGGCC
>NW_005371219.1:10383899-10480015 GCF_000412655.1 Myotis brandtii
GCTTCAGTGCCTGGCTGCCGGCCGCCATCTTGGGTTGTCAGTAATTTGCATATACTCACTGATTAGCCAATGAAAAGGGTAGCGGTCGTACGCTAATTACCATGTTTCTCTTTTATTAGTGTAGATACGGAGTTATCAGCACAGTTGCCCCAGAACGGGCCTCTGTTTTCCATGCCCCCATATCTCAGGGAAAGTAAAGTAAAACAAGGAAATAGGAGGATTGAAAGTTAAGGAACTGCTCAAGCTAGAAAGACTTGGATGTTTTTAGTATAAGTGGCGTTGTCAGCGTGTGACAGCAGCGCAGCTATAGGGAAACGTTTTTCAGGGTCTCACTCCACACCCATTGGTGGTTTCTGATGCACAGCCAAGGGCTTTCGGGTCTTGGAGTGAAGTGTTTACATAATAGGGTGGGAAATGCCAAGATGAGTCCCTTTCAACCTCCTGAGAGAATGGGAACAAATGGAAACTGGATCAGGAGAGCCAGGCTCATGCTCATTACAAAGCATTTAATACAGTGGCTCATGATGAGTACTCAATAAATGTCTGGTGTTTTTATCACCATATTTCATTAACTCTGAGGTAAACTTTAAATTTTTTTTCTGGAGTATTTTAAAGCAACATAAGACATCATCTCACCTGAAAATACTTTCAGGATGAATTTCTAAGTTGTTGTTTTTTTAATTAATCCTCACCCGAGGATATTTTTCCACTGATTTTTAGAGAGAGTAGAAAGGAGGGGGAGAGACAGTGAGAGAAACATTGATGTGAGAGAGACACATCGATTGGTTGCCTCCCACATGAGCCCTGACCAGGGCAGGGGATTGAGCCTGCAACCGAGGTGTGTGCCCTTGACTGGACTTAAACCTGGGACTCCAGTCCACTGGTTGACACTCTATCCACTGAGGCAAACTGGCTAGGGCTGAATTTCTGTGTGTGTGTGTGTGTGTGTGTGTGTGTGTGTGTGTGTGTGTGTGTTTAAAATTATCAACTGCTCATTAAGATTTTCTGATTGTTTTCAATTTTTGGCTTTTAAATTTCTCAATCATAACAGAATTTCTGCAGACTCCCTTCACTATATACACCCACATACCCATCTGCACCATAGACTTGACCTCCTCCTGCCTGTTGCTGTCATCAAATTCATTGCACTCCCCCACACATCCAGTCCCCCATGTTTGCTCTGATTTCCATTTCCTCTTTCCCACTCAAAGGATATTGCTCCAGAAATTCTTCATTTTATTTCTTACATCTTTTAATATTTCCCTTTCATTGAATCATTACACCAGCACCCACACATGCTGTATTTTCTAACAATTTTAAACTTTCTCTTGGATCCACTTTTCCTTCCAACTAGACCTCATTTCTCTCTCCCTTTGCACCAAAACTCCTTAGAAAAGTTATAAGGCACACTCCCCACCCCCCCTCCCCCGCCCCTCCTCAGATTTTTAACAGCATTGAAATCAGAGTTCCCAGAAAATGAATACTCATAATCATTTACATGGGTCTAGCAATGATTAATGAAGAGCAGACCTGTGGCTACTTCTTTTGCTGGCCTTGCCATGAGTGTCAGAAGCTCTAGTTGAACTGTACTGGTCTGAGTTGATTCAAATCCTGGTTCCTCCAATTATTAGCTGTGTGATCCTGGGCAAGATTTTTTTTTTTTTAAAAAAAATCTATAAGTCTTAGTTTATTCAAATATAAAATAGGGGAATAATAATGCAGTTACTAAGTATTAAATCGTTTATAAGAATCAAATCAGATAATACATGTTAAATGCTTAGCTAAGTGCTTGTCACAGGGTACTCATCCTCATAATCGTACATCATCTTATGTGCGCATGTAAACACATGTATCATGATTAATGATGGGCCATACCAGCATAATCATAAAGGGCTTTATTCACATTATATAACAAGCAGGGCAACATTTTACTCTTTGCCCCATCCTCTCTTGGTGAAAATACCTGCCACTCAGCATGACACAATCATAGTGTTATCAACCTAGCAAGGACCACCAGAATATTGTAAAAGGCAAAGTCTTTTTTGTGATCTTCAGCAATCTATTGACAATTCAAATGTAATTAGTGGGGCAAAACAATAGTTTGCCTCTTTTAATTATTGTTCTATTTTTTGACATAATGTTTTAATTATTGTTTTCTTTCCTCTTCTCTTCTCTTCTGTTTCTATTGATTTGTTGCCAGTTTATTGTGCCACCAGGACCTCCCTGTTCTCAATGAGTTGCCCGAAGGGGATTCTGTCTGCTTCATTGTTTCAAAGTAAACCAGATCTCCAAATACCTACAAAACTAAATCAGAACTTGAAGGGATCTTTCTAAAAGGAGGAAAAACTAGGAGGAATAAATGAAGCATAAGCTTCAAAGTATACAGGGAAGTTTAAAAGAGAAAGCCACAGTTACTAACTTTAGATCTAAAAGAATGGTTATTAATAAATGTGATTATTATTAATATATCTATTTAAAGAATTAATGCAGAAGAGCAATAAAATAACAGATTAAAAAAAAACTTTTTGCTTTTATTCACAAACCAAATTATTTTTTCCAATCATATTAGGCAAGCGGTATTCAGGTGAGAACAGCCTAAGGATGGATAACCATTGTGTAGTATATTAGTCAAGTCCATTTATCAATGAATTGGTGTTCTCTGTTGATTCTTGATTTGTTGAAAAATTTCAGTGTACTCTAGGGTGCAAGTTTAGTGAAAGAACTTTAAAATGGCAGTAAAAGATAAGACATCTATTAATGTTTGTTTTTACAACTAGTAAGCAAAGGAGAGATGTGTTCAAGCAGGGAAGGGCTTATTCTATGTCGGAAACACCATGAGACTTGGGTTTGAGTGTTGGCTCCACCACTCAGTGGACCTTGAGCAAATTACTTAACTGTCTGAATCTCAATGTTGCTACCTAAAAATGGGGACAATGTTAGAACCTTCTTTATAGAGTTGATATGAAGGGTTAAATGAGACCATGCATATAAAGGATATAGTAAGTGTTCAGTTCATATTGGTTATTTCTATAATAGAAGTATGAAGCCAAGTCTCAGTGCAGAGCCTGTTCAGTGAAGATACACATAAATATCTCCCCCCTAAAGGCAGCAAAAATAAATATCCAGAGTACTGCAGAGTGATAGGGCTGGGAGCACTGGCTGGGATTTGGTATCTCTGTCTGAGTGTGTTCTCTTCTCCCATTCCCTGGAGTAAATGGCATTCCGGGCCCGGCTGGTGTGGCTAAGTGGTTGAGCATTGACCTAGGAGGTCATGGTTCCGATTCCCAGTCAGGGCACATGTCCAGGTTGTGGACTCAATCCCCAGTGGGAGGCGTGCAGGAAGCAGACAACCAATGATTCTCTCTCATCATTGATGTTTCTATCTCTCCCTCTCCTTCCTCTCTGAAATCAATAAAAAAATATTTTTTAAAAAATGACATCCTGGAGCCACTGTCATGGTGTAGGTCCCAGCGTCGCCCCAATTGAAACTTGGTGGTTTTTTGAGAAATTTAGTTTGATATGGATCTTGAAACAATGATATAATACAGTATTTCACCTGACCCATAGTAAGACATGATGATTTGGCACATATGATCATACATACACAATGGAAATAAAAGTTTTATAAAATAATACTCTTATGAGGTGTCCTCTTATATTTTCTCTTCTCTTTTCTTCTTCCCTGTCCTACCCTGTTTCGTATTTTTTTAAAGTATTTGGTTTGACCAAATTGATTTCACCCCCTGCTCCGCCTACAGTCTGAAAGATGTGCTGTCATGGACACTGTTCTCTGCCAGATTCCTGAGGTCGTCTTTGCTCTCTTTGTTCATTTTTCAGCATCGTTGTCATCGTGTCTCACAGTGAAGCAGGTGCTGTTACATGACAGGTAAATCTTACTGGCAGGAACCGCTTTCTAAGCTGGATGAGAATTTCATTGTGAACAGGCTTTTGGGGCATGCTGAGATATAACCTTTGAAACACAGAATTTGGAAGCAGAGAGGGTTCTTTTGGAGTTGAGGGTCAGGCCATAACACCTTGCTGTTTCCCAGAGGGTTTTGAAATATCTCTGACGCCTACATGTGCTTCCACTTCCTGAGCATAGTCATGGACATGAAACCCTTCAGACGACTGATCTAGGCCTGCTCATTTACTCCTTCAGCCCTTTTGGGTCTGGACAGCCTCTGTGACTGCTGCCTGTGCTTTTCTATAAAGGTTATTTGATGAGGAGGAGCAGGAGGAGCGGCGGGAATCTGCTCATTTTCAGCAGCGCCTCATGGCCAGAGCTGCTGAAACACGCAACACAATCAAGTCTGAGTGTTCTCCAGAGCTGAGAGGTGTAACACCAATAGGGCTCGTTGGGAAACTGGCATGGGGCATCAATCTTAATGCACCTTACATGTTAAAATGTTCAGGACCCAGAGAAGTCCCTGCCTCTCTTAAGTTGGCATCCTCAGCAGAGAAAAGTGTCATATGCTACATAGCATTTTTGTATATCATATCTCTTCATTAGCTCACAAGCTCCTAACCAATATATATATATATATTCCTCTATAAGGTATACACATTGATTGTTCACACTTAATCAATATGAATTGAATGAACAATAGGCTATGGCTACATTTTCCAGATTTGCAATTTAATTTTAGTTTGCTCTATAATATGAAAGGTTACTTTTCCTCCTGGAGTCTGGGTTGACTGCATTATATTTGAAAGTTTTAGAGAGAAATGTAGAAGAGCTGACAGCTTGTGAATGTGCACAATTAGTTGGTTTTCTGTAGTAATAGGGACGTCTGAAGTCTGTCTGATGACATGAATAGAATGTGTGAAACTTGTAAGAATTCAAACAATCCATACAGCTCTAAATATCTTGGCAATTTTATTTTTAAAATTACAGATGTGATGAGAGAAACTTAGGATGAGTTGGGCAAATTCTCTTCCAGACGGTTTTGCTTTGATTTGTTTTCTTAACAGTACTGAAGTGACTACAACAGAAGAACTGATTAAGATGCAGACTCCAGGCTTTATCTCATTTGTTTCAATGTTTGAATGGTTTTCCAAAAGGCCCAGTTTGCAAATGCAGTTTGGGTGGGAGTAAACTTGCCCCTGAGCTAAAACTCCAAGTTGCAATGAAGATCACATTTTCTGATAGAGTTAACATAAACACATGAGACACAGGGCTTCTGCAGAAGGCATCCGGGAATGAGGACTGACCACTGGCTCAGGTTTTCATCTTTTATTTTCCTCATTTCTGTTGAATCTACTGATCTCTAATGATACTTAAAATAAAAAGAAACAACTTCTTTTACTTAGAGTCCTATGAGCTAAAGAGAAAAATGTAAAACTTTGAAAAAGATCTCAAATCTGTAGGCTTCATTAAAAGCAAAGCAAAAGAACCAACTGTAATTTCACAAGGACAACAGTGGCCATACCACCCAATGAATTGGTGACCTCCTCAGTCACAAAGATACGACACACACCGGAAAAGATTGATCAGCTAAGGCCAACTGGCAAGTAAAAGGCAGAATTTTATTGACAGCCCAAATGCTGTCAAGTGCCTTGTGGTTTGAAGAGTGATTCAGAAGAGCTTAGATGAGAGACAAAGTGGCCATTTGAATACGGACAAACTCAAGAAGCGTGCGCGTTCATTAGGAACTTGGGGCTTAACTTCTGCATTTTAGGGGATAGACGGGAGCATGTGTATGAAATGTGTGAAGTGTAGCTAACAGAATGAGGTGTTCCAAGAATGCAGTCATCCATTAAACATAAACTGAGCACCTACTATGTGGTTTATATTCATCTAATTGGTGGAGAAATACAAAAGCTCAGATCCTTAAGTGCCTAAAGTTGGAGCACTCTTCTTTCTCAGTTCTCTCTCCCCAACTCCCTAATTCTCCAATGTATTCCCTTCCCATCTCTGCACACCACAGCTAAATCCAATTCAGGATTCAGTTTTCAGCTTAAATGTGACTTCTATGGAACAGCCTCCTGCCTGCCCCCTATCCCCTGCCCCAACTTGGCTGAATTCCACTTGTACAACATGTCATTCTTGTCCTTCCCAAACGTTTAACACAACCACAGATAAATAACTACCTATATAATTATTTGTTTAATGTTTGCTTTCCCCACTGGGCAGAAAGCCTCCATGAAGGCAAGGACAGACCTGCCTCATTCACTGTGTCCTAGGACCTAAGCAGTCTCGAGGCAACAATAAAACAATTAGAGGTCTGCCTGCCGCCCCCCACCCTCCCCACCCCCCACCCCATTATGTCACTGAAACCAAAACAATATACCTGTGTGGAAATTAACAACCTACTTTGGGATTTTTAGGTTTTCTGACCATAAAATTTTGGATTCACAGCTGTTGCTTTCCTGGAAAGGTCTAAGCAGAACTTGATGGCCTGCCAAGTCATCTGACTTTTTCACATGGCAATTTTTCTAGATTCACATAACTTAGTCAGTGGGAAAGCTGGGATTTCAACTCAGGTCTGACTGACTGCAAAGTCTGCCATATTCCATCATACCAGGCAGGAGGAGCAGGAGAGGAAAGGAGAAAAGGAGAACAGCAGAAGCTGAGACATGGTTTCTGCCTTCACGGGACTGGCCTATATGTCTAATGCTGTACTATAAATGTCTAGCACCAAGTTTGGCTTCTTGTAATCATTCATTCATTCATATAGTTGGTATTTATTGAGTCTCTAATGTGTGAAAGGCACTTGGAATACAGAGGTAGATAAACTCTGGCTTATGAATTTGAATAGCTCAAGGTGTAGTGGGGGTGACACACGAGGCAACAGATGGACGGTGGTTCAACATGGTCACTGATGTGACAAAGTAAGAACAAATTTCTGAAGGAACACAGTTCTAATACTCAAGGTCTCCACTGGCAATAACACTTATTTTAGAGTAATAACTCTTTATTTTAGAACAATTTTAGGTTCCCTTTAGTTAAGCTTGTAGCATTATTGACATATCCCTTGAATGTTCTCAATCCAAGAAATGCTACTTTATGCTCATAAGGCAGACACACACACTGCATATCTACATTGAGATTCTCATGTAGGAAAAATACTCATTATGAAAAGTCCTATAGCACCGAAGAGAAGCATTTAAACAGACTTTGGATTAAGATCAATATTTTTCTCTCTTCCTACCCAATATTACATTTACTGGAATCAAATACGGGACATCTTCAGTCTGCAGGCCGACGCTCTACCCACTAAGCAAAACTGGCTAGGGCCAAGGAATGATTTTAAATGCATTTCCTGCTCGAACCTCCCAATCCTGCTCTCTTTACTACTGAAGTTCTCATTGGTCAAAAGTCCCCTGGAGTTGCTTAGGGATCTTTAACTCCTTTATTTCTCAAGTTCTTTTTCCATATGATAAGAAATCTCATGCATTACACTAAAAATATATCCTGCATCTGATCCCTTCTTCCTACCTTGGTAGGCCTCACCTTCATCCTTTGTTTGGATGGTAATAGCCTCTTAATTTATCTCCCTGCTTCTGCCTTTGCCCACTCACTCACCTTAGTGTATTCTCCACACAGTAGCCAGTGATCCTTTTAAAACTGCCCAATGGCTTCCCATTATAGTCAGAGAAAAAGAGACAGGATCTACATCCGCCTATAAAGCCCAAACAGATCATTCCCCGCACCTCTCTGACCTTAGTCCACCTCCCCTCCCCTTCATTACTCCACTGTAGCCATATCTTGCCTTCCTTTTGTTTCTTAACCCTGCTAGCAAGCTCCTGCCAGACCAGTGACTCTGAGCTGTGATTTTGTTTTCTTTATCCTCCAGGGGACTTTTGACCTTTTGATAATGTTGGGAGAACTTTTGTTGTTACAACTGGGTTGGGGTGTGTGCCACTGGCCTCTAGTAAATAGAGGCCAGGGCGGCTGTAAACATTCTTCAATGCATTGCGCAGATCACACCGCGGAGAATGACCCAGCCGGTAACGTCAGTAGTACTGAGGTTGAGAAACCGGATTATCTACATGTCTAACTCCCTCACCTCCTTCAGCTCTGGGCTCAAATGTCACTTTTTCAATGACGCTTACCCTGATCACCCTGTTTACATGTACATACTTCTGCTCTCCCTTATTTTGTTCGATGCTTTCCTTTTACACAACACTTACCATTCACTGACATTCTATACGATTCACTGATGTTTATTATTTATCTTTGAGAGGGAGCAGAATATATGATGTCAGAATATGCCACCTTGGCATGTGGATTATTTTGAACTAAAGGCAATCAACACCCAGCAGATTCAAGAAAAACACTTAACTCCTAAAAGAATTTCGAAAAGGGGACTGGCTCAGAAAGCGAATTATTACCAGGAATAACTTCCATGTGAGTGACCTACCTGTGTGGCAGGACAGACATCTAGTTACCAAATGTCTGCTCTTCTCATCATCCTGTGAGTTACCCTCCTCCCCTTGGAAGCTCTGTCCCATTTCTTAGCTCAGGATAGCACGTCTGGCTTGTCTTTGGGTCTCATACCCTTGTGGGGGACCCCGTCTGTATATAATTGAATTTGCTTTTCTCCGGTTAATCTGTCTTCTTTTAATTTGATTAAACCCACCAAAGAACTTAGAAAAATAGAAGGACAAACATTTTTTCCATTATCTTCTGTCTGCCCAGCTAGATTATAAACTTTAGGAGAGCAGGCATATTTATATTTGTCTGCCTCGTTTACTAATGGGATCAGAAGAGTGGCTGGCAATAGTCAGCCATAAAACATTTTGTTTTATAAATAAAGTTAATGCTTATATGTGAAAGACTTGCAGTGGGACTTTGGTAAGGTATGAACTTTCTGTCCTTACTTGCAACTCAGTGTCCTCCTTAGAGGTTTGTTAAAGGAAATAATCATCGTATCAAAACCATCACTGTGAATCATCTATTGATGGGTAGTTTGAGATTCTGAATTTGGGGGCTTGGTGACCTTTTCTTTCTGTATTTTATGACATCATTTCAAGCACTACCAAAATACCTTTGAAATAATTAAAGTAATATTACTAAAACGCTCTGTGTTATTTTTCTCCAGGTATAAATAAAAGATGTGCATTTAGGCAACTTCCTTTCTTTGTAATTAGTGTGACTATCAGGCAATATTTATTTAACAATTTTACAATTTGACTAAGTGATGATTTAAAAAAGGCCAGTAGAGAATATTTATTATTTTTAGACTCCGAAAGAAAGAGAAGCTTAGATCCTTTATCCCACCAATGCTATTTTGTAGGCATTACTACAAATTTTAGTGTTTTGCCCTCCTCAGTTTGAAATGTCGCCAGGCATAACGAATTGGTTATTTCCTTTCAAAGTTCAATAGCCATGATTCCCAGTAGGTTTTTATAATGGTTTTCTTTTCTTTTTCTTTTTTTTTAATTTTCACGCCGCAATGATTTTGCTTTTACTGTAAGATGATTTTTACTAAATAGATACCAGTTGGATATACTTTTTTTGGCACTTGGAGGTCTCTCTAGCCTATTCCTCTTTAAGAACAACATTCGTCTCTCTGGAGGGGAAAAAAGAACTAGTTTGAAAATGCCCTAGCTTGTTTGGCTCAGTGGATAGAGTGTTGGCCTGCGGACCAAAGGGTCCTGGGTTTGATTCCGGTCAAGGGCAAGTATCTCGGTTGCAGCTCCTTCCCAGCCCAGGCCCTGGTCAGGGCTCGTGCAGGCGGCAACCAATTGATGTGCTTCTCTTACATTGATGTTTCTCTCTGTCTTTCCCTCTCTCTTCCACTCTTCCTAAAAATCAATGAAAAAATATCCTCAGGTGAGGATTAACCCAAATAAACAAAAAGTTCAAAAAAATATTGCTTACTCTTAATTTTGCAAATGTTTTCATTCAGATCTTATCATTCCCATCCCCCCAACCTGTTTCACACTTAAGTTGCTCATCACACAAGTTGTCTGGAAATTCAGTACAAGGCAACCACACATTTCCAAGTAAATTACAAGTTTTGAGAGGATAGAAATTTGTGGTCTGGGCACACACTCTGATTCTTTTCCTTCCTAAGAAAGAACATGTAAGGTTGCTTTGCTGTTTAAAGGGTGTTCATTCTGCACATGTCCCTCTTAAACCTAATGAGACAAAAATACGGGAATCCTTTTCTTTGTTCTGATGGCACATTGGGCTGGTTGCGACACACAGGAGGGAAATTGGCAAATGGCTTTTTACTTTTAAGCAGAGCTTTCAAAATAAATTTTCAGGCAAATGTTTGGAGGCATCTCAAGAAATGCCCTGTGATCTTCAGCTGGACTGTCAAGTTATTTCCCCCCTTCTAAACATCAGTAGCTTTACTGCTTTTCTGTGAAATAAACAGAGCCAATTTGGGAATGGGGAGGGGGGGGATCAGTAATTACATCTGATTTCCATTAGAATTTCTCTTTTCTGTGTTAAACAAAGAAACAGACTACCAAAGCAAAAATCTCGTTTTACTTTCATGAATTTTGAATGCATCTAAACAAATTGTTAATAATTTTATAGGGTTCCCCCAAACTTCCAGGAGATAAATGTGGACAATTTCAATCTTGTGATTATTCTTAGTTTCTTGACATTTACCCTCTTTCATTTATAAAGTAACTTTCATTTATAAAGTAACTTTCTTCAACCAGAATTGGTAAAGAAATAAGAGGTCTGTGAAAAATGTCCCAGACTTCTTAGGGTTGACTTTATTTGACTTTATTTGCAGGAAAAATATGACTAGTCTTTCATGGATGATGATTAAGTGGATCATAGAATGTTTATGCATTTCATAGACTTATATCAATGCCTTTCTTGAACCTATTTTCTTAGGTTTTTCTCTTGGAAGACAAACTATTTATTTGGTCCATACACTAAAGTATTTTTACATCTTCTATATAGCAAAGTGACATGAATATGTTATTAATATATTTATGATCTAGTCCCTCATACAGGTACAATTAGAACAGCTCAAGAGTTCCAGTGTTTAGTTTTTCTGAAATAAACTAAAAATTATATTCTGAAAATTATCATTCAACAAGAGTAGACATAAAACCTATCAGATCATTGCCCTAAAGGTCTCAAGCCTACCAATATAAACTACCAGTCAGAGACTAGCGCACAGTGGCAATTGTATAATTAAGAGTAGGCATTCGGCTAAGATCCTCTGGAGAGATTTTTCTAGGCCTAGGAAGACAACAATCAAGTGGAAGGCACTCAGCTATTTGTCATAACCAGTGACCTTAACGGAAAAAACGTGACTGTAGATTTGTTTCCCAAAATGGTACACTGTCTTGGTGACTCAGAAGGGGAAGTACACGTTTTAAAAATGGCTTATGTTCAGGAACAAAAGTCAGGTCTCTTTTCTGTTCCTATAGTGATATATGCCAGAAAATAAGAGTTGATTCTCAGTCTGGTCTGTCCACAGATGCATGGTTTCTTTCTTTAACCAGCTGTAGCTAATTGCATGAGGGCCGCCTCTTGTGGAGAACATGAAAAGGAAACCTGTAATTTATTGCAACAGACCATACCATTTCTGCTGTACAACTGCCTTTTCTGTCATGTCAATGAGTGGATTTCTCATGGTACATTGGCAGCTCAGAGACTGGAAAACAGCATTAGTTGGAGAGAGAGAGAGAAGGGTTTCATGTACTTTACAGAGAGCTCAATAAAAGAATAAACTGGAAACAGAATTTCCCTTTGCAATCTGCCAGGGGCATCTTTCTTTCTTTCTTTCTCTCTTTCTCCCTTTCTTTCTTTCTTTCTTTCTTTCTTTCTTTCTTTCTTTCTTTCTTTCTTTCTTTCTTTCTTTCTTTCTTTTTTTTTATTTCTATTTTTATTTTTTTGTTATTTACACAGAGCTCTTTGAATTAACTACACTGACTTACTAAGACACAGTGTGTGTTACGTGTGACATGCAGCATAGGATTAGTTTCTATTGAGCAATCATTCTCATAAACCCAAAGAAGTGGCAGATGAGACCTCCCACTGTAAATAGAGTAGGTCCCCGCCCCCCCCCCAACAGGTGCCCTCTGTCTTCCCCACAGGCCTTTCATGATTTCAAGGGGCTCAAGAGTTCAGCTAGGTATAATATAGGCATGAAATAACTGGGCCTGATTTTTATGAACCAGATCTGCCCATCAAGGTGTTTACTAGAAAATTAGTTCCTAATGAACTAGACTCCTCCTTGCCTTAAGGCCCACTTGTAAATACTTGTCAAAGTGGTGCCCTTCTTTTGTTGAGTGGAAATCCAAATGAAAAGACATGCCATTTTGCAGCAGTGGAAAGAAACAAGTTGAGAAAGTACCATGTATGTTTTCCAGCTGACTCATGGCCCCCTCAATAGTCCTTTTGTGTGAGGGTGGTAGGTTTTCCCTTGACACTCTCCAAGTGTGAGGAATGAAGCCCCTGGGATGAAAATTCCCACAAGGTGGGGTTGAAATTTCACTAGAGTCCCCAAACTGAGCTGTTCTAGTTATGTCCGGTATATGAGGTACCTGAAGCCACATGAGTTGGGTGATTTATGTGCCCACCCCATGCCAATAGTTTGGGAAAGAGTCTAATTATGCAGACTTCTAAGGAAGGTCACTCATATGCTCATCTGCCTATGACTGGCTCCCCAGATATTCCCTGGGGTCATTACAATCCCTGTTACTTCTCAGTACAATTTGAGTCAATTAAAAATACCCAGTTTTGCTTGTGTGGTTTCAAGAAGCAAATCCTGCTGCATTTTTTTCTTCCTGTCCATTGTTAGGCAATGATATCACTAAGGAAATTAACAATGGCATCCATTAAGTGATGAAGAAATAACCGAATAACATATTAAAGTATGTTAAAGAGAAAAATGCCAATTGAAATATATACATATATGGATCAAATATATGTGTATATACCTCTGTGTGTGTATATGTGTATATACACACATATATATATACACACACATACACACACATTACACTCTAGCAGTGATGTCTGATCAAATTAATATTTTCTAACTGGAAAAAAATAATAGGATTGTGTACATCCCAATTCACATGATATCTATTTTTCATCCTTTATGGAAATAAGGACTAGAGAAGGGACTTTTCACAAACCTCAGCAAGTGAATAGTGACCAGTTTTCCAACCACAACCCTCACATTTTTTATTTCCTATTCTACTTTTCCACAGGGAAGTTGTTCCTCCCCTCCACAGAGAAAAGTGATCCATAAAGCAAAGCCACACAACCATCTCTGTCTATGACAACATATACCTTTAAGTTATAGGGGGTCTAGAGTTGTTATAATATTACTAAAATCTCTTAATATTCAAAATATTTTGGAAAAAACTTAATATTTTTGCATTAAAAAACTGAAATAGAGAGATTATAGTACATAGTTTTAAAAATTAACCCTAGAAGTAGTTTTTTAATACATCAAATACAAAAGGGTTTCCTAAGAACTTTAATTTCCAGGAAAGTAAATTTTCTTGTTTCTCATATATGAAATATTTTTTTAATTTTTATTAACCTTTTGAAAATTAACGCTACTCACCTACTCTCAAATATATTCTCAGAAAAGCTTTTTAAGACTTGCATTTAACTCAAAGATTTCAAGAATTTTAATTTACTCAATTAAATTGTACTCAGTTCAAGAATGTATTTAATTGTTTGAGATTACAAATGGAATTCGTTAGTTTTTAGGGTTTTGGGGAACATTCCACAGTATTGATTTTGTTAGTATTGAGGTTCTTGAAATGATTGTCAGTCCAAGACTAAATATGGATCTCCCTAGGCAGATTAATCTCAATTTATTCTCCAGGCTGAAACAAGAAAAAATTGTACCTTGATAATAAGAAGTTTCCATTTTATTTGGAAGCTAGGACCAGTCACTCAAAATGCCTGAGAACATAGGATGAAATGCTATGCTGTGAGATACCAGGTTTAATTGTTGTGGGCCAACAGCAGCAGAGGAGGTTAATAAGGGCTGCTGTAGTCAAGGAAAGCTTCATGGGAGAAATAAATGAGTTTCTTCATGATCACCTGGAGTATGGGAGGCCCTGGAGGTCAGGAGAACTTTGGGTCCATTTGGTTTTCCTAAGGCAATAATTTATACATATCTAATTAACTGTAGCTTTGTGAAAACTTATGAAGAACTGATATAAACTGGCCTTATATAAAAGGCAGAGAGAAAAAGTAGAGAGGAGCAAGAGAATGAAAAAGATAATTTTTGATCCCTTATGTGCCAGACACTGAGCTGGGAGTTTTGTATATATATATATATTGCAACCTTAATATGCAAAATGAACTAATAAGACAGTTTATTATCCTCATTCTATAGGTGCAGACACAAAGGCTCAGGGTGATTAATAGTCGTACTTGTGGTCACACAGCTAATAAATATTAGAGCCAAAATTTGGACCTAAATAGGTATCGTTCCAAATCCCATGCTCCTTCCTCTATTGTGTATTGCTCTTAGCAAACTCAACTCTGAGGACTCTTTTTAAAAAGTTTGATTCTTTGCACTAGAGAGTAATTGTTAAGTATATAATAAATGTAACAATTTCTTTACCTTGGTACAAATTTATACCTAAGCTGATTCATAAAATCCTTAGACAAAAATCTTTCTTTAGACTGCATTTTGATTTGGGGTTCTGAAAATGGGGTATCTTTCCTATTAAAAAAAACACTTTTAAATTTGCACTAAAGAGGAGATAATGAAGAAAAGGGGATTCAGTTATAGAAATATGTGGGGAGAGCAGCATCCTTTAAGATAAAGGGTAGGGAACATTCAGCCTACTAGTCGTATAAGGCCCACAAAATCACTGGGTCTGGCCCTGCCAAGGCATAAGGGGTGAGTTAATTAAATGTTTGGCCAAATATATCAGGCTAATTTTTAAGTTGATAATGTTGTATGGCTTGTGAATGGTGTTATAAATATCCAAATGGCTCCTGGCAGAAAAAAGGTTCCCCATCCCTGCTTTAGAGAGAGGGGGCTCAGCATCCAGTTTTAGCCTGGCCACTCTCTCTCATGTATTCTGACTGAGGCTCTGCTAAGCATCTCTCCTTGCTCCTTTTCTGCACTCTGAGACAGAAGAGAAGTCTCCAGACAGGCTCAATCTGCGTACCTACCCATGAGGAATTGTTATAAAATAGTAATAAAATAGTTTTGTTTATAATTCAAGAAAAATATTAATTTAATAAATGTTAACTTTGACTGAGACTCTGATTTTAATAATCAGCTGAGACTCTGATTTCAATTGCAGATTATGGTTTGAATTGTATTGGAGCATTATATTGATGCCATGCAGATCTGGAAATTACCAGCCTTAGGTCCTATTAGACTGACACTTGAAGACAAGGTATTCCATTTTGGGTGGAAATAAAACATCAAGCGAATTTATAGCTTGAGTTTACTATATTAGGATGAGTGGGGTACAAGCATTGAAACTTATCTCTGAGTTATTTGGGGTGGGGTTTAAGTACAGCATATGTGAATGCAGATTTATACATTTTAAGTTGGACCTCGCTGTCTTGCACCTGTAATTGAATCAACCTGGACAGATAAGGACCAGTGGTCACTGACGGTAACAGGTGGTGAAATGTACCATTAAGTTGGCACTCACAGGCACTAGACAACTCTGCCCACATCAAAGTCATGAGCACACTTTGATTTCATAGCCCTTTTGATTGCCTTTTTATGTTACTGTGACAGAGGTTTCTGTGGTTAAAATCAGGTGGTGTATCTGCCATTCACCCAGTCAGGGTAAGGTGCCCAGAACTTTAAAGAAGTATAAGGAACATTAGACTACCAGTGAGCTGCTTCTGCTTTTCAGTGGTCTACACCAATGACTGACACCAAAATACTGAGTGTAAAAATTTTTCAGAGCTATACAGATTTTAGGTTTAAGGTAAGTCATAGTCATCTTTCAAGGAAGAAAAGTGTTTGTTTATTCTTGAACATAACCACTCACTGTGTCTCTCTTTGTTTCTTCCCTCCCACACCCTTGGCAATGCCCGTTGCCTTTGTGTTGTTGGGACGTGCACCTGTGGCATGCCGGCAGAGTGTCTTCATGTGGTACAGGAAACTCCCAGATTCCAAGCTGGCCCTTCCTTGTCATTTTGACCCCCTTCTGAAATACGTTGTTCTTGCCAGAGTTAAAGCAACACGCGGAGAAGAGGAACGTAGGCACTGGGTCAGAGCAATTAGATGCACTGGTGACTGATTCAGCCTCTATTTTTGTCAAACAGATTCCCTGTTTCTACTTGGGATACAAACTCAACCCTATGGCTGGACCCACTTGTTCTTCACAGAGGAAGGCAAAGGTCTTAGCTCTGGGGACAAGTTTTTGCCATTCTTATTGTGTTGGGAGAAAACAATGTGGCATTTTAGTTCTAATAAACCCTGAAAAGAAATCTAACCATTCCAAAGACTCCATGGCCTTGTCTAGTGATTCTCAAACTTTATGAATCTTTTATTAAACCGTATGATGTAAAAGCTCCTGGCTTTCTATTCATGATGAAAACAAAGGCTCACGTTTCTCCAAGAAGGATAATTATAATATACTGATCGTTTATGATGAGTTTTTAGGTACTCAAAATTCTAACACAATTTTTTTAAAAATAAATCTTTATTGTTGAAAATATTACATATGTCCCTTTTTTCCCACACTGACCCTCCTTCCCCCAAGCCTTCACCACCCACTGTCTGTGTCCTTGGGTTATAAAATTTATTGTGCACATCTTTTCATCAAGAAAAATGGGTGGAAGCAACCTAAGTGTTCATTGATGGATAAATGGGCAAAGAAAATTACACACACACACACACACACACACACACACACACACACAATATGGAATATTACTCACCCATAAAAAGAAGAAAATCTTGCCTTTTGCAATAATGTGGATGGACCTTGAGGGCATTATGCTTCAAATAAGTCAGACAGAGAAAGACAAATTATTGTATGATCTCACTAAAATGTGTAATTCCAAAAAACTGAGCTCATAGATACAGATAATAGATTGGTAATTGTCAGAGGTGAGAGGTAGGGTGGGGTAAAATGGGTGAAGGTGGTCAAAAAGTACAAACTTCCAGTTATTAAAAAAAAGTCATGGGATGTAATATACAGCATGAAAACAAAAAGAAACTGGACAATCTTAGTGCGACATTTTGTGGAGTGGATCAAAACATGAGAGGTTTGGGGACTCAGTGACTTCTGAAGTCCCTATACACTGAGAGTGTCTGACTTTGTTAAGCTTATACACCAGAATTTCAAACCAGGACAATGCCTTTGACATTAGATTAATATATATATATATATTCTTAATAATTAGCTGAGTTTTTAAGTTGTTATGTATATAATTATAACTTTTTCATGCAATTAATTTCTTCTTCTGGCAAAAAAGTAACTATTAATGCAAAAAAATAAAATTAGAATAAGCATAGAATGTCCAAGGTTATACTATTTCAAAAGTTCTCATCTGAATATGGCAAATCCACTTAGGGCCAATTCTCTGCTATTGCTACATATATGTAGGTCTCATGTAGCTGCAGACCATTAGCTGAAAACTGGCCAGAAATAGGTTATTGGATGCTCATGCCACACTGACCTAGACATTCTGGAATCACTGGAATGTTAACTGGGGCAAAAGGCCTGGGAAGAATATCTTCAAGCTCGGTTGGGCAGGCATCCGAGCTATTTATTCACCTCAAAGACCCTAGAATGTTTTGGAGGGTGTGTGTGTGTGTGTGTGTGTGTGTGTGTGTGTGTGTGTGTGTGTGTGTTGTAGGGTTAGTGGTTGTTAGAATTTTTCATAAGTGGAAATACTAGGTAAAGACACACACACACACACACATAAACTTTGAGCATTCTCCACTTTCTTATGCTGTTGTTTTGGAGACTTCTCATTGGCACCTGCCATTAAAAATGCTTGAATTTTTGCCATTTTGGCACCCTTACCCTTTTGTACTTCCATGTGAAAATGTCTGGAAAGTTTGATCCAATGGTGACTTCATTCAATGGCAACTAAAATTAACCCTAAATTTAAAAATCAATCAAGTATTTTCTTGTATTAGGAAACATTCTTCCATCTGGTTCTTCCTATCAATATCTCTAGTTGTCTGGCCTGTGTTATTTTGTCAAATGTCATTCCTCACCTCACACATGTCATTTTGTTTGTTAGTTGTATATCCCTCCCACTCACCCCTCTAGGATGTAATTTCCATGAAAATCAGGGATGTTTTGCTTTCTGCTCTATTAAAATGGTGCCTGACACATGCTGGGTGCTCTATAAGTAGTTATTGACTCCTTGAACAATTCAGCAAAAGCGAGAAAAAAAATGTAAGAATTTATGCCTTTCTTGAGAGGAAGACAAAGAATATCAGCCCTGGGGGCACATCTGAAGCTAGAGTATTAATTGGGGGGGGGGGGGGGGGGGGGGGGTGGTTCTCAATAATTTTAAGGATTTTAAAAAATACTGTGTGGCTATATAGAAATAAGTCTGATTTTCTAGCAAACTAACCAAACTTCTACACCCAAATAACTACAATCCTTTATAATGGTACTGTTGTGAAAACATATATCTGTTCAAATAAAGCTCAGAATATTTGAAAGTGTCTCTTTGAAATTACCATAATGACTATTTGTCAGCTGTTTAAACAAATTGACCCCATTGCTTTAAAAAAAAACTCACATTTAATTAAGTTTTGATTAGGCAATACACTTTCATGAATATATCATTTACATTCTAAATATTTTTTTAAATTTGTCCTTATTGTTGAAAGTATTACAGATGTCTGCCTTTCTCTCCCATTGACCCCTTCTAGCCAGCCCCTGCAGGCCTTCACCACACTATTGTCTGTGTCCATGGGTAATGCATATATGCATACAGGTTCTTTGGTTATGTTTCTATGTCTCTATATCTATTTTGTTCACCAGTTTACTTTGTTCTTTAGATTCCACATATGAGTGAGAACATGTGACACTTGTCTTTCTCTGACTGGCTTATTTCACTTAGCATAATACTCTCCATGTCTCTCCATGCTGTCTCAAAGGGTAAGGATCTTTCTTTTTTACTGCTGCATAGTATTCCCTGGTGTAAATGTACCACAGCTTTTTAGTCACTCATCTACTGATAGGTACTTGGGTTGTTTCCAGGTCTGAGCATTTATAAATAGTGCTGCTATGAACATAGGGGTGCACACGTTCTTTCTGATTGGTGTTTCGGGTTTCTTACGATATATTTCTAGAAGTGGGATCACTGAGTCAAATGGCAGTTCCATTTTGAATTTTCTGAGGAAACTCCATACTGTTGTCCATAGTGGCTGCACCAGCTTTAAAAGTTTTCTCACATGCATGTGCTGATTATTACCCAGGTAAAGACTTAAGAGGAACTTTCTGTAGATGTCCAGATTCTCAATCTCTCTCTCTCTCTCTCTCTCTCTCTCTCTCTCTCTCTCTCTCTCCCTCCCTCTCTCTCTCTCCCTCTCCCTCTCCCTCTCCCTCTCTCAATATCTCTCTCTTCCTTTCTCTCTCTCGGGCTCTCTCCTCTTGATAACACATCATCAGTTAAACACAAGACTGAATTTCCCTTGAACTATCTCTCTTAACCTTCAACTCCAAAATTCAGTGATTCCCGTTCTTGCTTTCAACTTGATATCAGTAGATTCTTTTAAATGAGAAATGTTTTATCATTTTAATATTTTGATTCCTGCAAGAACATTTTTTATTTTCCTTATTTTTTTTAGATTTCTTGACAAATTCTCTTGGGATTTGAGCTTCAGAGAAACATAAATTTTCTAAGAAAAACAGAATGAAATTTCATCACTAGTTCACAGTCTCCCTTGCAGTTAAACTCGGCCACATGACAAAGTATATGAGTGAAAGGAAATTGTGCAACGTTGTTTTTAAAAATGAAGCCACTTGCTCTGCCCTTCCTTTGTCTCCCTTCTTGAGTGTTTGAGGCTGATGAGCCAACATAGATAATGTGGCTCAGGCAGCATCCAGGCCACAAGGTAGACAGAACCTGAGTCTCTGTTTGGTCTTATGGAATAGATTTTCCTTGCAATCCTGGAATGTTTATTTCTGGACAGTTTTATAAGAAAGAGAAAATTTTACTTTATTTCATCTACTAGTTTTTGGAGTCTCTTTGATGTAGCAGCTTAAACCCTAACTAATACAATAGGTATATTGGTCCGTTTACAGTTACCATATGGCAGATACATTTGGTCTTGGTTCTGGCATACTCTTTTATGCTTTTTATTTTTTTATAATTAAAACTTAAATATATAGTTCATTTTCTTTGCTGTATGTATGTATGTATAGTTTTTCAGGAAAGTTTGTATTTTTTTCAACTAATTGCCTTTATAGCAATTTTCCCTTTTTCTTTTTCCTTTTCCTCTCACAATATTTTTGTAACATTTCTATTTTGTCAAAACATTTACATTCTATATTGTATCAATTAAATGTATTAAAAATTTACTTCCTGTCCAACTGTCATAGTTTGTCTGGTCAAACTTTTGTGGGTTTATTTCTAATAGAATTCTCAAAAAGGGCTCATGAGAAAAGTATTCCTTGAGCCTGGGCTATTAAAAGCTGTTTGTTTGCATCATTTATACTTGCTGGCTATGAGATCTTAAGACCACATTTTCATTTCTTGAGCATCTACAAGGGTAATTAATGTTATCTTTTGCATAGAAAATTGATAGAGAGAACTCAGCTCATTTTTGCCCCCAAAATCTATAATAATAAAAGCGGAATTTGCTAATTAGACTGGACAGCTGAACAACCTTCTGGATGTCCTTCCGGACTGAAGCTGGGGCTGCGAGGACCGAGGCAAGCCACCAAGTTTGCGAGGTCCAAGCCCCTTGCATGAATTTCGTGCATCAGGCCTTTAGTAGTTTTATAATTTAGAGTCATTTTCTCAGCGGTTGTAACATAACATGCTGATTTAGAAAGTGAAAATGAGAAAGGATAGATAGATCATACTTTGGTTTTTGATATGTCTGACATTGTTTTTTATCTTTAGAGTTTATGTAAGGATAGAACACTGCCTCAGGGAGGATAAGAAATACAGATGATAAGAATGGAGTCTATACATGTAATTCATGTGTACATATATTTCAAGCTAAAAGAAGAACATACTTATAATGTCATTAAATTAACCAAGGATATAATGTAAAACCCTCTCACCTTTGTTGCTCAATTGAGTCTATTTCAACTAATTGCCTTTATAGCAATTTTTGTTATAGCAGTGACCCTGAAGGAAGTCATATGGATGGAGATTAAAACAGGTGCCATGTTTCTTTCGTTTATATAGGGGGGAATTGGTGTTGCCTACAAATCATTTGAGGTAAGCCTAAAATGGTTTTATATCTGAAATACTTAATGCTGGTGTATTTATAATTACTCACGGATCATTCAAGATCTATGTAAACTAATGGCATTTGCTCTACAATAATGCTGAGCTGGCCAGAGACAAAGTCATTTCATCATCAGTGCTGAAATTTTTAACTAGTGTTTGTCAAAAATCTTATAATTTTAACTAGGATTTCAATTTTCATCTTTGCCAATTTAAATATTTGATGTTCTCTAAGAGCATTTCTACATATAGTCTTATACTGTGTTTTTTTTCTATTTATTCAACAAATATTCATTGAGTGTCTACTGTATGTCATGCAGAGTATCAGAAACAAAAGCAAACAAAGTCCTGGTTCTCTTGGAATGTATACTTTAGTGTGGGAGGTAGACAGAAAGACAGGCAGAAAACCAACCAACCAGCATCTGAGGTCAGATTCTTCTTAAGACCACCCGGCCTGGATAGGGATAGACCTGTGGGAAAGGGGATATTGCTTCAGATAAACTGGTCAGAGAAGGTTTCCCTAAGGGAATGAGCAGAATCCTAAATGGGAATAGCTGTGAAATGGGTTCCTAGCAGAGAGAATGGTAAGAGCAAATGCCCGCAAGTAGGGACATGTTATGTATTTAGGGAATTGCCAGAATGACGCACAAGCTAAGGAAGTGAATACAGTTGGAGAGCTGGTGTGAGAAGATGTGGATCATATAAGGTCTTGAAGGCCATGTCAAGTTCCATGGACTTTATTCTTTGGAAAGAAAGAATTTATATTTATATATCTATGGAAAGATATTGAGAGGCTATGAATAGAAGAGTGACATGACATAATTCACATTTGAAAAGAATCTGTTACTGCCATGAGGAAAACATGCTTTAGGGGCATGGTGGAAGCCTGGAGACTGGTTAGGAAGCTATTGCAATAATCTGGGAAAGAGATGAAGGTGGTTTGTCCTGGGATGGTAGCAATAAATAAGAGGTGGTGAGCACTGTTCAGATATAGGTCAAATTTTGAAGATTAGAGCCAATAGATGATGCTGTTAGATTGAATGACATTATATGAGAGAAAGAGAATAATTCAGGAAAATTCCAGTTTTCAGCCTAAGTGCATAACTGAATGATGGAACCATTTACTGAGAAGGGAAATATGAGAGAAAGTGTTGGATGACAGGATTTGAATGAGCTCAGTTAGGACATGTCAAAGTGAATACCCATTTGGTGCCAAGGTGGAGAGGGTTAGTAAGCAGCTTGATCTACAAGCCAGGAGTCAATGGAGGGTTCAAGGCTGGACTTTCTTCATATATGTGTTAAAACTATCAGACTAGACAAGGTTACATGAGATGTAAATTTAGATTAATAAGACAAGTACAAGGATTGGGCCCTGGGACACGCCAATATTTAGAAATAGGGAAGAGGAGAAGAAGTCACATAATAGACTGAGAAGTGAATGGAAACAAAGAAAGAGTTTAAAGAAGGAAAGAAGTTCTAAAAGTTTTGAGCATAATCACACTATGGTTATGAAAGGTACTACCATTAGAGAAAGCTGGGTGCTATCCACAGGAACTCTCAGAACTACTTTTGCAGCTTCTGTGTGAGTCTAAAAGTATTTGAAAGTAGACATTTAAAAAATAGTTAAAAGCAGTTTCAAGAGGAGGGACAAACAAATGCTGCAGAAAAGTGGGTTAAGAAGAGGACTTGGAGTTGAGTATTTCTTTGGGCAACATGGAACTCATTAATGACTTTGCTAAGAGCAATTCCATGGAATGGTAAGAACAAAAGTTTGATTGTGAGTGTTTTTGAGAGAATGGGGGGAGGGGGCTGAGGGGAGGAAGGGGGCGGGACAGTAGATATTTGTAATACTATCAACAATAAAAAAAAACATTTAAAAAAGAGAGAGAATGGGAAATGAGGATGTTAAGACAGTAGGTAGAAAACAATTCCTTGGTGGAGTTTTACTACAAAGGAGAGCTTATAAACTGTAGCAGACAGAAGTGTTAATGGGTCTGAAGAGCATCTTACAATACAGTTAAAAATTGAATTTTCTTGTCCTGGCCAGTGTGGCTCAGTTGTTTGGAGTGCCGTCCTGTGCACCAAAAGATTGTGGGTTCAATGTGTGATGAGGTCACAAACCCAGGTTGTGGGTTTGACTGCCAACAGGAATGCATAAGGGAAGCAACCGATCAATGTTTCTCTCTCTCTTTCTCTCTCTCTCTTCCTTCCTCTCTCTCTAAAAGCAATAAAAAGCATATTCTCTGGTGAGGATTAAGAAAACAACAACATAGAACTTCCTATTGTTTAAAACCCTACATTTTACTAGCCGCTATTTCGTGTTATGATATTTGAAATCATTTAGTTCTCATTTTAGTTTTTCATTTTCTCTTGCCATTCATGAGTTTGCTTTCTTTTTTAAAATTACAATCGCCTTTTGAAATTAGTTCCTTCGATTTTACTGTGTCATCTTTGCAAGTAGTTGGCATTATTTGAAGTGTTATCGGGTGCTATCTTCTACAGACTGTCTCTACCCCTTCAACATATATCTCGAAGTCTTCTCAACAATTTCAGAACTCCAATAACAGTATAACATTTGTGTACGTGTGTGTGTGTGTGTGTGTGTGTGTGTGTGTGTGTGTGTGTAACAGAAAATCAACAAAATTCATTCAGGAAACAGTGGAAGAAACATGGCTCTGGGTGCTGCAAGGATACAGAAGGAATGGAGCCTGTTAAGGGCTATGGGCCTCCCGTGACTGGGGAAGCCTGGGCACTGTAGTTCTCTGTGGTTATGGCTTACCTTAATAGGCTGACTCATTTCTGTGGCTGCTTTATACTTTTGTATCTCAAAGGACCAACGTCTTAAATGCCTTTTTTGTCTCCTGTGCACTTGCTGTCTCCTGACAACACTTGGAATTGAAGTTCAATAGGCAGAGCAGGGCGCTGCCTTCTAACTGACAGCACACACAATGTTTGCCTAAGTGTATTTTGGGAAAAGACACTGAGACTTCCCCTCTCCCAGTGGCTTGTTAGGAAGATTCAGCAACAACAAAAGGCAAACACGGAGTTTCACAAAGCACATTAAACAAGGCAAACAGGCCTCTAATCCAATGGTTTAATTACAGTATAGAGCATTCATTGTGGCAAACCATGCTTAGCATTTCCAACCACTCCATGTGTTTTTCAATAAAAAGGAAAGCTCACCCCAAACCTCACAAAGCTTCTCACACCCTGAAAAACCAATGGTGTCGTAGGACAGTGTTCTGTTTGTTTTGCTCTTGAGTTTTCTAACCATCCCAATTTAATAAGAGTTGACTGATTTTAGGGACTCCTTTATACTTCCCCCACATTCTAGCCATTCTGATTGTCTGTCTTTCTGCCTGCATACCTTGCCACCCCCAGGCCTCGCTTTATTTAGGGATTTTTGCAGAAGGAGTTTTAGGCGCAGGTTTCTAAGCTAATCACCATTTCAAGACCCACTATCACTATTAGTCCAGTCAAGACCCCTGCAAATCAAGATTTATTCCTTTTATTCCTTTATTCCTTTATTTACTTGTGTCTTCAAGGCCTGCTTAGGTCAATCTATATATTCCACTTCCATTTGCTGATGGAGTGCTTGGTGTGCATGCCCAGCTTTATGCTTGGTGGGTCAGACAACACACAGGTAGTTCATCATGGGCAGCTTAGGGCACATGGTCACTTGGTGGCCCTTGGTTAAGCATATAGTCTTACTAAGGCCAAATAGCAGGTAGAGAGCTACTTCTCAAAAGCAGAGCAGTGATCCACAGAAGATGGTAGGGCTTTGCACAAAGTCCTAGGGCCTGTACTGCAATTCACCCGCAGAGCCTGCCAAAGACTCCAAACAGCATCCCTGTCACTGACATTTCAAGTATCATTGGATCTCTTGAGTCACATGGCCTAAGTAGCCTGGACCCGTTGTAGAGCCTTCTCTTATTCTGGGCTCCTCTCAACACCAGCCATCCTCCAGAACTGTGAGGATACATTTCTTCTATTAAGCGACAAAGTCTATTGTAATTTGTTATGGCAGTTTGGGCTAACAAAGACAAATTTTAGTACCAGGAGTTAGGTGCAGCTGTAACAAATACCTGATAATATGGAAATAGCTTTGGACTGGGTGATTGGTAGAGAGTGAAAAGGTTTTGAGGGGCATGCTAAAAATATGGATGCTACAGGTGATTCTGGTGAAGTGTCAAAACATGTTATTAAAAACTGGAGGAAAAGTGATTCTTGTTAGAAAGTGGCAAGGAACTTGGCAGAACTATGCTCTAGTGTTTTGGGGGAGGGAAAGTTGAGAGTGATGAAACTGGATGTTTAGCTAAAGAGATTTCTAAGCAAAATATTGAAGAATTGGCTTGATTTCTCCTGACTGTTTATGATAAAATGTGAAAAGAGGGAGATAAATCTCAATCTCTCTCTCTCTCTCTCTCTCTCTCTGGAGGGAGATAAATCTCTCTCTCTCTCTCTCTCTCTCTCTCTCTCTCTCTCTCCTTCCCTCCATCCCCTCCCCCGCCCTCATCCCCCATATAAGGACACAGTGAAAAGGCAGCCATCTGCAAGCCAGGAAGAGACCTTACCAAACCTGACCATCCTTGCACCCTGATTTCAGACTTTCAGGACTGTGAGATTATAAGTGTCTGCTGTTTAAGCCACCCAGGCTACGGTATTTTGTTATGGCAGCCCAATCAAACTAATAAATTGTCAATTGATATTTATCCCAGAAATGCAGGTTGGTTTAACATCCAACAACCAATTAATGTAATACAGCACATCAATAGAATAAAAGGCAAAAATCACATGATCATCTCAATAGATGATGGAAAAAAGAACTTAACAAAATTCAATACACCTTCATGATGAAAAAAAAAATTCAACAACTAGTAATAGAAAGGAACTTCCTTACCTGATGACATCTATGAACAACCCACAGCAAAGTTTATAGTTACTGGTGAAAGACAATATGTTTTCCCAAGAGAAGGATGTTCAATCTCACCAGCTGTACTCAACATTGTAGCGAAGGTTCTAGCCAGGGTAATTAGGTAAAAATGAAATAAAAAGCATCCAGATTAGGAAAAAGTAAAACTATTTATATTTGTAGATGACATGGTCATGTATATAGGAGGTCTTAAGCATTCACTAAAAAAACTATTAGAACAAATAAATAAATTTAGCAAGGTTACAAGATACAAGAACAATATACAAAAATTTATTGTATGTCTATAACTAGCAATGAATGAACTGCAAATGTAATTAAGGAAACAATTGCATTTCCAATCCATCAAAAAATTATAAAATACGTAGGGATAAATTTAACAAAAGGAGTCTAAAACTTGTAGTCTAAAAACTATAAAACATCATTGAAAGAAATTTTAAAAGACCTAACAAATGGGAAGACATCCCATACTTATGGATTAGAAGCCTCCATATTGTCAAAATGTCAGAATTCTCTAAATTAATATACAGATTCAACACAATCTCTATCAAAATTCTAGCTGTATTTTTTGAAGAAATTGACAAATTGGCCCTAAAATTTATATGAAAATTCAAGGGACCCAGAATAGCCAAAACAACCTGGAAAAAAACAAAAACAAAATTGGAGTACTCCCACTTTCTCATTTTAAACTTATTAAGTAACTAGGACACTGTGTTTCTGGCATAAGGATAGATATATAAGTCAATGGAATAGAATTAAGAGTCCAGAAATAAACCCATACATTTATGGGCAATTGATCTTCAACAAGATCATTCAATGAGAGAAAAATAGTCTTTTCTACAAATATTGCTGGGACAATTGAATAACTACATGCAAAAGAATGAAGCTAGACTTGTACCTCACCTTATAGATAAAATTAACTCAAAATTATCAAAGACCTTAATGTACCAGTAAGTGCTAAAACTATACAATTCTTAAATCATAAGTGTAAATCTTCATGACCTTTAACTTGACAGCGTTTTTTTTTTAGATAAAACACGAGAAGCACAGGCAACCTAAGAAAAAATAGATAAATTGGATTTCATCAAAAGTAACAAGTTTTGTATTTTAAGGGATACTACTGATAAAGTGAACAGACAACCCATGGAGATGGAGAAATATTTGTATATCATATATATGGCAAGTATTTATTATCCAGAATATACAAAGAACTCTAGTAATTCAGCAATAAGAGGATAAACAATCCAATTTAAAAATGAGAAAAGCATTTGAATACATATTTTTCCAAAGAAGATATACAAATGCCCAATAAGTACATAAAATGGTACTCAGCATTATTATTCACTAGGGAAAGCTACAATAAGGTACCAACCACGTCACACCCACTAGAGTAGCTATTCTAAAAGAAATGGAAAATAAGTGTTGGGAGGATGTGGAAAAATTAGAACCCTCACGCATTGCTGATGAAATTGTCAAGTGGTGCAGCCCTTTTGGAAAAAAGCTTGGCATTTCTTTAAAAAGTGAAATCATAGAGTTACCATGTAACCCAATAGTTCCATTCCTAGATATATACCCCCCCAAAAAACCATATTCACACAAAAACATGTACACCAATGTTCATAGTCGCATTATTCATAATAGCCCCAAAGTGGAAACAACCTAATTGTATAGCAACTGATAACGTATAAACAAAATGTGGTAATTCCCTACAATGGTATATTATTCAGCAAGGAAAAGGAATAAATTACTGATACATGCCACAATATGGATGAACCTTGAAAACATGCTTAGTGAAAGAAGCCAGACCTAAAATGCTATATAGTGTTTAATTCTATGCATATGAAATGTCCAGAATAGACATAACCATAGTGATAGAAAGTTGATTAGTGGTTGCCAGGGCCTCGGGGAAGAAGGGAATAGGGAGTGACTGCTAATATGTGTAAGATTTCTTTGTGGCGTGATGAAAATCTTGTGAAATTGGGTATGGTGATGACTTCATAACCTTGTGAAGATACACACTCGTCCCCCCTTATCCACGGGTTTGCTCTCTGCAGTTTCAGTTACCCTCAGTCAACAGCAGTCTAAACATATTAGATGGAAAATTCCAGAAGTAAACAATTCATAAGTTTTAAATTACACACCATTCTGAGTAGTGTGATGGAATCTCGCACTGTCCTGCTCCATTTCTCCTGGGACCTGAATCATCTCTTTGTCCAACACATTCACGGTATATACGCTACTTGCCCATTAGTCACTTAGTAGCCATCTAGGTTATCAGATTGATTATCAGAGGGAGAGAGAGAAAAATCAAATTCACATAACTTTTATTACAGTATATTGTTACAATTATTCTATTTTATTATTAGTTATTGTGAATAAACTCTTACTGTGCCTAATTTATGGATTAAACTTTATCATATGTATAGGAAAAAAGATCATACAGAGTTGGGCAAAAGTAGGTTTACAGTTATTCTTATATTCTTATTTATTAATTACTAGAGGCCTGTTGCGCGAAAAGATTCGTGCAATAGGCCTTCCCTTCCCCTGGCTGCTGGCACCGGTTTTCCTCCGGCACTCGGCACCCAGGCCTTCGCTGCTCCGGCCAGAGATGCCTTCAGCACCTTCACTGCTCTGCTTCGCGCCTACGTATGCAAATTAACTGCCATCTATGTTGGCGGTTAATTTGCATATCTCTCTGATTAGCCAATGGGAGGCGTAGCGAAGGTACAGTCAATTACCCTGTTTGTCTATTATTAGATTAGATTGTGTTATTTATTTCCATTACAACTGTAAGCCTACTTTTGTCCCACCCTGTATAGGGGGTTCAATACTATTTTTAAGGGCGTCCATCGTATTTGAAAAAAATCACTCAATTGTATACTTTAAAAGGGTACATTTTATGATAAGTGAATTACATCTCTATTTAAAAATATAGTATCTCTATATTGGTAAAACCAGATAATAAGACTTAATAAGCTCATCCTAGGAAACATGAGAGAAATCGGCCTTATGATGCTCTTTCTTGGTGCTTCTGTTATTAAGCAATCATGTCAAGCTGCACCTGGTGTGTTCAAATGATTCCTCAGATACAAAGCCTCCACTCCATTAAATCATTACCCCTCACCCTACCCCATGCCTAAGCGGGGCTCCAAGGTTACCCCTGGGCTCCTGTGCTAAGGAGTGTAGTCAGCCACTTACATATCAACTCCCTTGCCCTCTGGTGTCAGTGTCTTGGGAGCATGCCCACTGTGGTGACTGAGAGGGAGAGACTATTTCCAGAAGTGATGAACTGATCTCATTTTTATGGGGCAACATGAGGTGTCCTTGGAGCCTGGGTCAGTTGACTGTGATGGAAGGAAATGAATGAATGCTATCTTCTCTCATTTTTACCTGCACAGACACCAGAATGCTATCTGTCTGTCTGGAATTCTGCCATTCACCTCAGCCAGATTAAACCTTTCTTCCCACATTCCCATGTGGATCAGGGCCATGGGAAACCTATTACTAATGGGAACGTTTTGTACCCTCAGGTATGGCTGTGTGGAAAGGAGGATGAAAGTCACTCCAAGTCCCAGCCCACTGAGCAGATGCTTATCTTCTGTTTTGGCTTCTAGGAAGAACAATCTCTGAAAGGAATATCCAGGTATTTTAAGCTTCTGATAGTGGAAGAGAAAATTTTCTCTTTATGTTTGGGAAATTAAAGTTGGAACAATATCCTGGGCTCTTCTAAAACTATTTCCCTTCAGGGACAAACATAAATTACAAACCAGAATCAAAGATTTAGAACACCATTAGAACTTATAGATTTTACTTCCCACTGAAACAAATCTGTTAATTCTCATTTTTACTTATTTTTTTAAGCCTGCCCTTTCTTAACTAGACCTATATCTTTTCTGGATTCTTCCTATTTAAATATCTTTCTTTCCCTTATCTCTAAACAAAGAAGAACCAAGAAGTCTAAAATTATCTATTTGCTACTGTTGTTGACCTCTGGTCTTTTCCCTCTTTCATCATTGTATATCTGAAGAGTGAGCTGGTGAAGTTAACTTTAGTCTCAATGACTAATAATACTTATCTTCTTTTTCAAAGATGATGTGAGAATGAACACCTTATGAGTAATGTTCACAGGAAAAAAAAGTTAGTTACCTAGGTATTAAATGATCATTTGGGTAATATGTATTGAACTCTTTTTTAAAAATATGTTTTTTTATTGATTTCAGAGAGAGAAAGGGAAAGGGAGAGAGAGAGCAATAAAGCATCAATGATGAGAAAGAATCATCCATCGGCTACCTCCCGTATACTCTCCCTACTGGGGATCAAGCCCACAACCCGGGCATATGCCCTGACTGGGAATCGAATTGCAATCTCCTGGTTCATGGGTCGACGTTCAACCACTGAGCAACACCAGCTGAGCTGTATTGAACACTTGATCTAGAGGTTATTAGTCTGTCTCAGAAACCACACTTCATCATGATGTTCCCCTAACACTTATTTATAAGTCAGAGCTTTTCAGAATATCTATCTTGGCTCAACCAAGACTCCATGTACTAAGTAAGTAAACAACTGAGTCAGAAATAATTGGCCATGAAGGATGTTTTCTATTTCAGACTAATTAAAATATATAAACTATGATTCAGTTGCCTTCAGGATTACATTCAGTAAAAGAGGTGTACTCCACCTATTTATTTTTACTTTTTTAAAAGCACTTTGAATCATTGACCTCTCCTTTTCTTTGGTCAAGATGCATGAAAACCAAGAAAGTTGAAATCTGGTTTGCACAACCAGCATATAAATTCAGGGTCTAAATCACTGCTTCCTTCCTTTTGCAGTTCTCATTCCTTACCATACTTTAGAGGGTAGTTTCACCTGTTGACTTATGTTTTATGAAAATTCCCCACTTTACTCTACTCATGACAGAACAATTTCCTGTAGTTACGATTCAGTGTGGTCCAATCATAAGAAAATGAATGGGGAAAAAAGAAAAGGAAACGAATCGATATTATTGTTGTTAAAATTCTCATCTATTCAGCCAGATTTTTGCTTGGCATTTTCAAACCTTCAACTTTTACCCTAAATTGTAATTGTATCACAACTCGTCTCCCTCTCCGATGAACCTATTGCCTACTCCAACGTTTTCTTTTTGTGAATTCCTAAAGGTCTAGTTAACAATGTCTCCATCCCTGTAAAAAGTTTAGCATCAATTAGGGACCAATGAGTCATCATTGTTAACAAGTATTAATGGTAGAGTTGATTTATGATTTTATCCTGGGATCAGTTCTAAATGGAACTGTATCTACATGATGCCACACTCACCATTTGATGGGTTCAGGAAGATGTTAATCCTTTGGTTATGTTGTCTGGAGTTTGTTTTTTTCTTTTTCTTTGTCAAAATTAAGTGCTTTGTGTAAACCATGCAAATTATTTCAGCATTAGGTGAACCTTATTAATCTTAATCATTTTTAAAAATCATTTGTGGAAGGTAATTGATACGATTGAGATGGTATCATGCTATTCTTGCTATTTCAAGAATGGCTATCTACAAAACTGATACACCAGTAAAGGTGAGAAAAATGCACTGTAAAAGTTTTTCAGATGTCACCAAGTGAAAGTAATGAGTTTAATCATAGTGTCTTGCCCCCTCTAATTTTGCTTTTAAATTTAAAACCTCTCTTCCTCCTCTAGCCCAAGCATCACCATTTTTTTATTCATTTTGTACTTTTAAACATGATATAAGATTTCATGTATAGCTTTTACAAACTACTTAAATAAAAAAAATTAGTTCTACAAATGAGTGTAATCACACAGAAGCAAAGGTTAAGTGATTATGTTGCTTGAGATCTGCAGATATTGATATTATAATAGTGTATTACAATATGAATTGTTATTGAGAGCTCCTGTCAGGGTTAAAGAGATTGCAATCTCTTTCTTGTGGGTCCAGAATGTTTTTTTAAAAAATTCTCAAAAGAAAACTAATTCCTTAGTTAAAAAAAGTTTGAGCCCTAGTCCATTTGGCTCAATGGATAGAAAGTCAGTCTGTGGACTGAAGGGTTCCAGGTTCAATTACAGTCAAGGATACATGTCTGAGTTGCTGACTCAATCCCCAATAAGGGGCGTGCAGGAGGCAGCTGATCAATGATTCTCTCTCATCATTGATGTTTCTATCTCTTTCTCCCTCTCCCTTACTCTCTGAAATCAATAAAAAAATATATTAAAATTTTTTGAAAAACCAGAATGCCTGAATATTTATCCAGAAGTAGTTCAAGAAAAAGCTGGGGGGTTTTTGGGTTGCTGACTCAATCCCCAATAAGGGGCATGCAGGAGGCAGCTGATCAATGATTCTCTCTCATCATTGATGTTTCTATCTCTTTCTCCCTCTCCCTTCCTCTCTGAAATCAATAAAAAAATATATTAAAATTTTTTGAAAAACCAGAATGCCTGAATATTTATCCAGAAGTAGTTCAAGAAAAAGCTGGGGGGTTTTTGTTCAATTTTATTTTGCAGAGGATTAGAAATGGAGTTCAAACCACAAAAAAATATTTTTTTTATATTCCAGAAAAGAATCATTGGTATATCAAAAGAGTGAATTAAGAAATGTCAGGAAATTAAGAATGATTAATAGAAAAATTAAAATGAAATAATATGTAGAATTTATATGCATGTAGAGCTTTAGAGTTTATAAACTATTTTTATATATTAATTCAGTCCATGTGATGTAGTGGGACAAAATCTGTCTTTTAAGTATGAGAAAACTGACATTTTGGAAAGCTAAATAATTTGCCTGCCCAAGGTTGCATAGCTGGTACCTTGTTGAAGTGGGACTTGAACTTGTATCTTCTGATTCTCGGGAGTGATTGTTCTGTGCTTTAGAAAGGAAGATAAACCTATTTTACCATTAGCTGGTTTCAGGGAAATCAGAAGATAAAGAAAAGCAATATTTCTAACAGCTTGATTTAAGATGAATTATTGTCTTTATATCTTAACATGGATACCATAGGCATTTGGTCAATGAAAATACACATCTGTCTATTCTAATTACCTGGTTGCATAAATTTTGGTCAGGGGAAAGGGACCTGCTTTTAAAGCTTCATTAGATTGTCTTAAGCCACCTGTTGGGTATCATTCTTGCCACTTCTTACCTAGTGCTTTCTCTTTTTTGGGGTATAATTCTAGCTACATCTCATTCCCAGTAAATGGGTAGGAAATGCGAACATAAAGGGAATGGGTGAGCAGGTTGGTAAGAGTGAGTGGGTATTGGGGAGACAATAAGACACAGCTCAGCATGGGAAAATGAAGAACTATTTCTCTCTTCCTAAAACTCAACCTCCCTAAAACATTGAGTTTGAGGGCAAAGAATTGGTAGATTGAAAATGGAGAAATGGTCATGGGAGGACTCATTGGTGTACTTGCCCCCTAAATTAGCACTCACACAAGTAGATGAATGGGGGCTCTTTTGCATAGTTACATTGACCATCTATGGCTTTCCTCTTAACCTAGAGGAATTTACCAACATGAATGAAAACAGATGAGAGAATTCTGAGGTTGATAAAGTTTTTCACTTAGTTCAAGGATGGGCTCTAAATAGAAAATGGAACTGATAAAGAAGCAGATTTTATTGAAAACAAAAAGTAATTTGAACAGCTTTTCCAGAGGGGAGACACCCATTTCTAGGACATATTAAATTCTCAAGGGTGCCATGAAAAAAATAATATATCAAACTTTTTTCATAACACAAACTATAGAAAATGAACTTTTACCAAATCTTTTTAGCTGAAGGGGCACTTTGGAAAACCAGGAGAAATCATCTGGGCCAGGAGCAGAAGTTTCAGTTAGAGATGTTTCAGAAACCCTAAAGCAGTGGTTCTCAACCTTCCTAATGCCGCGACCCTTTAATACAGTTCCTCATGTTGTGGTGACCCCCAACCATAAAATTATTTTCATTGCTACTTCATAACTGTAATTTTGCTATGTAAACAATATGTAATTATATATGTGTTTTCCGATGGTCTTAGGCGACCCCTGTGAAAGGGTCGTTCGACCCCCAAAGGGGTCGCGACCCACAGGTTGAGAACCGCTGCTAAAGTTAAAGGCACCAGCAATTCCTAGAAGGAAACAGTTGTATGAGAAGCAGGGATTACCCCAACTCAAATGTTAATGAAAACTGAGAGCTCCAGTGACTTCTGTTTGACAAGGAGATTGTCACTGTTGACAGGGATGACTGGCAAGGTGGAAAAATGAGGAGGGATCAAGCTTTCACAAAAGACTTCAGAGGAAATTTGACACCTTCAAAACCACAGGTGTGAAGGTAAGTGAAACCAGTAAGTAAAAGTTGGTGTTGCTTTTCAGGATCTGACGCTACCTTCTTTTTGTTTGAAATTCGGGAGTTTGAGTGGACCATGTGAGAGAAATGTATTCGATAGTACTTACTGCAGCTCTAAGAAGACGGGCTTCCTCCACCAGCTCAAGTTCCTGCTTCAATTTCCAGGTTTCAATGGACTTTTTAACCCAACTCTCAGTGGTCATTTATTGAGTGTTTGAGCTTGATGTGTGTGCAGATATAAAAAAAATATTTTAATAGATGGTCCTTGCTTTCAAGGATTATAATATTCAATAAAAAAATAGGACATAATGAATTCAGCCTGAAGACAGATTATTCTCAAATAGGACTAACAGTCAAAAGTAAAACATAGCCCAACTGGCATGGCTCAGTGGTTGAGTGTTGACCTATGAACCAGGAGGTCGCAGTTCGATTCACAGTCAGGGCACATGCTCGGGTTATGGGCTTGATCCCCAGTGTGGGGCATGGAGGAGGCAGCCAACCAATGGTTCTCTCTCATCATTGATGTTTCTATCTCTTTTTCCCTCTACCTTCCTCTCTGAAATATATATATGTTAAAGTAAAACATAAATGCCAAGTAAGTATAAATACTGTTTTATAGGAATTTGAGGGGGGAGCTCGAGTAGTTGGAGAAGCCTTTTTGGGAGAAGTGAAAGTTTAATTATATCTTAAGGCTGAGTAGAGTTCAGACAGCCTGGGTGAGGATGGGTGGGCATGAGGGAGTGTGAAGAAATGGCAGAAGGAATGGGAGGAACACTTCCCAAGGGTAAAAGACTACTGGAACTACTCAGATAAACTCACTAATCTTTGAGAAGATAAGGTTGGTCATTAATTCATTCAAAATACTGGAACAAAGAGACAGGGATCCAAATTAAGACCCGGAGATGTACCATCTGAGAAACCAAACTGCTGTTTGTAACAATTATTTTTGCGTAGCTCTTGCAGCTAAACATTTGAGTTTGCTGAGGATATAAATAGTTCAGTGTTTTAAATGGGATGGACTGACCTGAAGTGGATAATTGAATGGGCTTTGGGGGACCTCGCCTAGGGCTCAACCCTGGTTCTGCCATTCTTCAGCTGCTTGGCCTCCTAGAAGTTCACCTCTTTATGCCTCAGGCTCCTCATTTTTAATTGGGGATAATATTAGAGTCTAATTCATCTGTTAGTTGTGAGGTTTAAAAGAGATAAAATATTTAATATGTTTATCATAGTACTTGGCCCAATAAATCTTAACTATTATTTTTATATTCATATAATCATAAATAATATTAATTACAATAAAGATAATAAAATTTCAGAGCCAAGTAACATCATAAATTCTTAATGTATACACGAACACAGAGGAGATCATTTGTAAAGAGTGAGTCTTCAGAACCTACTATTGTTTTCTGATCTCTAAGAAAGATGGAGAAAAGAAAGCAATAGCTTTTTTTTTTCCCTCTAACCCTCCCCCCAGTCCAAGATTCCTTAACCCGTCATGTGGATCCCACCAGAGGCCCTTCGCTTCCCCTGGTGCTGAGGGGGAAGCAATGCTCCTACAAGGATTATGACTCCAACTCAAGCAAAGGTGGGAGCAGAATGCTTTCCTGCATTTCTGTTATACTATGGGAAGCTCAGTAACCAGCACTCTAATTGTAATTCACATTAAGTTGTTTATTTCTTGCTTCTCATTTTAGCAGGGTAAGCAAGTCGAGGCAGGCCACTTTCTAGTAGATTGTGAGAAGATAGATCATAGCATTAGCTTGACTTGTGGGTCTGATGAGGAGAGAAAATAGTCAAAAGGAAATATTCTTGTGGCTTTCTATATGACTGAAAGGCAGCTAAGCTGTTGTTTGCTAGAGCAGCCGACTAAGAAGAGTGACATTCTGGCCACCAAATGTTAATAGGCCCAAGTGGAAGTGTGCTGACCAAAGTTGAGTCATAACTTGAGAGGAAACCAGTCTTACCCATGTTTTTTTGTTCTTTAGTGGAGACCTTTAGTAAGCTCTTCGAAGACAGTGGCTTTCTACAGAGGAGAGCGATAGTAACCGTTGGCCACAGCAAATGGTTCTTCTCACTCTTGTGTCGGAACAAGAACCAATTATGAGAAGCCTGGGTTTGGCTTGTTTTTGGTGTGGTTAATGTTGGTGGGAAGGGTAACTGCAGGTCTCTTCATTTATTAATGCATTGGGTCTAAGATAAGCCCTCAAGTACCTTCTATTGTGACTAATGGTCTGGCTAGCTCTGTCTAGGTCATTGACAGAATTCAAACCACCCCCTGTACCCCTAAGAATGAGTCTTTACAAAGCCCCTCTCTGTCTCTCTTGGGGTCATGTGATGGACCCTCTGGTGTCTTTGAATGTGAAGCCTGAGTGACCTAGCGCCGTTCCTAAAGAGTGACCTAAGATATGGGTGTTTTGTGATTTCTCCAGGGCATTTTTACCAGACAATAGGAATACAGAGGGCCTCAGTTTCAATGCTAGAACCCACATCCTTGCCCAAGATTTATTCTTTGGAACTCTTCAAACTTTAGGGAGAGCCCAGTGTCCATGCAAGAGTAAATATGCAATTTGGACCAATTCTACTATGGATAAAATTGAGTTTTATGGGAACTGAAATGAACAATCGCTAACACTTCTCCAACCCAAATGAAACAAAATCTTGCTCATATTTTCATGTTAGCACAGCTTTGGCCTCATTGTTTTTGTCACTCTAAAACTGGTTGATGTTATTTATCTAATTTGCACATATTCTCAGATCAAAATGTTCCATGCCTAGCTATCTTTCTTATGCAAATAAATCTTGTCCATTGATCTGTTTCAATTAATTTACTGGATGAAGCATTGTTTGCAATACCGGTTGTCACTTTCCACTTGGTTCAAACTCAGATTCAGGATATAGACTGAGAATTCTTTCCTTTGAGGAGCTCTCTGGTAACACTTTGTGCAGGCCAGAAATTAATACCTGTCCTTCACAGAGGGGCCTCCTTCTAGTGTGGAAGTGCCAGTAAGCACACAGGTAGATTGTTTTTTTTTTTCACTTACACATCTTTCCTCAGGTCAGGCAGCAAACTAACCTCTCAAGGAGAAGCACTGGAAAACAATGCCACTCCACACTGCCTTCTCTGTACCATCCTGTGAGAGGTTGTTCCATAGCCGGCCTCCAGGGATCAGCTAGATGCTTATTGATCGATCATTCTTTACATGCGTCAGATACTCCTTTCAGCAGCTAAACTTCATGTTACCAGCAAAATTCAGCCATTCTGCTTTTCTATTAGAAGACACCTGTAGACCTCTATCCACTTAAGAAGAAAAATCTATGTGAATAACGGGTTGCATTCCATAGTTTAAAAAATGAAACTTAAAAATAAGACAAACAAGTGGGCTTTCTCATTCTGTTATCTGAATTGACAAGATGGCCAATAGAGAAGCCTAGAGATTTTGCAAAGGGCAACCACGTGCATTGTAGGTTCAATTCTCCGGTCAAGAAGGGTGGCAGAAAATACGTCCCGACCAGGTATTTCACAGTTTAGGGCATGATGAGTGCAGTTTTAGTGCTGCCTCTTCTCATAAATAAGACCTCTACAGTCAGTCATTTCCAAGTAGAGTTTGCTCTTCTTCCTGAAGTAAAAATAGACTTTTAAAAAGTCTTCTTCATAGTTGTAAGTGGTAAACAACTCTCTGAAGTAAAAGTCATCTAGATAAAATCTACGAAAGACCTTCTGTAGTTATTCTACTCTGGTTCTGATGTAATAATGCATCAAAATTAAAAAGAAAAATCTTAACTCAAGTTTTACCAATAAATGTTCTTTCCCAGAGGAACTGACATGGGGGTGAATGGGGAGGAAGTACAAAGTCAAGTGTAAAATCAACCATAAGAATCCCACTGGGATGCCTGTCAAACTTCAGTGGGAAGGTGGGGGAGGGTGGATTAGAGATCAACCAAAGGACTTGTATGCATGCATATAAGCATAACCAGTAGACACAGACACTAGGGGGGTGAGGGCATGTGTTGGGGGTGGCGATAGATGGGGGGAGGTCAATGGGGGAAAAAGGAGACAAATGCAATACTATATCTAATACTTTAAACAATAAAAAAAAGAATCCCACTGGGAATTTTTCATGTTCTCTCAGTCTGGCCAATAGTTTTGAATGCATAAAGCTATTATGTCTCATTATGACCTATTGTCTCTCTGCATCACTCCCATCCTTCTACCCTCTGCTTTGGGATGCTGGGTGTCTGCAAAACACATTTATTCTGTTGCTACTAGTTTCTTGTTAGGCTCTGCCTGGAAGGAGTGCTAGAGGGAGACTGCAAGCCTGAAGGAGAAAGTCCATTTTCCTTCCTGCTACCTCTGAGTCCAGTTTTGCTGGCTGTTCCTTTTAGTATCACCCAGCCACACTTCACCCAAGCAGTGGCAGTCTGTTCCAGTAGCAACCATCAATGCCAGTTTGCAACTTTCCAAAGCTTGCAGAACTAGTCTCATGGAGTCCCCTCAGAGACACTGTGTCAGCTGGCAGCATCTCCTCCTTCGCAGTCTGGGCCAACCTCACAGGCCCCTCCACTGGTCTGAGATACACCAGCACCAGCCAGCTGCCACCTCCCCTGGGAGGTCTGAGTGTGGCCGCCACAGGGCCATTCTCCAGGGTCCGAGGTCCAGTGCTCCCTCCTCAGACATCTGGGTATCAGATTCATTGGGTCCTTTCTCAAAGCTTCTGCTTTTAATAATTCTCACCTCTTCCTTCTGTTGCCCAGGCCTATAGTTGGCAACTGTGTTCTATTTCCATGATAACTTAATGTTTCCTTTGTGCACGTTCAGTAATTAGTACCTTGTAATTCTTTGTATTCTTCATATTAAATTCTCTCCATTGGTGTAGTTTATCTCTTGACTGGCCCTGAACTGATGAAATAGGAGTCACTTCCTTTATTTCACAGCTTTTTCACTAGATCTTACAAGACATACCTGCTATAAAGACTAATACACTTTGGGGGAGGGGGATATCTTGTCGCTATTTATTCCCTGTGCCTGAAAATCCAGGGTTAATTACGAGTTCTTATACTGGGCACAAGAAAGATGTGAGAGGCCTACTTACTAGCTGAGTTTGCCTTTGCAAGGGATGGAATGAGGACAGTCTTTTCCTTTTGAATTGATAAGGAAGACTTAGAGAAGCTCCATTTTCTCATTCCAAGTCTGTGGTAAATGAAAATGTTAGAGGGGTTCATTTCACTCTAGGCATCAAATGTTATGGCAAGAGGAGAGACCAAGATGGCGGCATAGGTAAACACCGGAGACTGCTGCCGCAAACAACCACTTCAAAAATACAACTAAAAGACAGAACGGACATCACCCAGAACCACAGGAAGGCTGGCTGAGGAGAGACTCTTCAACTAGAAGGAAAAATAACAGCACACCGAGGCTCAGAGGAGGCGCAGTGTGGAAAAAACTCAGGTGCGGAGGGAAAAAAAGAGGAACAAATGTAACCTGAACAATAAAGATTTAATTAAAAAAAAAATGTTATGGCAATAAGAGGTCCAAAAGATTTACAGCATTAGGCAAGGGGAAAAGGTTAATGGGTTTAAGTGACATAATTGAAGTTCTCAATGTTAGAAACCCCTTTTATAAGCTGGGGCCCCTGAAGGCTTGGCATATATCCATACCCGTTAGCCATCCGTATCATTACTATGTGTGTATATTGAAGGATTGAATGAATCATAGACATGTGATCACTGCATGGCAAAAAAAGGTGTTGTGCCCAGCATACTCTTTTCCATAAAGAAAGCATCATTGGGAAATACAAACATGTAGAGACAGGCCATCAAAAATGCCGCAAATTAGTCTTTATTATCCACTCATTCACGCAGGAAACTTTTAAAAGGTAATAAAGTCCTAGGTTCTTAAAGTTGGCACTTCAGTCTCACTGTTTTTAAAGTATATAGTGCTGGATAACCACGGTGCATCTAAGTATTTAGTTTAGGTTTTAACTACCTTTCAACACAATAGGCATTTTAAATCATGCTGTCACCTGTTCCCAAGTTTTCCACTGAAGGTTAGCATCTCAAACTACCTCATTAAAATAAATTAAAACAAATAGGATTATCCAAGTGAAATGTCACTAATGCTATTATAGAGTAAGAATGTTTTGGCACCATTTAATAAAGCTACAATTCTAAGCTATAAATTTAATCCATGGAAATTCAGATGACATCTCAACTCATTAGTTCTTATTTTCATATTTGTGCTTACACTTGGAATAAATGATAATGTACTTCTGTACATTCACAGCATCATAAGGGTCATTGTTTTCTCTAATGAACAATGATGCCATTCTATGGTTCTATTATCCTTGTTTTTCAAGTATCCTGTTTATTGTAATTTCTGAGCACAGTGAATAATTCTATAATTTAAATATAGGTATGCCTGCACCCTAAAAGTCAAACCTATACTTTTCAAACCAGTTTTTCTCAAGTTGCTTTCTAAGTTGTTGGGGGAGGGGTTGTGCTGAAAACCTAGATGAACTATGTGCCTATTTTTCTAAAACTTTGAGCCATAAGTACTAGTTTGAAATTCAGTATGCCTTTTATAAGACTTAGCCTACCCAACTGAAAGAGAGAGAGAGAGAGAGAGAGAGAGAGAGAAACCAAAAAGAGATGAACCATCAGAAGTAAACATGATGAACTACCAGAAAAAATGCACAGGAACAACAACAACAAAAGCACAGTCTGACTCAGGAGCACCCCAAATACAGCATAGGTGAGCTGATACAAACTGTGAAATGCTGTTTAGACTGCAGTTTAAAAGTTTGCTGCAATCCAGCATGCTGCAACCACTGTGTGTTACGGCACGGGGCACAACTGTATGCCCCCAATGCTTCATCCGGCCATTCTTCAGCCAGATGTACAGGAAACTGAGAATCAAAGCAACCAATGTGGCCACATGTAAACAGCACATCTGACTGGGGGAGCATTGGCTTTTTAAGCACAGGACTCCCCACCAGGGTGACAGACTCTAAGGAGTGAACAGAAAAAAATGATGATGTCTGAGAACTTGAACATATGCTGAAGCTATGGTAGGGAAAAGTTTGTTGACAGTGTAAAACATCTCCCATTTAGGCCCAATAGTCATCTGGGAAATAAAGTTATATCCTATGAGTCTTTCTTTAAGTAGCTTCTTCCTTGTAAATGACCATGTGCTGGTGTTCTGCCTTCCCAGCAATAGGAGATTTAGCACCTTCCCCTCCATTGGATATTCCCCCTGTGTTTTTGTCTTAAAATTTCCATCATTATCACTTGAAATAGCGATTAGGATGAATCCAATAATGAAATAAAGAAACTCAGGTGGAAGTGAGAAAGTACAAATGTTCCTTTAGTTGGCTCTTACTAGCTGTGTGATAATAGGAAAACTACCTACCATCTCTGAGGCTTAATATTTTCATCTTAAAACTAAGTATAAAATGCCTATCTCATAAAATGTCTGGACTGATTGACATAAGATAAACTTTATAATGCTTTAAACACAGTGCCTGGCATGTGCTAGGTGCTCAGGGAATGTTAATTCCCCACTTGCTCCCTTCCTTTTCTTTTTTAAATCCTCACAGAATATGTTTATCCATTTCATTTTATTTATTTTTCTAGAGGCCCGGTGCATGAAATTCGTGTACAGCGGGGGGGGAGGGGTAGAGGGATGTCCCTCAGCCCAGCCTGTGCCCTCTTGCAATCCAGGACCCTTCGGATAGGGTCCCTAGGCCTGACCAGCGATCAGGGCCTATTGGGGCGGCTTTCCTTCCAGCTGTCAGCAGTCGGCCCTGCCCCCGCCGCTGCCACTGCTTGCCATCTGTGTGGTGCTGCCCTCCCCTCCCCGGCCACCAGTCGACTCCCTCTGCAGGCGACAGGCATGGAGTGCAATCGTTTGGCTGGTCTGGGCCTTCCTCTGCGGGTGATTACTGGCCAGCCCCGCACACCCACCACAGCATTGCTGGCCGGTGGCCTGGGCCTCCCTCTTTGGGGCAATCATGGAGCCCCCCTACCCCCCATCGATCATCCCACTGGCCGGTGGCCTGGGCCTCCCTCTGCGGGGCAATCATGGGCGATGGCGGGCCCCCCAACCAATCACATCACACCCATCTTGGCTGGCCTGGCACCATTGCATGTCATAGTGTGGTTGTCTAGAAGGTCATCTGGATGATTGTTCTGCTGTTCAGTCATTTGGTTGATTTACATATTATGCTTTTATTATAGATTTTTTAAATTAAATTTATTGGGGTGATATTGGTCAACATGGTCATATAGGTTTACTATGTGGGTTTCTATGTTAGAAGATCTATATACAGCACCGTGTGCCCAATACTCAAAGTCAAATCTTCTCCTGTTGCCATATATTAGGACCCTCTTCTCTTTCCACCCCCTTCCCTCTGGCAACCACCACATTGCTGTTTGTGTTCACAAGTTTCAGTTTTATATCCCACATATGAGTGAAATCATATAGTTCTTAGCTTTTTCTGACTTATTTCACTTAGCATAATATTCTCAAGGTCCATCTATGTTGTTGCAAATGTCAGTATTTCATCCTTTCTTCTGGCTGAGTAGTATTCCATTGTGTATATGTCCACATCTTCTTCATCCAGTCCTCTGTTGCAGGACACTTTGGTTGTTCCATGTCTTGACCACCGTGAATAATGCTGCAATGAACATAGGGTGAATACGTGATTTTGAGTTTTCCAGGTATCTACCCAAGAGAGGGGTTGCTGGGTCATATGGTAGCTCTATTCTTAATTTTTGAAGAATCACCAGACTGCTTTCCATAGTGGTTGTACCAGTCTACATCCCTACCAGCAGTGGATGAGGGTTCCCTTTTTTCCACAACCTCTCCAACACTTGTTATTGCTTCTCTTATTGATAATGGCCACTATAACAGGTGTGAGGTGGTATCTCATTGTAGTTTTGATTTTGGTTTCCCTAATTGCCAGTGAGGTTGAACATCTTTTCATATAGCTATTGGCTGTTCGTATGTCTTCTCGGGAGAGGTGTATTTTCTGGTCCTCTGCCCACTTTTTGATTTGGGTTGTTTGATTGTTTGGTGTTGAGTTTTATGAGTTCTTTATGTATTTTGGAAATTAAACCTTTGTTGGAGCTACTGTTTGAAAATATCATCTCCCATCTGGTTGGCTGCCTGTTTGTTTTGTTGTCTGTTTCTTTTGCTGTGCAAAGGCTTTTTAGTTTCCTAAAGTCCCATTTATTTACTTTTGCCTTTACTTCCCTTGCCTTTGGGATCAAATTCATAAAATGTTCCCTACGACCAAAGTCCATAAGTTTGGTACCTATATTTTCTTCTATGTAACTTATTATTTCAGCTCTTTTACATATATATATTTCAGAGAGGAAGAGAGAGAGATAAAAACATCAATGATGAGAGAGAAATAATTGATCGGCTGCCTTCTGCACGCCTCAAACTGGGGATTGAGCCCGCAACCCCGGGCATAGGAATAGAACCCTGACCTCCCAGTTATAGGTTGACCTCAACCACTGAGCCACTCCAGCCAGGCTGTTATTTAGGTCCTGAATTTCCCAGGATGGTTCAGGATTATTGTGTTCTCTCAGCATAGTGATTAATAATATCCCCTTTGTCCTCCAAGTATCACAGTCTCAGGAAGCTCATTCTTGACTAACACCTGAGTGTACAGTAAAAAAATTACTGCGGACAGCTACATCAATGAAGGGTTTTAGATTTTTGATAATTCACTTATTTGGGGGCAATAATTTACATAACTGGCTCATTTGTTTTCTCTCTTTTTCTCAAAGTATACATTTTTTCATGTACTTTTAAGCTCTCCATTCGACTGACTTATCTTTTTGTCCCTGAGTACTTATATGCATTTAATTACCATAGTCTTATAATATTTCTTGATATCTGATAGGATATATTTTCCCTAACCCAACTTTTTTCTTATTTGTTAAAAATTGCTTGACTGTACTTGCAAATTTACATGTAATCTGTTCTTTACTGGAATGTCAAATGACAGACTCTTATTTACACTTTGCAAAGTAGGAATATCAAAGCCCTATAAAATTCCCTTCTACCAGTCTAACCTGTTCCTTCTTAGGAGCTCAGATTTAACTATACACCTGGATTTAATTTTTCATAAGTTTATACATGTTATGGATGGGTGGTGAGATGTGCTTGTCTTTGGTGACAAGTGTTATGAAATAAAATGTCTTTCTAATTCCAAGCAGACTATTAACATGATGGTACAATCAAGACATTCATGGAAACTTAATGACAAAAACATTCCAAGAACTACAGAAAGGCACTTCCCTCATCTTTCCATCCCACAGCCGTTAAAATGAAAAATCCTTTTGGCACAGCTAGAATCGAGGTAGAATGAGTAGTTGGATTGTACCAAGCTATAAAAGGTCTTTCCCCCTTTAAATTAGTACAGACTGCTATTAAATGCATATGAAAATTATGTCATTTACAATAGCTGTGGCATTTACAGCTATTGTCATAGTGTTTGTACAAAAGCCTTCACATTAATAGTTTATGTTTAACAAGTTCATCTTTGAAATGCTTCACAAATTGGGAGAACCTTAAAATGGCTGAAGTGTCAGGATAAGCCACAATGGGACTTTACCGAGTTGTGCCCAGAATTAGATCTTGTCCTAAGCCCCTAACAGTATTCGTGCCAAACTTCCCCAGTTGGATTTATTGGGTATGGTGGTGCTATTTAAGAAGAGATCTACCTATCTGTGGATTTCCCTATGAAATCTGCAGATCTCAATATAAATGATGGGCTTGGATGTACTACAGCTGTGGGCTAAGAGGCTGCAGATGCAGGTTGAATGTGCATATGATGTTAATCAAAACCCATATGTAAAACTGGCCTTCCTTTATCACCATGGGGACAATGCTGGCTAGGACATAGATTTTTGTAGGACAGAGATAGGTGTTCCTATTTGGGCTATTCACTTAAAATATAGTATGCTCATTATATAACTTGGGTGCTCCAGATCTCCATATTTCCAACAAACTAAGAATCTTACCACCCACTCACCTCAGCCTCCTACAAAGAAATCCTAACAATGGAGGAGAACTTTCTCCTGTAGCCCTTCAGTTCATCTCCAGAAGGGAGAATAAGCTACTATTATGCCAGCCTAGAGTCTCTACCCAGTAAGTCAGTTAATACAAAAAGCCCTCATTTTTATATCATGTTCCCATTTATATATGGAAGGGAGAGGGATAGAGAGTTAGAAACATTGATGAGAGAGAAACATCGATCAGCTGCCTCCTGCACACCTCCTACTGGGGATGTGCCCACAACCAAGGTACATGCCCTTGACCAGATTCAAACCTGGGTCCTTTCAGTCCGCAGGTTGACGCTCTATCCACTGAGCCAAACTGGTTAGGGCATGTTCCCATTTTTCTTATCTGCAGGGCTCTCCAAAGTAGGCCGACACACACAATCATGGAGGAACCCTCAATAGTTCCTCCTCCAGTGTCTTCTTTGCTGAGTAAGGGCTGAAAGCCCTAGGCTGGCTTTTATGGTCTCTCTTTTTCTGTGTCCTTCTATGGTTTTATTTGAAAATTCAACCCCAAAATATTGAGCACTTACTATGCCAGTCTCTGCTCTAGATGCTTGAGATACATCACTGAACCATGCAAATATCTTTGCCATCGTGTGGCTAACTTTCTAGCTGCTTCTCAGAGGTTCTACCCCCCCACCCCCCCAGAACTGGTTGAGGAAAGCTGAGCTCCAAGATAGCATTCTCCTAACAAAGGTAGATTTGTACCTCTTAGTCCAAAATTGAGGAACAATTGGAATTCAGGCATATTGATCTGTGAACCAAAGTTACATATTTTTTTATTTTCTTTAACTTACAGGAAATAACATGAGTCTGTTGTCAGCTTTTGTTATTTTATCATCATATTTGTTTATGCTATTTCCCTTTGGTAGTTTGGACATTATTCATTATTGCAAAGGCCATGTCTTTTGTACTTTATGTCAAATGTTGGTGACAGCTGCTACAAAACTTAGATTTTAATTCCTCTGCAAGAATTATAGTAACACAGAAGCCGTCAGATTATATCTCAGTGTCAATTGATGTGAAAGAAAACTATATTTCATCCTCTCATGCTCTTTTCACCTTAATGCTATAATGCATTTGGCTGAAAATATCTTTATTTCACCCTTCCTCTTGAAGGACAGTTTAATTAGGTACACAGTTCTAGGTTGTGTACCTAATTAAACTCATTTTCTTTCTCAATCACCATTTTATATGCACTTCTTAATACAGATCCAGGTTCCACTCGATATTCAGAACTCCTCAGTTTCTTCAAAAATGTCATTTACAGTTGGTTGGTTTGAATTATGTTCTAAACAAGATCAACACATTGCATTTGATTATTAACTCTCATAAGTTTTTTTTCAAGCTCAAACGTTATTGTCCTTTTCAAAGGTATAATTGACATATAAGAAATTAGTTTCAGGTGTATAATATAATGATTCAATATTTATATACACTGTAAAATGACCACTACGTCTAGTTACCATCTGTCACCATACAAAGTAACAATTTTTTTTTCTTTGATGAGAACTTTTAACATTCTCCCTTTTTGATGCCATTTTTCTACTGAGAAAATATCCTTTCTCATATGGAATACCCTCATGTTCTGAGTTAGGTGGATTGCTTCCTAGTAATGTCTTTTAACTTGTTTCTCTAACCTCTGTAATTCCTGTAAACTTACATTTAGAGCCTGAGGCTTGATTTTTTTCAGGCTAAGGTTTTTTTGGGGTGGGAGTTGGCAAGAATGTTACATGGGTAGCTGCTGTGTGTGTCTTATTGCTTCACATCAAGAAGTACAAGATGTCTGATTAAAGGAGCTGAAACTGTGGGTTTAGGTAATGTCAGTCCAGTCCCTCTGTTATAAAATTCTGGTCAATTAAGGGGGGGGGTTATTTCTAAAAGTATTTTTCTGAATATATAAGTAATGTGTATTTCTTTCAAAAATACAAATATACACTAAGTGGAATATACAAAGTATCCTCATTCCTACCCTCCAAATTATGTATATACACACACGCACACACACACACACACACACACGCTCTGTGTACAGTTTTGTTAACATGGACGATAACAGTGTTTAGATGCACTGTGCTATGCAACAAATAGGAAACAAAGAGCCTCCTTGGCAGAGGTCTTATTATCATCAAGTTTCTCTGGTTTCCTGGTAGGATGTCAACCACCTTATCTACTCTGCAGACCTCCAAAGTAACATGAAACGCACACCCTCTAGACCCACATCATCATTGCTAGGGTTTACTGGAGAGGTTTCAAATGACTTAGGTTGGGAAACAATCCGTGTATTCTGCTACTCCAGGAAGCTTTAGGCTGTGTCTTTGAATCAAGCCCCCACCCCCTCCAAAAGAGCTTTTGGTGGCCCAAAGAAACTAATCGTCAGATATTAAATATGCAACCAAAAATGTGACTATTATGCTGAATCCAAAAGCAAGATCATTGGCAGATAATCTGATAATCTAGATATTTAAATTGTATAAAACCAGATAAGCCCATATAGCAAGCCTATATGTTCCGATACCCAGAAGGTCAATATTTGGCTATGTGGTTAAAGAAAATCCACAGAAATATTACAGAAGATGTTCTATGGGTAAAGCAGATTTTTGTTTGTTTTGAAAACATTCGAGGCCTGGATCAGCTGTGTCCTGCTATGGTACAGAACTCAAAGTTTATATGTGCCTCTGAGCAGAGGTCTACCCAGAGCCTCTAGTTTATTTTTGTTAATTGAGATTAAAATAATTCATCTTAGAAACCAATAATTTGCCTGGTCAGTGTAGCTCAGTGGTTGACCATTGACCTATGAACCAGGAGGTCATGGTTTGATTCCTAATCAGGGCACATGCATATGCCCAGGTTGCAGGCTTGATCCCCAGGGGAGGGGTGCAGGAGGCAGCCTATCAATGATTCTCTCTCATCATTGATGTTTCTATCTCTCTCCCTCTCCCTTTCTCTCTGAAATCAATAAAAAATTTTTTTAAAAAAACAAACCAATAATTCTATAAAACAATCAAGAAGGTAGATTAAAATGTGTTTTTATGTCATTTTATTTTAAAATATACTCTGAATTCTAGGAGAAAGAATAGCTTTCACATGACAGTGAAATAAAGAAAGGATTGACTTTCAAAAGGTTTTTTTGTTTGTTTGTTTGTTTGTTTGTTTGTTTGTTTGTTTTTGGCCAGCCAAGTGCCAAGCTCCAGTGCTGCAGAGGTGGGCTGTTTTGTTTTCTGTGTCACAGTCCTGGGTACTGAGATTTATTCTCAAAAGAGGAAAGAGGCTCAGGGCCCACCTCTGATGTTGCCTGTGGGCACATAGACTGGGGCATGCCTCTGTGGGAAAGGAGTCTGCCGTGGAAGGCAGCTTCTGTACCTGTGCTTGAGCTCCTCCTGAGCAAAACCCTGACTTCTGGCCTGCTGGGAGCTCTTCCTTCAAGAGAAGACAGGTTACAGTTGTATGCACTAGAGAACACTGCTCATGCTTCTCTGGCTTCTTGATTGAATGTCAACCCCTTGCCCCCATCTACTGCACAAAGCTCCAAAGCAACATAAAACACACAGCCTCTGTAGCCTTATCGTTACTGCTTGAGTTTACTGACAACTTAGGTGGGGAAAGCACTCTATAATGCTGCTACTCCAGAAGGTTTTAAGATCTATTCTTGAATCAAGCTTGTTCCCTCTTTCCCCCTTCCCTCCATGGAGACTCCACGCTTGAAGCACTCGAATGGAAGCTCTTAAAGAGCTGCTTTCACTGAGCTGCTCTTTAACGTTATGCTTCTGGTTTTAACACTTTAAAAAGGTGAGAGAGAGGAGGGGGGATAGCCATGTGAAAACTGTTTCTGATTTGTTATAAAGTGTCTACAAGTCACTCAAGGGAAGGCTACACTGGAACATTTTCTTTTGGGGTTGAGAGTTAGTCTAAACAAAAAGGATTTTCTTACAAAACTGGACTTTCTCCTTTCTAATAAGTAGAGTATGTTAGCCAAGCTGCTATGACAAAGATATCCCAAAATACAGTGGCTTAAACAGGAGGGAAGATTATTCGTATTTTGTGTAATATGCTCCAGGTAGGTGGTCCAGAGCTGGTGGGAGGCTCTGTCATCATCAAACACAGCTTCTGTCTTTGGGTTCAAAGTGATTGCTCCAAGGAAAAAAAAGGACAACAGAGCTCAGAAGGGGCTTACTAGTGCTCGCCTCCCATTGTCCAGAAATTCATCTTTTGGACATGCCTGTCTTTGAGGGATGATAAGAAGAGCTTGACTATTAAAGTAGAAAGGTGACATAGATACTGGTGGACAAATAGAGTTTCTGCTGGAATTTGCCACCCAAATATCTCTGTGTGCCCTTCCTCCCACACATAGGACATTCTCCACTAGGCTTCAAGCCCAGAATCTCTGCATAATGTGCAATCCTCTCCACCAAGTTTAGCTCTAACTCAGCTCCTGTGATCTGATAACCTAGAAATTAAGAGACAAGTTATCTTCAGTCTCACCTTCTACCCAAAATACCACAATAAACAAAGCTTTGTGGTCATTTTACTATAGGTAACCACAATAACAACTGCCATTCAGAAAAGTGAACAATTAGGAACATACAGTAGCCAACAGCCCATAGCAATTGTCAAACCCCACCGATAGGAATGGCAAACTCTGCGCTGTCGGTGCAGGGGCCCCTGGGTTAGACTGGGGTGCTGGGAGCAACACCCCTGTGGGTTGTCCTTCCTGGCCCTTTGGGAGTTGTCTTGTCCTTTATCCTTGATGGCCACATATGAAGTGGGCATAGCTGGTTGCTTGCTGGTGAAGGTTTAGGAGGCTGGGGATTACTTTAAGTTTCAGATAGCCACAGGCTTTTGCAGCCCAGGCCTGTGGTTTCTTTGGCAATACAATTCTTTTAAAGCCTAATAGACGTATAGTCTGCTTGCTTTTTGTCAGTTCCAGATGCTAGTAACCACTGCCAGAGATCTCATCTATCCATAACTCTTAAGCCAGAAGATTCTGTTCTTTCATTTCCTGGTCTTCATGCTGAACATACCTCTTCCATATTGCTGGATACTTCCTGGACACCATCTGAAACAATAGGTTTGAGCGAGAAGGCAACATGCTGAATCTTTACCTTGGGTGTAGTCCCATTGTCTACTATGGAACACTCAGCATTAGGCTCTGAGAAAGGCTTGATGTTGCAGTTTCATCTCTCAGTGTATCTGGTTGTACAAAAGCAGTTGTATTGTTCAAACCTATGAATTTAAGACTTTACTTCAAATTAGATTGCAGGCGGCAGGCAACAGAGAGCCTCGCTGTTTGCAAGCTGACTGGCTATCATCTAAGTTAACCTCCCTTGTAAGGCTTTGCTAAGACTGCCAGTTACCAGTCATCTATCACTGCTGATAATTTTGATCAAGTTTACCATGACATGACAGGGTCAACAGCTTTACAAATTACAGGTTTGTTTTAATGCCTATTGCCTGACCATTAAGGCATTGTCACCTACTTTAGGGTTTCTGTTTTTACTACAGATTCTACTTCTAGATATCAACTTCTATATTGGGAGGGTTACAATCTAAACTGATGAAACAAAAAGATTCAAAACTGTAGTGGTTTCAACAAAGTAATAGCCCAAAGGTCAGCAGTCCAAGGCTAGTACAGAGGTTCTGCTACACAGCCTTTCTGGGTTTATACCTTACTCTCATATCTGTATTCCATCACATGGCCATTACACTAAAGGGTATTACTTGTAAGTTGCACTTATATATCCTACTAGAGGCCTGGTGCATGGATTCGTGCACCGGTGGGGTCCCTCAGCCTGGCCTGTGCCCTCTTGCAATCTGGGACCCCTTGAGGGATGTTGGACTGCCAGTTTTGGCCCGATTCCTGCAGGCCAGGCTGAGGAACCCCACTGGTGCATGAATCCGTGCACCGGGCCTATAGTATGCATATAAGATCTTTGGTTAATCTCTTCCTGCCCTCCCTTCTCCCCCCCTTCCCTCTGAGATTCATCAGTCTGTTCCATGTTTCCATGCCTGTGCTTTGAGCATCTGCCCCCTAGTGGTCAGTGCACATTATAGCTACCAGTCAAATGGTTGAACGGTTGGATGGTCGCTTAGGCTTTTATATATAGAGATTGGCTAAAAATTTATTGCATAGCTAGGGTAGCTGTAAAGAAGATGTGAAAAGTTATCTTAGAAAGGAATAGACATTTGTGCACAGTAATAACTTCCACCACAGAATTAAATTGTCTTCTTCTTTTTTTTTTTTTTTTTTTTTTTCAGGCAGTCAGAAAGCTCAAAGTTAAATTTCTAGCATTTATGTACATATTTAAACATTAGCTATATTTAAACTAAAAAAGTTTAAAACATTTTCTATGAATTTTTTCTTTTCATAGTCTTGATTTTCTATTTTTATTTTATTAAACACTTTATACAAACATACTTTATTGTGAGCTGACTTAAGTCTTTTTCAGAAAGGCCTATGGTATAAACAAACAGTAAATGTGAATATGAATAATTATAATTATTGGCCAATGAGGAACATTCAGCTTCAGTTTTCCATCTGTGATAGAAAATGTCAGTCATCTCAAATATATCTAGAATGAACTCCATTTAACTTGCATTGTGATGACCTGCCTAATGTATTAGCTGAGATTCTACCACAGAAAGCTTCATTTCTTGGCTAAAGATTTATGCTATACTAAACTGTAAATAGTCTTGGGAGGAGTAATAATTTAAAGTAGTACCATCATCACTGTTGTAGTGATAATTGGCTAAACAGATGGGTTTCATTGTAATAGTTGCTAAGAATGTAATAGTTGAGGAAATGTGACACAAGACCAGTGAGCATTAATTCTGGGCAGGACGGGAAGCTCCAGAGCGGGTATAAGTGGACAGACACTACAGGAGGCAGCCCAGTGTCTGATGGCTTACTGAGAAACACTAGGGCAGTGGAGGTGGGGGGACGTGGAGGAGGAGCTTGGTAATCATGAACTTTTATTGTGCACTTACCTGTGCCAAGCAACTTTTAAGGGCTTTATGTGCATGTATTACCTCATTTAATACTAAGAGGCCCTAGAATTCAAAAGGGAGAAGACAGACTTAGTGTGCCAGGAAACTGAGTACAACTGCTAATCTTGCCTTGTCCTAGTTTACCAAGAGCTTTCAGAGAGGAGCCCTGCTGTGTGGGTTGGAAAAATATTAAAAAAACAATGCCCTGAGAGGACAGGTAATATGTAGGTGGCAGAGCTGGGACCCCAGCCTGCATCTTTTCCCCAGATTCATCTCAATACACCGCAACCACGCCTCCTTATTCTGCATCATTTCGCAAACAGTTGGTTTCACATCTAGAAACAAAGTTTGAGGATGTTTCTACGTGGGAACACATGGGAAGATTTTTATATTAATAATGGAATAAAAGGTTTTGTAAATGGAGGAGAGTGGTCCTCATCCCCAGCTGTTGCTTATGGAAATGGAATTCTTGCAATACTCCAAGAAAAAGAATTTTCAGAGACTCACATGGGAGAATAAATGATTCTTATTTTTGTGGAATCAAACCCCTGAATTCCCAAAGTGTCATTCCCCTCAGTCCTGCTAAGGAAGAAGTGCCATTTTGCCCCTTCATCGGGGCTAAAATCAGAGCCAGTGTCCAGAATTTTCTTTCCATGATGCGCAGTTCAATCCAGCATCAGGCTAACTTAATCTGTGTTTCCTGCTACAGTCCATCAGTCCATTGCAGGGGGTCCACAGGTTTACATGGCCCTGGAGGAAACAGGTGTATGCAAGGAAGCCAAGCGTGAACCAAGAGCACAAGAGAGAAAACACCTTTGTTTAGGAGATTATGTATTTCCGTATTTTCATGCATTTGCAGTGGCCACACCCATTCTGGCCAATCCATGGTTCCTCAGGTTTGACTGACAGGCAAGTACCTTCCCTAGTCACCCCAGCCTCACTGCGCATGTGTCTACTTCCCTTTGTCCAGTTCCTTCCTCCAGTGTTTTGCGGGGAATAGGCTGGTGGTTCCCTGGGGAGTGCAAAGTTGCAGTTCCTGGTGAAGGTGCCCAAATGACCTGTCTACAATGTCTGGCTTTCCCTTTGCTCTTTTTCTATTATTAATAACTAGTTAATTACAATGGTATCAGTTTCAGCACAAGAACATCATAAACAGTTCACTCCAAAAGCTGAGAAAAATATTATTCCTGGTGGGTGAGGTGTTAGGTCTCTTGTTTAGGCCAGTCCTCCTTGTGCTTGTGTCCTCCATCTTGGGAACATTTTAGTTTCTCTTTCCTTCTCAAGGGGCTTCTTACCTGTAGCCTCTCAACATTTTTGTACATGAAGGGAAGCCCTCCAAGCATTGCCCCTAGCTTTTCCCCACTGCTGCTTAATTCAGACCATCCTTGGTTTCTGTCTGGGAAGTGTCAGTAGGTTCCCAATTGGTCCCACTACATGGAGGCGCATTTCTTTTTCATCCAAGCAGCTTACGAAATTAGTCTTGCTAAAACACAAATCCAATTCTTCTTAAAATGCTCAATAATTCCCCATATTCTACAAAACAAAATCGAAGCCATTCTGTAAAATCTTCAAGAGCTGCAGTCTATTTTTCTACCTCCCAGCTTCATTTCCTGCTGTTCTTCTGCCCATTGGTCCTTTCTTCCAACCCTCCCTTCCCCCATTTCTTTGTCTTGTAGGCTGTTATCTCCAAACTCTGTCTATAATCCTGTGTAATCTCTATCATCTACCCACTACATTTTTCTGAGTGCCCTTAATGGAGATAATTCCAAGTGCCGTATTTTTCCATGTATAAGACTCTATTCTTTTCTAAAATCGTTAGACTGAAAATTGAGGGGCGTCTTATACACGAAGTCAGCTGAGGAGAGAGCCACGTGGGTGCGTAGCTACTCATTCCTTGTCAAGCAGGCTTCCTCCAATCATGAGTCTTATTGTTACTGACATCAGCTGATGCCATAATTGGAGGTGGAGAGTGCTCAGATGCAATAGAGACCGGAGCTTTCTGAGCCCATAAAGATGTCAAAAAATAAAAAGATAAACACTAGTAAGTGATTGTCTTATTCTGCAAAATTCAAACTGAATATAATTAGCTATGCAAAGAGCATGGATATAGAGCTGCAGAGAGAAAATTTGGACCTCCTCCCACTGAGTATATGATCAGACAGTGGAGAAAACAGGAAGAACAACTCCTTAAGATGGCAAAAAAGAAGAAGGCCTTAAGAGGAAAACCAACAAAATGGGCAAACTTGTAGCAGAGCCTTAAGACTTAGATTATGGAGCAGTGCCAGAGTGGCTTATGTGTGTCAACCAAGCTTATTCAATGTCAGGCAAGAATGTTTGCAAGTGAAATGAACATTGTTGATTTTACAGGAAAGACAAAATGGTACTTCAATTTCACGAGCAGAGAAAGGTTGGCCATGAGAACACGAACAAAGTTAGCTCAGAAAATGCCACTAGTTTATGAGGATGATCTCACATATATAGACAGTGACTCAGAAGACAACAGGGATACAATAGAAGTTGAAATGACTGGAACTAATAGTGATGAAGAAGAGAGCAGTGATGCAACAGAGGCTGAATAAGGTGATATACTGCGTAATATCATAGTACTGGTATGTAAACATTACCTGCAGTAATTACTAAATAAAAATGTGTTCTGTTTTATGTTTAAAATATTGATTTCTTAATTTTGGGTTGGAAAAGTGGGGGGTGCCTTATACATGGGGGCATCTTATACACGGAAAAATACGGTACATTGGGACTATAGAGAAAGGCACACCTATCTTGCCTAGGGAAATCGGCATGGAAGAATATAATGCATGTGCTGAGCCTTGAAAGTTGAGGAAAAGCCTGTTACATGAAGCCTTTCTTGACCCCTAAGTGTTGGTAAGTCCTATCTCTTTCCTGTATTACTCTTCTGCCCTGCTGCATGGACTCATTTGTTTCTCCAGTGGACAGTGAGCTCCATTAGTGTAGAGACCACATCATAGTCCTGGGAGTGCTGAGTACAGTGCCAGCACTTTGTAGGCTTCAATAAACTTGTTAAATTAGATTGAATCAGAGTAGCTCAAGGCCATGGGGCTCGTTAGTGGCCTGGCTGAAGAGAAGTGGCACCCCATCCTTAGGAAGACGGGGCCTGGAGTCTTGACCTCACTAGCACCCTGTTCCAACCTGATCTGACAACTGGCTCTAACTTTCCAAATGTTAACAATATACATCAGCACGTTTGAGCTAAGTGTGTGCACACCAAGTATCAACATGGCATGTGGATATGTAGTATGTGGAAACTAAACTCATTTTACTCAGCAAATTTGCAGCCCTTTTAAACCTCCTGGGTTAGTTTTGAATCAAACCCAGATTTTCTAGTGTCTCAGTTCATTTTCTTTTGGCAAACACATCTTCCTGTTGTTAAGAATAAAACTTTTACAAAGATTACTTAAAAGTTTAACTGGTTTCTTGAATATCAGCTAGCTCTTACAATATAGGATTTTAAGAGTCCGAGTGTAAATGAATGAGAAACACATGGATTAATTCTCCTAGAATCTTCAGGCTGTTTAAAAATTGGAAGGAGATAGTTGAGGAAAAATATAGCTGAGATCCCTTCAGATTCCAAATGTAGAACATTTTAAGATATTTTATGAGCTCAAAGTGTAACTTTGTAAGCCTGTAGGAAGATAATTTCATGAATATCATTTCATGAATAGTTATTTCGTAACTGGAGTTATCACGAGTGGAGTCTAACTCCTTAGTCTACAAGGTCCTATTAAAGCAAATTGGCCGTTTCTACGTGTGATCCAACTGGTAACAAAGAGAAGCTTTCTTTCAAGTTTAGGACAGCAGCCCTGTGGGGGTTGTGGCCTACACGTTTCTTTGGGAGAGCTAGATATGGGGAGACATGGAGCACTCAAGTGAAAGGAAAGCAACACAGGATCCAAACTGTCTCTTTAATGGAAACTCTTTTTTTTTTTTCATTATGAAACTACTGTCTCATTTGGCACTAGTTGAGCACAGGCTGGGAATAGCAGGGTAATTGCAGGTCATGATGATCTAGTAGGATTATTTAGTTTGTATAAACATGTTCCAAGTACAGCTATGTTTCAGTTAAGCTGCACACAGAGAAATACCAAAGTGGGCCAGCCTTGGTTCAGTGTCACAAACTGTTTATTTGTACAAGAGATCCCTAGAAGTCTGCTAATCTAGGAGACAGCCATTTTAGGGAATTAAAGGAACCCTCTCTGTAGTGGTTTTTTTTTTTTTTTAAATCAGATTAAACCAGGCCCTTGAGAAAGCAGCATAGAAAGCAACCTCACATGGACTCTGTTGTGAAGCAAGGACAGCGGGTCTTTTGAAAGAACTTTCCTATCACGGATGTCTATTGATTTTCTTTGTTGAAGAATATGAACCGTTAGGGGTACAGGGTTGTGGCTTACACATTTGGGTAAGAGTGATGTTTAGGTAGTACCCTCCTTCTGTGTCTCAAGTGCTTCTCTTTTTGCGTGTTGAGAAATAGCTGTTGCCTTCCTGGGACTCGAGCGGGTAATCATGAAGCTTCTTTTGCATTTTGATGTCTCTAATGGAAACCACAAGTGGAAGCTACACTGGGTATTGCTCACTGAACATTTATTGGGCACTTCCTGTGGGTCAGGGACTGGGTTGGGGACTAGATACATAGATGTTAAAGCATAAATAATAGGAAAAACAATTAACATCTTCACGAACATTAAAGTCTGGTTCTGCAAGGGAGAAGGAGGGAAGACACAGAAACAAGGTCAAGAACAAAGTGTTAGGTGGGTACAAACTCCACAGGGATGGAAGCAACTCACTTTGGGGAGATCAAGAAAGTCCTCCCAGGGGAGGTGATTTTGAGGTAGTTCTTAAAGGAGAGCTGGAGTTTGGTAGTTGATCAAGGTCAATGGTACCAAGGGAAGGACAGATAGGTTGGGAGATCAATCGGAAAAGAAACTTGTCCAAATGGGCTCCATAGAATTTGCTTTTGATTGGTAACCTTTGTGTGTCCTGTTAAAGAATGGTTTGGTGTCTGTCTTCCTTATTTCTCTAATACCCTGCTTCTCATTTGTCATGTTGACTTTTCCATCTCATCTCCTTTGACAACCTTGATTCAATTCAATCCAGGATTTGTTGACATCTTATAATGTTATGTTCTGTATGGGCCCTGTGGGAGATACAAAAGGAGGAAAACCCTGTCCCAGCCTTCCCAGAGGATGTTCTCCAAGACTTGTGTTGGCACGTCCTTGGCGTCCTCGTTGCACTGCTCTGGAGACAGGTTGATGAAGATCATCCTCTGGTCTTTGAAAGCCATCCAAATTGACAGTTGATAGCACAGCTTTGTCTCAGATAGGTTAGTGAAAATGTCACAAAATATGCGAGGCATGTAGTTGAAGTTTCCAATGTAAACTGTTACTGAAGCTGAAGATGGTGCAATATAAATGCTTTCTCTTGACAAACACCATCTCAGGAGTGGGACCACAAGCTGATTCATTTATCTTTTGCATGTTTTAGGACAGACACAATTTTTCCAGGCTCTGAAATTGTCTATTAGAAGAATATATGCCTAGGGGAGATATAACTAAATTTTCCTGGCACTAACATGTCCTGAGCTATAAAGATAAGGATCCCTAGGACACAACTCTAAAAACCTACAATGTTACATGAAGTTTCTCTATCCCTCTTACTGCTTAATTGCTTTTATTTTACTGGTAGATTAAGGGAAATACTAACCTAATTATTATTTTGACTCAATAGAATCTGCTGTCTGATAAAAGTGACATGAATGGAACAACCCCAAAATAAATTCATTGCCACTCACAGCTCTCTTCTATCTTGAGGAATAAAAATTATTTGTACATAGTGCTTGTATTTTGCATACCTGGAAAATAGAAAGGAAAAAGTTGTGCCATAGCCATTAAGACCAAGAGAGATAGCATTGGGTCTGTAAATACCAAGATGGAAGTGATACTGAGGACTTCTTGGCACTTGCTCAGGACACCACACTCATCCTTCTCACCTAGACATGCAATAAGTAAGTCAAGAATGCTTTTGCTGCAGCACTTGGCATTTGAATTGTCCAGACTGACCTCCAGAATTCTCTGCATTATTGGGAGAAAGAGTACCACTCAATGAACTTCCAGCTAAAAACTATTGAGTCCCAGAATCAAATTGAGTCAACAAGAAAATACGTATTAAACTATTTAAGAGGTCTTATGACTATACTTTGATACTGACTATAAAAACAGGAAGCCTAATCTCTTGAATTCATTTGTTTGGTGTGTTTTTTTAATTTTTGGGTTTTTGTTTTTTACACTTCAGTCATTTCAGCATTTAGCAAGTGACTAATACTCTTTGAGAACACCAGGACCTTTCTTTTAGGCCAAGTATCTCATGATTTTTCAGGTATTTCTGTGAGGTTAGCTGACCCAATCACGTAATGCTCTGTATGGTCTACAAAATATTTTCATTTAATCCTTAAAATTGACCTAGGAAGTGGAATGGAAAGGTTTGATTAGTGACATTTCACACATGGGGGAAGTAGACCCTGAGAGACTAATTGGACTTAATTATACTAACTTAAACCTTGGTAAGGAGCAGAGCTGAGGCTTACAACTAAGTTTCCCCTTTTCAGATTCAGACTCGCCCCCACTGCCCAGCAGGTAGTCTGTAGAAAAGACATCATGAGATGGGTGTGAATCCCCACCCTGCCAATGACTGGCTGTGTGACTTGGTTATTTTACCAGAGATAAGACCTTTTGGAGATGCCAGTGTCCTAGGAAGGATGATAACCTGTTGCTTCTTCAAATTGGTAAATGTTTATCTTTATTTAGTGATTTTCTAATAACAAATACTCAACATTTTTAAACAATGTGTCCATCCTCTTGTTCTATGGCTCAAGCTCCTCCACATCAAAAGCATTAATGATCTGCATCAACTTCATCCAAGATGTAGTGGAGGAACATAAGAAGGAGCATGAGGAGGAGGCCACAGGCAGGACACACAGCGCATTAATGAGGAAGATCCTTCGGATACACACCCCTCTCCCACGTCTCTCTTCTCTCTCTGCTTTCTTCTTCAGGGCTCAACCTTCCCAGGTTTGACACCCCATTCTCAGGTCTTATATCTCCTGAAATATCTTTCCCTTTCTTAACAAAGTTAACTTTGACTCAGCTTCTCTCTCTAAACGTGCAACTTTCTCCCACAGAATAATATAAATCTTTAATTGTCAAACACCACTGAGAAAAAATATTTTGTTGAGTTCAACAAATCAAAGAACCAGGCTTCAGTACCAGACTCTGAATGAGACAGTAAGGAAATTGTTAAAATGTATTTTTAACAAAACATTTTTTCCTGTTATTTGATTAAATTCAAATGAGGAATTAATACATGTGCTAAGCAGAAGTGGGATCAATATATATTTCACTAGCTATGTAAGAAACCATGGGATAAAATTATTATGACTGAATAGACAATATATTCCAGATTTTAAATGTTTGAATTTATTTTATCAACTCACTTGGAAGATTTAATAATTCTAAAATAGCCGCAAAATATATAAAGCAAAATTGATAGGACTAAAAGGAGAAATTTGTTTCCATATTTTGGCTATTATGAATAATGCTGCAATGAATGTGGGAGTGCAGATATTTCTTTGATATCCTGTTTTCATTTCCTTTGGATATATACCCAGAAGTGGGATTGCTGGATGATATGGAAGTTCTATTTTTAATTTTTTTGAGGAACCTTAGTACTCTTTTCTATGGTGGCTGCACCAATTTACGTTCCCATCAGTTCTTTTAAAATGGTTCTTCTGGCAGCTATTCAATTGGAGTGCCCTTTCATTGGGCTCTTCTTCTAAACCTCAGTTTCCTCATCTGGAAAATGGGGATAATACATACACTTGTTTGGTAAGAAGGTGCAGAGATTTTCCATATAAGCCCTGTTTTCACACATGCACATCTTCTGCCTTTATCGGCATCCCCCACCAGAGTGGTACAATTGATGAACCTACATTGTTATCCAAATCACACAAAGTCCATGGTTTACTTTACAGTTCATTCTTGGTGTTGCACATTCTACAGGTTTGGACAAATGTATAATGTATCTATAATGAAGTGTAGAATTACATACTTATATCCATCATTGCAGTATAAGACAACATTTTCACTTCCCTAAAAATCCTTTGTGTTCTGGAGAACAACCAAGATGGTGGCATAGGTAAACACCTGTACTTGCTGCCTCTCACAACCACATCAAAACTCCAACTAAAAGACAAAACAAATATCATCCAGAACCACTGGAAAACTGGTTGAGTGGAAGTTCTACAACTAGAAGGAAAGAAAAAAGTGCATTGAGACTGGTAGGCGGTGCAGAGGTGCAGAAGTGTGGAGGTATGGAGGTGTGTGTGAAACAGGCTGGCAACTGGGTGCGCTGTTGTTTTTTTCAATCAGGAGAGAGATACAAGCTCCCTATTGCTCTGAACTCCAGTTCCGGGCGAGACTCTGGGGACCCAGACTCATATGGGGAGAAACTGGACTGTCTGGCATCAGCCCGAATGCAAGGGCGGCTTTCTCTCAGAGGTGCTTGCAGCGATCATTGTTCCTGCACAGGGCGCCATGGGACACAGAGACCCGGGGACCTCTCCAGGGCAGGGCTGACTGGCAGCCATTGCTGCTTGCTCTGCCCTGGTGATTCCCTGAGACCCCGCCCCACCCAATTTACAACCCCACCCAAGCTGTGCGCAGTGGCTTATGCATATGAATGGCCTGTCCTTTTACAACCTAAAACCTAACAAACTGCAGCTGGGTCAGAGAGCTCCAAAGCTTCCAAAAGAAGGCCTAAGGCCCTGCAGCAGCAGCCTGCATTGCTTCACAGCTGGGCCTCAGCAGGGCACCTCCAAACCCCAAACAAAGAGGAGGAATCTTCAGATCTCTCTGTAGCTCCTGCTGGGTGGCCTCAGGCAGTGGCTGACTTTGCACTTGCTTGGAGACCCAAGAGCCAGTGTACCCAGTGGTCAGTGTGAGACCATACCAGATTATAACTCTTCACATCCATAAATGACACACTCAAGAGGCAGACTCAGTGAGCACCAAAGCCCCACTGAAGGAAGTCCTGCCCCAGAAGGGTGTCTCCAGCACAGCAGTTTTCCCATTGTAGACACAGCTGGTCCTCACAGCCAATTGGCCAGGAGGTCAATTCCTCCCAGTGATACCAACAGCAATCAAGGCTTAACTACAACAAGACTGTGCACATAGCCCACAAAGGGGTGCACCAAGAGTATCCACATCAGGTAACTGGGGAGGCTGAGCCACTGGGCCCTATAGGACACCTAGCACACAAAGCCACTCTACCAACACAGGAAAGCATAAAAAGTGCAGAGGCAAAGAAACATGTCTCAAACGAAAGAAATGAAGGAAAGCAAACTACTGAATATAGAGTTCAAAACCACTGTTATAAGGTTACTCAAGAATATTCTAGAAACCTCCAAGGAACTTAGTGAGACCCTCAAGGATATGAAAAATGACCAATTAGAAATTAAGCATACACTGACTGAAATAAAAAGTAATATACAGAGATCCAACAGCAGACTAGAGGATCCCAAGAATCAAGTCAAAGATTTGAAATATGAAGAAGCAAAAAACACCCAACCGGAAAAGCAAAAAGAAAAAAGAATCCAAAAATATCAAGATAGTATAAGGAGCCTCTGGGACAACTTCAACCCTCAAGGATATGAAACAGGACCAATCAGAAATTAAGCATACACTGACTGAAATAAAGAATAATATACAGAGATCCAACAGCAGACTAGAAGATCCCAAGAATAAAGTCAAGGATTTGAAGTGTGAAGAAGCAAAAAACACCCAACCAGAAAAGCAAAAAGCAAAAAGAATCCAAAAGTATGAAGATAGTGTAAGGAGCCTCTGGGACAACTTCAAGCGTACCAACATTCGCATTATGGGGGTGTCAGAGGAAGAGAGAGAGCAAGATATTTAAAACCTATTTGAAGAAATAATGACAGAAAACTTCCCCTACCTGGTGAAAGAAATAGACTTACAAGTCCAGGAAGCACAGAGAATCCCAAACAAGAGGAATCCAAAGAGGACCACACTAAGACACATCATAATTAAAGTGCCAAGGCAAAAGACAAAGAGAGAATCTTAAAAGCAGCAAGAGAAAAACAGTTAGTTACCTACAAGGGCGTACCCATACAATTGTCAGCTGATTTCTCAACAGAAACTGTGCAGGCCAGAAGGGAGTGGCAAGAAATATTCAAAGTGATGAATAGCAAGAACCTACAACCAAGATTACTCTACCCAGCAAAACTACCATTTAGAATTGAAGGTCAGATAAAGAGCTTCACAGATTAGAAAAGCTAAAGGAGTTCATCACCACCAAACCAGTATTATATGAAATGCTGAAAGGTATCCTTTAAGAAGAGGAAGAAGAAGAAAAAGGTAAAGATACAAATTATGAACAACAAATACACATCTATCAACAAGTGAATCTAAAAATCAAGTGAATAAATAATCTGATGAACAGTATGAACTGGTGATTGTAATAGAATCAGGGACATAGAAAGGGAATGGACTGACTATTCTTGGGGGGGAAAGGGGAATGGGAGATGCGGGAAGAGACTGGACAAAAATCGTGCACCTATGGAGACAACTGTAATAATCTGAACAATAAAGATTTATTTTTTAAAAATTACAACTAAACTACAGAACAACCATCATTCAGAACCACCTGAAATCTGGCTGAATGGAAGTCCTACAACTGGGGAATTAAAGAAGCCACGTTGAGACTAGTAGGAGGGATGGAGACTTGGAATGAGATGGTCCCACACCCATGTGTGGTGAATAAAAATTGGGAGATATCTCAGCTTCAGAAGTCCCCCTGAGGAGGGAGGGGTCCCAGCCCCATACCAGCCCCTTTCCCCCTAGTCTAAGGTTCTAGTGCCAGGAAGAGAAGTCCCCATAACTTCTGGCTATAAAAACCAGCAGGAACTGAGGCTGAGGGAGACTGAGGGTTGCTGGAGGCCCAGGAAGTTCCTCTTTAAAAAAAATCCTTTGTGTTCTGCCTATTTATTCATCCTCCCCTCCCGTAACCCATGACAACCATCGATCTTTATACTGTGTTCATAGCTTTTTGTTTTGTTTTGTTTTTTTGCTTTTTCCAGAATGTCATGTAGTTGGAATCAGAGAATATCCAGCGTTTTAAGATTGGCTTATTTCACTTAGTAACAAGTTTCCTTCATGTGTTTTCATGGCTGGATAGCCTATTTCCTTTCAGTGTTAAATAATATTTCACTGTTTAGATGTACCACAGCTTATTTCTCCATTAACCTACTGAAGGACTCTTGGTTGCTCCCATGTTTTAGCAATTATTAACAAAGCTACTATAGACATATATGTGCAGGTTTTGTTTGGACATAAGTTTGCAGCTCCTTTGGGTAAATACCAAGGAACACACTTGCTACATTTTATAGTATATGTTTAGCTTGTAAGAAACCACCAAATCATTTTCCAAAGTGGCTTTGCAATCCCACCATCAATAAATGAGAGTTCCTATTGTCCCTCATCCTCTCCAACATTTGGTGTTGTCAGTGTTCTGGATTTTTGCCATTCTAATAGGTGCATACAGTGTTATCATGTTGTTTTAGTACCTTGTGTTTTTATCCCTTATGCTTAGCATAATGTGGCAAATGCTGGGTTTATAGAAGTCACTTGATAATGTTTCTCAGTTGACTTTTCAAATTAAATAGAGTCTCCTTTCTTTCTCCTCCCCACCCCCACCTATATACATATATACCCTTATAAGCATATGCATATACATATTTTAGTCTTAACACTTTTTGTATTTGTTAGCAACACACTTTTATATATCAATAAATATATTATCTTTAGAGATAAGAGATAAGAAGTCTGGGTTGCTCAACATGGTAAGCCATTGATTCTTACACTTGAGAAAAAGTTAAAACACCTATGTTCATTGAAATGATATCTATGGTAGGATGCAGGACCTTAGTCCCCAAGGTTCCTTCTGGAAGACAAATGTTCCTCTTCTTATTTACAGTAATGATTTTTATCTGCCCATGAAGGATAAAGGGGTCATTTGAAGTGTCAGAGACCTAAATGCTGGTTCCAAGAAATGTTGTTGCTAGTTTTATTACCTCTCTGGATGAAGTGTAACCCCCCCACAATTGAATTTGCTATCTTAACTCATGTTTTATTTGACTTCATTCTTAACACTTCTATGGAGCGTTTTGTAGAGTAGTGTTGTGTTTTGGAAATATAAAAAATGCTAGAAAATTACAGTAAGATTTTAAGAAATTGACCATTGACTTGGTCAATAACATCTTCCTAGCAAGAATGTTTACATTTGGCCTTTTTAGTATAAGCATTTTTAGGAAGTATATTATGTAGTTCATAATTCAATTATAATAATATTTTCTATTATTTTCTCTTACTGAAATACTACAGAGTTTTTCCCCATAGGTCTTAATTATTTCACACTTTTTGCTATGAGCCAATACTCAGTTAAACATTAAGCAATTCTTATGTGTCCTAAACTCTGTTAGACAAGATACTAGCCTCCTAACATTTGTGTAAATATTTCATGGTTGCAAATGACAGAATATGTTCCATCCTCTTATCATAATAAATATATATTCACAAGTACATGGAAGGTCAGGTTCAACTTTAGAAGTCCTCAATTCCTTGATATCCCAGGCTTCAGCTCTCAGCCCATTTGCCTTCTCTCCAAGTCCTATTCTGGTCTGTATCACTTGGCATCTTACATGTACACCTGTGTAAAGTTTAGCTTGTTTATACAAGCTCTGTCCACAAGCTCTGTACAAATAGCTGGCTTTGGCCATCCCTTGGATTTAAGAGTGAGTACACCAACCACTTGGTCCCTTCTCTGGGAACAGATCTAGGGGAAAGGCCTGTGCAGGCCCTAAAAGGAAGACTCCCTGGCCATTTTGACATGGGATTCTTGGGATCTGGGTAAGCAGTATATGGTCTTGAAGCAGGGACAATGGGGTCTGGGGAGGCACATCTCATTGGTCCTGCACACTTATCACCTCATGTAGAGAGACACTGCTGGAGTAGGGCCAGAGTGAGGTCTCTGAAGCACAGAACCTCCTGTTTCCAGGAGTAGGAGCAGTGCTTATGCTAGATAATGAACTAAAATGTGAGTAGGTTGAAGATTCTTACCCAATAGTCCACTGGTAGTGTCAGGAGAAGTATTGTTTGAGCTGAGTCTTGAGAGATAAAGCATTTGCCAGGCAAATATATGCCTGGATATAGTTGGCAAAGAAGAGAGGGGTAGGAAATTAAGCTGAAAAAAAAATAGGCTGTGGTCAGATTATGAAGAGACTTGAGTTTGAATTTTATTTTGGTGACAAAGGGGAGTGTGAGATAGAGAATAGTGAGGAGAAAAACTGGAGATGGGAAGGAAAATGGTCACATTCAAATGATATATAGGAAATAAGATTCCATTGTAATTATGATTATGAGGAGAGAGAAGAAGGACCTGAACATAATGTGCAAATGAGGAACATAAGTAATATAGAAACTAGTTATTACTTATCTAAAATAAATGTGATTTTGAGAAGAATCAAACCTTCTGTTAGTTTGCCTTGTAATGTCATATGTACCCACCATAGGCTGTGCACACAAATCAAACAACTGGTGACACACTCTAAAAGAAAGCATGACACAAGCTTCCAACATTCCTTATACCCAACTGTTTTCATGTTGATGAATGACTTACCCTATGTACAAACTTAATTGACCTGATTTAATATTATTCCACAAAGATTTTATGAGGTTTGACCTCAGGCCCCTCTCGTTCCCCTTCTCTATGTGCATCCTTTGTGGGATATTCAGGAAAATAGTGACATCCAAAAAAACCAGAATTTAGAACTTCAGGATATGGGAGAAGGTTTGGTTGAAGATGGATTTATAACAATGTGGAGGTCTTAAAACTATATATATTTACTTTTTAAGGCCATTTCTGTCCTTTATTTTCACTGATAAGAAAGAGCTGGCTGTAACTGATTTCACATGTAATTCTTTTTTAAAATATATTTTTATTATTGATTTCAGAGAGGAAAGGGGAGGGAGAGAGAGATAGAAGCATCAATGATGAGAGAGAATCATTGATGGGCTGCCTCCTGCACGTTCCCTACTGGGGATTGAGCCTGCAACCTGGGCATGTGCCCTGACCGGGAATTGAACTGTGACCTCCTGGTTCATAGGTTGAACCACTGAGCCATACCGGCCAGGCATCACATGTAATTATTAGGTTTAATATCCCTGTTATCATTTTTCCCCATCCCAGAAATAATACAGAGAAAGCACAATCATTCGGTTCAGTTCTTCTATGTGTGTAACTCAACTTTTTGTTCCTGCTGGCAACAGTATTTCATGTCTAATAATTAAGAAGAAATAATGGGGCACGCGTTTCTCTGGCAATGTAGTAAACAAATCAGTTGAAAAACCATGCCCTGAATAGCTAAACTCTTCTTAAGTTTGGGTCAAAGATCAGGAAAAATATATATTGTTGTTCAAATTGTTGCCCTGTTTAGCAAAATCTCTGTTTAGAAGCAGCATATTCAGGGAAAACCCTCTGACTTGGCTTCTATTCCTGTTGGCACACTATGAGATATTGCTTCACTTTTCAGTATAAACTCTCCTATCTGCACAAGAGGCATTTGATGGTGATCTTCCCATCAACAAGTATTTATTAAGCGTCTATTTTCGTGCGCCACTGTACTAGGTACTATGCTAAGATGCCTACCCAACAGAGATATGGAAAAGATCTATGAGATAACAAAATGTTTTAAATAACCTTGAAGGAATGGAACAGTGCCAAGCCCAGAGTTTAAAGATTCATAGGGATAAAGATGGGCCTTCACAGCTTCTTTTATAATTTTAAATTTATTTCATTGGAGATCAGTATTAATCCCAATAGAAAAGAGTTAGCATTGCACAGAGAGAAAATGTTTCAGGGCCTGGAATATAAATACAGATTATAAGGTCTCAGAGGTGGTCAGGACATAGAGAAAGTCTGGATAAAATAGTTGTAAATTTATCATAAACACTGGCAAAAAAAATAAAACTGAGCAAGATCATTACATATGAAGAACACTATGATGGTTCTGCTCCAGTTTCCTTATCAAATTCTCTGCCTTTCTCCACCCTGATCTATGTCCTCGGCAGCTGACCCCTGGGGACTATATCACCTCATCTCTCTTGCTACTGCCTTCCGGTTGAGTTTGGCCAAAGAGAAGCACCAGTAGGAGATCAGAAGTTAGAAGGAAATAGTGCCTGGGTATTTTCTCCTGGAACCCTGTCTTCTTTCAGTGGGTCACTGGCAGGGACTGTAGCCTCCACTAGGTTCTACTGGGTTCAAGTAGCACTATTTCTCCCCTTGCCCTTCAGATCTAAGAGTGGTAACAGCTTCCCACTCTTGCTGGTCTCTGGGTGTCTCAAAGTCTCATTTGTTCCTTTAGCCTGCCCACATCTCTGTAAATAGTCACGTATTAAACAGTCTTCACTGGAAAATTCTGGGGTAAATGCTGTTTCTTACCAGGACCATAACTAATGTATTCATGTAACAATTTTTTAAATAAAGATCCTTAATGTAGACACAAAGATATTTTACACATAAAAAACAAAAATACCTAAGTCTTTGAATCAACCTCCGCACAAGATGTTCCTGAGATGTTTGGATTTCATTTCTTTGAGTTTCTGGAAATGTCCACACAAGGGCATTAAAATTCTCTTTTGAAACCATTTTAAAGCTGAGAACTCATTGTGAGAATATATCTTAGGAGGGTCAAAATACTGCAGAGAATACTTCACACATTGTCCTTTCCTTTATATGGTTGATGACATGCATTTTAAGTCAGAAGAAAGAAAAACATTCAGTAAGTCTGGCTTTTCTTGGGTAATAATGGGTTTTGCGGGTCTGGGGAGAGGATTTTATTTAAAAGGTCTGAGCACATATGGATCAGAGCTTTGTGTCACACAAAGAACCCAATGAGGTATCGGCAATCTGAAATCTGGGAGGACACTCATTTGATCCAGAGTTGACCTTTTGTGACTCACTTTACACACACACACACACACACACACACACACACACCGCGGTATTAACAAACATACTACCAAATGGGGAGTTGTAAATGAGTCCATTTCCTGCAAATAAGATTTTAATGAGTCTCTCTAGCTAGTCACATACCAACACAGAATGATAAAATGTTGATTGTTGATCCCCTCCCACTAATGATGTAAATCCTGGTCAGTGTTCTTAGAACAAACCAAATTTAATTTTAGTTTACAAAATCATCATGGAACAGAAAAAAATAGGTCAAAATAAGCCTGTGTCTGGCGGTGGCGACAGGGACTTCTGCACAAAGCAAAATTGCAGCAGAAGCCCATCCCCACGTGATCTAGTGGCGTGGCAAACATATTTTCTAACACTCATGCTTCATTTGGCAGTCTTGGGCTAACTGATTCTTCTTGAGCTTAAAAACTGGAACATTGAGGGGGGTTAGATACAGAGGAAGTTCTATTCCAGCCTTCTCTCCATGGGCCTTGGAAGGTCTACAGGGAAAACCATTAGTTTCCTCCCCATAGTTGTATCCGTTCTCTTTTTTTCTGAAGGTATTGATGTGCAGGAAGGGCACAAGGGGTATAGATATGACTAGAAACCAGTGGGCAGGAGCTGATGGAAGAGGAAGAAATGGGAAAACCAGTTTTTTCCCTCATTGCATTGACTATTCCTCTCAAGGAAAACATTCCAAGTTTCAGTAGTTTTAACTTTTAGCTTTTTTTTAATTGTTGAAAATATTACAGATGTCCCCTTATTATTCCCCATTGATCCCCTCCACCCCCCACCCTGTGACCCTCCCTCTCCGCCCAGCCCTTCACCACAGTTGTCTGTGTCCATGAGTTATGCATGGTTAATCTCTCCTCACCCCTTCACCGCCCTTCCTTCTGAGATTCATCAGTCTGTTCCATGCTTCTATGTCTCAAGATCTATTTTGTTCATCAGTTTATTTTGTTCATTAGATTCCACATATGAGTGATATCATGTGATACTTGTCTTTCTCTGACTGGCTTATTTCATTTAGTATAATACTCTCCAGGTCCCTCCATGCTATTTCAAAGGGTAAGAGATCCTTCTTTTTTACTGCTGCATAGTATTCCATGGTATAAATGTGCCATAGCTTTTTTATCCACTCATCTACTGATGGGCACTTGGGCTGTTTCCAGGTCTCAGCTATTATAAATTGTGCTGCTCATTATTAACTTACGGATGCATATATCCTTTCTGATTGGTGTTTCAGGGTTCTTAGGATATCTTCCTAAAAGTGAGCTTACTGGGTCAAATGGCAGTTCCATTTTTAATTTTTTGAGGAAATTCCATACTGTTTTCCATAGTGGTTGCACCAGTCTGCATTCCCACCAGCAGTGCACGAGGGTTCCCTTTTCTCCACATCCTCACCAGCACTTGTCATTTGTTGATTTGTTGATGATAGCTCTTCTGACAGATGTGAGGCAATACCTATTGTCATTTTAATTTGAGTCTCTCTGATGATTAGTGACTTTGAGCATTTTGTCATATCTTTTGGCCATCTGTATGTCCTCTTTAAAACTCCAAATGATCCTGTTCTTTTAGAACTTAGCCTATTGTTTGCAACATCTCTCATTGCTCCCAAGATTAAAGAAAATGAAGGGGGATAAGAAGAAAAAGATGGGGTTGAACAATATTAATAATTTTTTTAAATTTTAAGTTAATTATTTGTGGATTAATTTATTCAACAAATATATACTAGTCACCTATTATAAGCCAGGTAGTAATATTGACAGTGTCGATCCATAGGTAGAACAATACTAATTCCCTATCCCCAAGGAGCTTCCTTTTGAGTGGGGGAAACAATAAACTGCAAGTCAAATCTATATATAATCTGATGTTTGGTATCATAAATGTCAATATGTATGAGACTCTGTACCAAGAATTTACTTATACACAGCTTATCTACTTCTCGAAGCAATTCAAAGAGGTAGGTTTATTATATTTTTCTTTTTTTCTGAGAAGACATATTCAAGCAGAAAGGAATTTTCCCCAGATCTTCCTAGACGGAGCTGAGCTCAGGTCTGCTGGGCTCCCAATGTGTAGACAACCAGGTGTGTGCCTTTGGCTTCCCCCTCAGCCTACCCACATTCTGCCTATCCCGAAAGCGGCCTTCCCAAGCTTACCCTCTGCAAAGGTCTCAGAGTACTTCCGGCTGGTAGAATTCACTGGGCAATTAGCCACATGGGAGCTGACATCTCTTTTCATTTAGATGTCATAGAAATATTTTATTTTTACTTAGCTTAATTAAAAGCTTGATTATGATTACAATTTTTGTAAATGCCTTGAGGGTCAGAAATATTGAAAAGCTTTTTATCTTGGACAATGTGGGAGTGCTTCTTGAGCCAACAGTACTCTCTATAATACAGTCTCTTCTTTTAGGCCCCAGCCACCAGAACCTCTCTCTGAGGCACAAGCCAATGGAGTCCACACTCCATTCTTCTGTATGGTCTTTCCTTATTGTTCAGCAGATAGGTATATTTCCTCTTCATGGAGGCTTTTGGAAGCCAAAAGCTTCTATTTGCATAGTCTATGCAACCATGTTGAAACTCTATTGAATTAACAAAGTTGTAGTTTGAGGTAGAGAACTAAAAAAATGAAAAATTTCCTGGTTCCTATTTGTGTAATATCTCCGTGATGCAGGACAAAAAAACCACCCTCTGTTTTCCCAGCTCTGAATCAGTGATGGTCATAATGATTTGAATTTAAAACCAAAATAGGGTAATTTGGAAGTTGTGGAATATGAGGAAATTATGGATTGAATCAAAGTGTTATATTCCTCTGAGGAAACTGCAGGTGGGAAAAAACAATAGATTTGAGCTTGGTTTTGAGGATTAAAAGGGGAAATTTCCTTTTAAGAAAAAAACATAAGCAGTATGTTACTCAAAGATGTCCACCATATGGATTTGAATGGATCCACTTTCAGAGAACAGTGACATCAGAGAGCAATTCCCAACTTCTGAAGTTCTGTGAGCCCAGGAAGCAGGGGGAGCTTAAAATGCCCTGAAATTAATTTTCCTGCTTTTATGATTTTAGTGAGTGTTTTCATTTTAGTATTGATACCCAGAAGCAGTTTCTCAAAGGACCATTTTTAAAAATCAAATAAGCAAATGACACTATTCATTTACTTGAGTGACTAGAAAATGAACTTTAAAATTTGCTGAATTGTGTCAAATTCAAATGACCAGGATCAAATTTGCATATATTCAAGTCAACTAGGAGCTTTACTCAAAAATTATTATGACTTTGAAGTCTGTGTTTAAACAAGCTACAGGAAGAAACAGTGGTAAAATCTGAAATCAACAGCATGAAAATGTTTCACTTTGTTTCATTTTTGTCCCTGAATTGCTCTGATATTTTTGATAAATCTCTATTTGACTTAGTTATCCATTTCTAGCTATTATTATACTCATAAGCTCTTTCCACATTTGGCATATTGCCAGGACAATGCAAAGTTCTATTAATTAGTATAAGTTCCAATCATAGTCCCAGCAGGAAATTTATACATTATCTAGTCCATTCATCTCAGTTGACCGATAAAACGGAGAAAAAACATTTTCCATGATACAAAGAGATACAGTGGTAGAGATGCCCACAACTGTAATTCCTGAGTCCTCCATTCCAGCATCTTCTCCCATCCACTCTTTTCCCTGGAAAATTACCCTCTTCAAATGCCAGGAACCTTCTCCTGTGTCCTCCTGCCAGCCAGGACCTGACTAACTGGATATAGGTTGGAGTTAAGGATGGAAAAGGATCACGGGCATTATTGAGGTGTGGGATTTACCACAAATCAAGGTCAAATTCAGATGAGTTGTTTGAATTGTAAGTTGTTTATCAATTATTCACAGTCCTCCTTCCCTTCCTTAGAACAGAGATTGACCAGTGAAACCAGTCATCAATCTACATTTTTTAAGCCATAATTGTTCCACTATGGAACAGTAAGTATCCTCATTGCTTCTTCATCACGTTTACAGATATTATGGGCCTTTGCTGGACCAAAGTTCTATATGAAAGAGGCTTTAATTTGAGGGGGGGCAAGTTCATCCACTTACCCACCTCCAATTATTTGCATACACAATACTGTCCTCATAAAACTTATAGTAGTAGAAATTTTAAGATTAAAAAATGTAGTTTTTCAATTTAAACAAATTCCTAGGCTGCCGGTTAGTAGCAGCTACACGTTCTTTCTGAATTCTCTGGAAAGAGAAATCCTATTAGTTTAGTGGGAAAGGCATCACTGGGGTTTTCCGCTGGCATTCTAGAAGGAAGCATGCGAGATTTCAGACAATACAATCGGTCTCTTCCAGCAAGAAGGAACTAGTACAGCACCTAAAAGTGGTTGGAGGCAAAGTCCGGAGAGAAAGTAACATAGGCAAGCCTTCAATCAGTCCTAGGGGACTGTTCATCTCCCTTTGGTTTATAAAGCTGGAAGAAAAGCAAAACTACAGAAGCTATGTCCCGCCCACTGCTCTATGAACTTCTGCTGCAGGGTGATGGTATTCTTCCCCGTCTCTGCCCTGGCTTCCCTTATTTTGGGGGGTGAGGTGGCTTGCCTCTGGAATTCCTCTAGGCATAATGAAAGTATTTACTAAAATGTCTCCTTATGAATATGAAATTCTTACTTTCATAATGGTGCATGACATTTTTATTTATGAATATGAGATGTTGACTTATGAATATGTAATGTGCCATTCTCCACAAATGCCTGCCCGCATTTAGCGCTGCTGTTTCTCCCCTGTTTCCTCTGGGAGACCGAATGCTTTGGCCTCTTTCCAGCAAATGATGCCGTCAAGCGCCTGATCCCCTCAGGAGTTAGTCACCCCTTATGTGTTTCAACCCAGTCTTATGTTGGCCAAGCAGGTCTGCCTTCCAGCCAGCTCAGCAGATGATAAAGGAATAGAAGCAATTAGTGAAGGAGCTTGAGAGGCAGGCGAGACTCAGTATTCCATTCTTAACAGAGAAACTCACTCTTGAAACCTGGGACAAACTTGAGGACATTCAAGAGGACATGAATGCGTAAATATCTAAGCTTTATGCTTTGAGGTGTGGGATTTACCACAAATCAAGGTCAAATTCAGATGAGTTGTTTGAATTGTAAGTTGTTCATCAATTATTCACCCTAGCAGTGGTTCTCAACCTTCCTAGTGCCGCGACCCTTTAATACAGTTCCTCATGTTGTGGTGACCCCCAATTTCATTGTTACAAATTGAACATAATTAAAGCACAGTGATTAATCACAAAAACAATATGTAATTATATATGTGTTTTCCGATGGTCTTAGGTGATCCCTGTGAAAGGGTCGTTCGACCCCCAAAAGGGGTCGCGACCCACAGATTGAGAACCGCTGCTATGGCAACTCTGCAAAGTTGAAGCATTGTAACCCTGAAGCCGTGGTTTGGTAAAGGGTAACTGCAGTTACTTTAAGATGAAAGGGTGTGGAATGATTCGGGTCCCCCTCGAGATGATTTGGCACGTTTGTCTCTTAGGAAGAGAGGTTTAGATGCAGATGTGTGTCCCTAACGGAGCCTTTCTTTCACACGCGTCAAGTATAAATAGAACCACTTAACAACTACCAAGGCGTGAGCCAGCCTGACGAGGGTTTTCTGAGTTTGAAGTGTCTGTTTTGCTCTGTTCCTGGGCGTCGAGGAATGGAGATGGGGCTTTCCTGGACGCTGTGCTGTCAAGAACCGGCCCAGGGCTGGCCTCCTGCGCTCGGAGCGGAGCGTGTGAGCGCACCCGCGACCTCACGGTCACCCCAAGAGAAAGCACTGCCCGGATCAAAATAGTTCTGTTTAAATCCCGCCCGGAGAAACCGTCCTGCGGGTGATCGTTGGTGGCGTCAGACTTGTGCGTGCCTTTCCTTTCCTTTCCTTTCCAGGGTCAATCCCTCATGTTTAAAGTAGGAGACTCTCAAAGTCAGGAAACTGGTCAGACGTCCAAACTCAGCGGTGACGCGGGGCCCCTGTGAACCGGAAACAGGCGTTTGCAGTCCCTTTCCAGCGCGGTCAGTTCCAAATTCCCACCTCTGATGCTAGAGGGGGTCGGCTGCTGGTCCAGACTCTAACCTGGGCAGGGTCCATGGACAGTTCACCGAGGTCACTTTTATTTTTTGTTTTGTTTTTTTTCTGTTTCAAGAGAGAGTTGGATGAATAATGTTGGCACTTTTTCAAGAGGCTGGTCAAGGGAGAGGAAAGAGGAAAAAGTAAGACTGTTTTCAATTCATCAAACTGCTCCTGATTTCAGAATAATAAACACAAGTCTGTTTCCTTGATTATTTTATAAATAGCAAATATTTGGGTAAGGAATTTGATAAGTGCTCAGACTATAGGAATTGTTTACCAAAATGATGCATCAGTTAAAAAAAAAATCAACAATCCCCCCAAAAAAAGCCTTGAGTATGTCTGTGAGATTCGACGGTCTGGTTCCCAAGGTCCTTAGTCATCATTTCCCTCATCTTTTGAACGTGATCAAAGCAACACAGGGGCCTCGGAGGGGAAAGATTGGTTCCATTATGCAAAAGGCAATAAGGTAGTGCCCTTCCCAGCAGTTAATAGACAGGAATGTTGTAAAATACCGTGTGGTTTTCAAATACCAAGGCGGAAGTTTTCTGGTTTATAACCTTCCTAGTCATCTCGACTGGCCTCCTGGCTTTCCCAGGCATTGCTAACTGATTCCATGCTGAACCAAACTGGTTAGGCTGCAAACCTGCTGCCCTAAGTCAGCTGGCCCTCCGCCTGCTACTTAACTCGAGTGACCCTCAGAGCCACCAGCCCTGGGCCTCTCCTCCAAACCCAGCCAGAGTTCTGGGATTTCCACAGCCCCCGAGTTTACTGTAACAGCCTCCCAACTGAAGTCACTGACCCAAACACGCAGAAAATTGCATTTAAATGAGCAACGCATGCCCTGAGGAAAACAGGAGGGAAGATATAAACTGTGGTCACTGCATTCTTCCGATATTTAACATTTTTAATGGAAATATTTTGTTCACTTGGATTTCTGGGAAAGTTAGATGGGAAAATGCGTCTGAAGTTCTTGTAAGTAGGGTATCGGGTTTTTAAATGAATTATTACCAAACGAAGAGTAATGAAGTGATGTTTTATTTTGTTTGTTCAATGAATATTTTTGTGAGCACCTATCATGGCCGAGGCCGAGGCAGGTTCTGAAGAAGAAACGATGATGAACAGGAAGGGTCCGGCTCAGATGGCTTATCAAGGATGGAAAACACAGACAACTAGAATGATGGTTCTCTCAAGGTGAAGAACCTCCTTACTGTGGAAAAAAGAGCATCCCAAGTGAACTATCCATCTCGCGGCGGCATTAGGAGCCTCCCATGTCTCCATATTTGTTTTTCAACCTAGAACCTCAAGAAGTTAGAGGCCATTAAAGCCCACACCTCAGCAATGCTCTGCCTGATGGTTCCAGAGGCCTCGAGTCCCAAAGACCAGCTCAGTGCTGTTTGTATGTGGGAGAGGTTATTCTTTCTGCTGCTGGAGCATAAAATTCCCTGTGAGGGAAGGAATTTATGGGACTCCAGCCATGCAGCAGGGGTCCCCTAGCCCTTGAGACAGGATGAGGTGGTTTTGGTGTGGTCATCTCTCTTGGAATGCCTCCTTGATCAAGCTTGTGAAGTTAGTCCCCAATCCTCGATCAAGAAAATACCTGCTTTTAACCACATTTGTTTCAGGGTCTTTGAGTTACTTGATACCTCCTTAATCCAAATCACAGATTGTTCTAGGAGATACAAGGACTCAGAACAGCTTAACTGCGGCACTGGCAGGAGAAGACTCTGTCCAGTTTATATACCCAGCCAGGATGAAGCGGCAGTCTCAGGCAGCCCAGAAGAGGAGAGCTAATGACAGATGGTTTATAAAAAGAGGCTTCCAGGCAACAGTCTTATTTTCATGATGGAGACTTTTAACATGATAGACACTTAATTCATTTGCCCAAGAAAATGATTGCATTTAAAAAATATTTTTTCTTTTGAGGAGCTTAAAGAAAACACACCACTGCATCAACGACTAGTTGTAGTGGAGACTTTATGGGAGCCTGACATCATGCTAACTATTTAAGTGGCATTCAAGACAGCTTTCAAATTTTGTAAAACCATGTTATTCTTATACAATACCTTTTATTTGAACACTTATTTTCCCAGTACTTCTGCAAGGGTGTAGATAATTTATGGCTTATTTTATGGGTAGAGAAACTAAAATGGCTAACCATTAACAGGTTGTGTTTTCTCAAAGTTACCAAGTAGGTAATTAGAAGACTTAAAAAAACAATCCAAGACTGCAAATTCCCCTGTTTCTTGGCCTTTCCCCTTAGACCTTTACACCTTAGTCGATCCTAAGTGCGATGCCATAAGACTCTAAGAAACCCTGTATTAAGGACCTCAGTAGACTATTGCCTCATTAGCATCATAGAATATTTTGATTGGATGCTTGATAGTTACTGTGTATGAATTTCTTGCAAATTTAATACTGCTCTGAAAGTAAGGCAAGAGGGACTCTTGCCCTGGTCCCTTAGCTTTAGAGGACAGACACCACAAGCCACAGACACATGTTCATTAACCAACACATGGGTGTTTAGTGCTGGTACACACAGCTCATACTCCTACACATCTACCCTGATGGTTACCACTGTTAGGGCCCCAGGGGAACACTGTTGAACATCTCTTGCTCTATGTCCTCAGGACAAAAGGACTGTGACCAAATGCCATTAAGACTTGTGGGCAGTGCCACTGCTGTCACCAGAGATGGGCACTGCTTTGCAATGTGGGTAATATTAGGTAGCAGGAGCACTTAAGACAAATTAGTTAACTTGTCAAGTCCTTCCTTCAACTTGCAAAATCAACTATTGCTTCCTAGTAGTGCTAAGCTTTTGTTGTTTTCTTGCTCCTCTTCAAGTTCCAATTGGTGTTCCTAGATATACTCAGGAGTGAGTGGGATATTCACCGTAATTGCAGATGATGGCTGAGCAACATTTTATACTATTAGACACTTTGTATTACTCCTAAATTTGTACATCTATAGGGATAAATGTACCCTTAGTGAATCATGATATTGATGATTTGTTTGAACATAAACATTAAAGCATATATTAAATAAACCTCAATTCATACAACAGACTCCACAAATACTATATGTGGACCCGTTCATGAGTTATTATTATGTTACTGTGGGGCCTTGGATAGGTTGTCAATTCTCTGAGCTTCTGTTTCCCCGTTTCTAAAAGAAAAGTATTGCACTAGATGCTATCTAAAGTCTCCTTCAGCTCTAAAAAGATTTTTAAACGATTCTACTCATTTATAAATATATATGCTTTTTATAAACCTTATATAAATTCTACCATAAACATTACATAAAAGCTACTATAAACCTCATATAACCTGCTATGACCCTTACAAACTTTGTGTAAAAATATAAACACTTCTTACTAGTATTCCTCATTTTGCCTATTTAGCCTCATATATTCATTCATCCGGCATTTATACAGTACCAAATATATGACAGACATGGTGTTCTACTTTGGATAGGAACACAGCAATGACTAAGTCACAGTTTATTATGTGCTCAAGCATCTCAGAGGCCAGAAGGCACATAATTAGATTAACAGGCTATACTAGTAATAAGGCCAATGGATGAGGGCTGGGCCTACAGAGCACTGGGTCCCTTATCTTCCCTAAAGGATGGTGGGCTAGAGAAGGATCATTGGAGAAAGTAGTATGTGAGTTGACTCTTTTTTTTTTTTTATTGATTTCAAAGAGGAAGGGTGAGGAAGGAAGAGGGAGTGAGAGGTAGAAACATCAATGATGAGAGAGAATCATTGATTGGCTGCCTCCTGCACACCCCACACTGGGGATTGAGCCCACAACCCGGGCATGTTCCCTGACTGGGAATTGAACCGTGACCTCCTGGTTCATAGGTTGACACTCAGCCACTGAGCCATGCCGGCTGGGTGTGAGTTGACCCTTAATGGATGAGCCACAGTGAGCCCAACTGAGAGAATAGGGAGAACACTTCAGGTGGAAAGGGCAGCACAGCAAAGAGCAAGAAGCAGGAGGAATGCAAGCATGAGCATCTAGCCTGAGGCAAGGATGTGTGGGGTGGAACCTGGAACAGCCAGCAGGCACTGGGAATCAGAGATGGACTTGATTCTGTAGGTGATAGGAGACTCAAAAGGTTATATATGAATAGGGTAATGACATAATAGACTTAGGTGGGAAATGAATCTATTTGACAATGGTCTGAAGGTTTAAATTAGTGGAGGTCAGTTTAGAATCAGAGGAACAAGTTGGGGACTGCAGACATAATTCAGGTGAGAGATCCTGAAGGCCCAGGGTGGGGCAATGACAGTACAAATGGAGAAAAAGGCTGGGAAGAGAGTCATATTTAGGAGAATGACATGGATCCATTTAGGTAACAACCACATTCAGAGTGTCCATTCCTACACAGGTCCATTTAATTCTTCCGGCAGTACAAAAAACAAAACAAACAACAACAAAAACTTTACCTACTTCAAGGTTACAGCTTTGCATTCTTAAGCTAGCATGTGCCACTTGTTTTAGACTCTAACATGCAAGCTGAAAGGGGGACTTGGATGCCACACATTCTAAGAGGCTCATTCATGGGTTTTCATCCGCTTTGGAAGCTGTGAGTAAATCATTTGCAGTCTCACTTTGTCATCCCTTATGCATTGTAAAAGTGCTTTTGTGGAGGGGAAGGTTGCACCATTAAATAGGACTCATGCCATCCACCACATAGGTTTTCCGATTTCAACAGAGGGAGCCTGTTCACAGCCAGGAACAGCAAGCCGTCGCTTCAGTTTAGGCATCTGCAACTCTGCGCAAATGAGTCAGAAGCAGAGGGTTAGGTTTTCCTTACGAAAGGCAGATGCCTTTAAAATTCAGGGGGCACATTCTTGGCGTAAATGGGGTAAGATTGCCCCAAATTCTCCAGAAAAGAAAACTGAAGGTGGTTGGTAAGATTTGGCCAGCCCAGAAGGCAAGGGTTCCACCAGGGAACCAGCAATTGCCCTGGGAAGCCCCAAAAGGGAACGAGGACCAGTCCCAGCTTGAGCTCTGATGTACAAATGGCATTTACAGGGTCTGTGATTTACACAGATTTATATAAGATGGAAGATAGTTTATGAAATCTGTTCCTACAATTACATTTCCTAGGGATTAGACTGTCACTATTCTCAGACACTCTGGCACATACTTTTATGTAAAAAATTTATATAGAAATAAATAAAAGAGAATGATCAGCTGCCAATTTGTATGAGCTTTTCCATACAGAGGCTCACTGTGGCCAATTCATTCTGATTTATGCACCAATTGCCCGTAGCCAGCTGGACAACAGTCATCTTAACTCCTTAACACTTTTAGAACATTTTAAGAGTAAGCCCTAATAAAAGCCTTCCTTTCTATTATCCCTGTCCTTTGGGATGAGAAAATCCCCCACAGAAATTGTGCACATTTTGCAAAAGCCATAAATTCTAGAGGTGACATTTTAATCAGTGCATAATAAATGTCTCGTCATAAGTTACAGGCTTTCTGGGATGTGTTGACCTTTGAAGTCTTGCCAATAGGTAGGTTTTCTCTCTTATTCAAGGCTACCATATATTGGTTTTAATTTCTATTAACCCCAACATTATAATTAAAATTCTTCTGAAATATTTGGCTTTTTTATAGCCTGAGATGATGCTCAAACTTGGTGACATGAATCACTTTATTTTCCTAGCACTGAAGAATGAAAAAACAAATATCACAATTGGGAAGGGGGACACATTTAAAGTGAATCTCTTAAAAAATTATAATGTGCATAAAAGGTCTGAGGCTGTGCTGAAGGGAAATGAATGCCACTCATTTTCTGTATTACACATTTCTGCAACATTTGACTATTTTTTCAGTGAGCATGAATTGGCAGTCAGAAAAAAAGATTTTTTAAAATAAGAAAAACATAGTGATACGCTTTATGCCAAACAACCTCAGCTAATTCTTTTTCATTTGAGTTGATAAAAATAATTTAGGGAATATTATTTTCCCTAAATAATATTAGGGAAAATAATACACACACACACACACACACACACACACACATTCAGAAGTCCCCTCTTATCCACAGGGGATGTTTCAAGATCCCAGTTGATGCCTAAAACCACAGATACTACTGAACCCTATACATACTGTTTTCTCCTATACATACATACCTATGATAAAGTTTAATTTATAAATTAGGCACAATAAGAGAGTAACAAAAATAACTAATAAACTAGAACAATTATAACCATTTACTGTATTACTTATGTGAATGTGATCTCTCTCTCTCTCAAAAATACCTTATTGTGCTGAACTCATCCTTCTTCTTGTGATGATATGAGAAGATACAATGCCCACATGATAAGATGAAGTGCGGTGAATGACGCAGGCCTTGTGAGTAGTGTTAGGCTACTACTGACCTTCTGATGATGTTTAACATGCATGTATGGCTTCTCTTTGGCATATCTGAATTTCCAGTATCACTATTCTTGCACTTGGGGCCATTATTAAGTAAAATAAGGGATACTTGGACACAAGCCCTGCAATACCATGACAGTCAATATGATAACCGAAGTGGCTACTAACAGGTGGGTAGCGTATACAGTGGATACACTGTGTACACTGGACAAAGGGATGATTCACATCCCTCGTGGGATGGAGCTGGATGGCACCAAATTTCATCACACTACTCAGAGCATCATGTAATTTAAGCCTTATGAGTTATTTATTTCTGGAATTTTCCATTTAATAGTTTTATACCTCGGTTGATCTTGGGTAATTGAAACAGCTGAAGGTGAAATTGTGTGTGTGTGTGTGTGTGTGTGTGTGTGTGTAAATCTTTGGGGGGGATTGGGGGTAAGGACCAAAGCATATATATCCACCAAGTACTAGTTTTTCCAAATCCCTATAATTCTCTTTTGCCCTTTAATGTCCTAAATCAGGGAGGATTTAGCATGACTCTCAGGCTTTGTTTGGAGCAGTCCCTTTGTGGCGGGGTCATAGGGAAAGGCCTGGATGAGATGCAGTCCAGCAGTGGAAACTTAGATCCTGTGTGAGTCACTTGGCCACCTTCCCATAGCCATACCACTGGAAAAGGATATTTAGTTAGTCTGATGGGCGAAAGGCCCTTTCTGTCCATAACCCTTACTCTTGACCTTGTACCCAAAAATCTTTGCTATCTTGTGGGCCTCACTGAGATGTAGCAAGCAGCTTCAGTTTTCATTTGACGTGTGGAGCACTCATTTGAAGTTTTTCATTTTGAATTGGCCTGAATCTGGGTCTCAGACCCGCAGAGTGGCAAGCTCTTACATGGTGGAGATGGCCTCGCCAGACGTGTCTGTACTTTCACTTCCCACCCAGATTCCTGAGTACAGACCAATGGGAGATTGCGTCAGCTTCGCCAAGGCAGACCAATTAGACAAGCCTGAAATCCCCTTGATGACACAGCGTGCATGAAAGCCTGTTTGTACCATATCACATTGCTAAATTTAGATGGAGTCTGGCGATTTTGCAGAACGAGCTCTTGAAAAGAAGCAAAGAGGCAATCCAAGGATATGGGGAACCTGCCTGGGCTGGTAAGGTTTTACTTATTTTGTAATGCAAACAGAGGAGGAGTTAATTCTAACCTCAGCCAGTTGCAACAGAGTCCTGATTTCTGTGAAGTTCTCTGGAGAAGGAAGTGCCTTCTAGGTGCGGGGAGCTGATGTCTGCCAAGCCCACACAAGATGTAAGCTGGGCAGGGTAATTGGTGTCCTGACAAACAAGTCAGTTACACAGCACTCAGTTACTGACAATATCATGCACATGCTCCTGGCAAATAACACGCATAGGGATCAAACCAAGTATCCCCAAAGGAACAATACTCCATAGCCAAAGTATTAATAGTACCAAGGATGTCCTTCATGTTACTAATGTGGTATTTAGAACACTACATCAGGTAGACCTTTTAATTAGCATAAAAATATTCTAACCCTACAAGGTGTTGAGTTCTATAAACTGTGAAGTTTTAAATGTGTTCAGTAGTTGGTACCAGCAAGAGCAACTTTATCCGTTTAAGACACACTACCTGGTATTTTGGAGGATGTCATAGGTTCTCTTTTCCATGTAAAAAAAAAAACACCTATTGGAGTATGTTACACATTTTCTTTTAGAAGAGCCAATCTTCTCCAGAGTCTTTCCAAATATTTTAATTTACAGAACAGAGTCTTTCTACTCATTCGGAACAATGGGGCTTGAGAGCTACAATCTAAGGTGTACTTAAAAAGTTTCACATGCTGGCACCTCACAGTGCTTCATCTGATAATGAGTTGATAGATAACTTCTCAGATGGATGGAGAGAAGCACAAATAAGAATTGGGCTACATGTGGAATTCCAAGCTGCTTTGGAAGACACGGAAGTCTAAGTCACCCTAAGACAGTGGTTCTCAACCTTGGCTGCACATTAGAATCACCTGGGAATCTTTTTAAAATTCTGATTTCTGGGCCTCATCCTCCGGAAATTCTGCTTCTTTGTTACTAATGTTGTGGCCCCGCCCCACAACAAAGAAACAGAATTTCCGGAGGATGAGGCCCAGAAATCAGAATTTTAAAAAGATTCCCAGGTGATTCTAATGTGCAGCCAAGGTTGAGAACCACTGCCCTAAGAGAAGACAGATGAAAAGAAATGAATACAAGACCTCCCATTGTTTTGATAAGGATGCCAGTTACTGGGTTCCTCTTTCCCACCTATCAGTCAAGAAGGCACTGGCCCTGACTGAATCCGTGTGCAGTGAAACAGACGGTTTTGCATTCCAGAACCCATAAATTCACCTCTGATTCATAATCTCAAACAAAGCACTGGAGTGATTACACAAGCAGGAAAAGAAATGAGCCTCAAAGAGAAGAAAAAGAAATGAATTAAATAAAAGATGTAAAAAACAAACCCCCAAACCCTGTCTTATAAAGAATCATCATAATAAATTCTGTATAATTTTATATCAGTATGTATAAATTATTTTATGTTGATAATACTTATGTTAATAAAGCATAGTGCCTTTACAAATATCTCTTAATTTTCAGTATGCAATGCTTTTAAATATCCTGAAATAGAGATTTTTAGAAATATCCCTTCTGTATTGTTCTGATTTGTCATCAATAACCCAAAGTCCCTAATAATCAAAGTTACTGGTTGCATTTGTAGTTCTTTGCTTCAGCCACCAGTCTAAAATGAGAAGAAACCAGTGTATGGTGAAAACAATTTAAAAATGACTTTTCTAATTAAAAAATATATATACCCTAATTCTAAATATGAAATGAGTCAAAGGGGGGCATTGCCCAGAAAGAAACACACACACACACACACACACACACACACACAGAAAATAATACTATATCATTAGGTAATTTTGTTCACTTTCCAAAAACAAATGATTCATTCATCAATTCATATACCACCTCTATCACAGGACTTGAATATAGAATTGTATCTACCTTTCAACAACAGCAAAAGCCCCCAAGGTCTCCCACTACCTCAGTTTCCCCTAAGTTTCTTAACATGCTAAACCTGTTTATTACCCTCAAGAATAGCTGATCTTTGGAACAGAGAATATTTCCTTGAATAGAAAAGAAAAAACAATCAATTATTTTTCTACTTTGCTAGAGTCACTCCTCTTGTCCAAGGCTCTCTCCCCTCTCCCTTTCACTGGTAGCTAGCAATACATACATACATACATACATACATAATACATTGTTTTGAAGGAATAATTATTCAAAATCCCCCTATATAGCTGAGTATGGACTAAGATATGGCCTAAGACTTCAGAAGAAAGGCTCTAAAAAATGCAGCAAATAATGACTCAACAATTACCTCAGGGAAAGGCCAGCAGCATTATGTTTGGGGTCTGCTGGCTGTGTTTTACTTGGAGGTGAGGCTTGTTGATAACTTAAGCTTCTTTCTGTCAGGGCTTTTGCCACAGGAGTGGGAAGGATTTTCTGTCTCCACATGTTCTGTGTGACCTCATACTCTCCAGCTTTTGGGTCAAGAAATGTGGATTTTGTGTTATTAAAGTACACAAAAGATAGATAAGTGAGGAGATAATATCAATTTCATATGTATACATAAAGCAAAACCAAAACATGTCAATATTGGCCAATGCTATGTGGTGGGTACACTCATAATTTCTATATGTTTCTATTTTTTTTAACATTTAAAGCAAAGACAAAGAAATCAATAAAAGGAGCTTCATGATTCTACAGAAAAAAATTTTTTTACTTCGTGAATCAATAAAATAAATAGCCTGTGAATCAGTAAGATGAATATCCTTCTGGTGTTCTTTCATAAGGAAAAGTTTTCCACAAGTGTTTCATTCCCAGAACCAAGGCAGAAGTTTTTTTTCATAGAGTGTCAGCCAAATGTTTGCTGTTTGAGATCAGGAAATATTAAAGTCTATTTAAGAATACATAAAGGAAATTATACAGTAGGATCAAAAACAAATGAAAAGTACCAACATGTAGAGGAAATAAAAGAAAGAAGTCTGACTTTTAGTCTAAGTTCTGCTAACTTATTGTTTGAACGAGGGTAAGTGTCTTCATTGCATCTGGTCTCAGTTTCCTTATTTTAAAAGTGGCGCTAATCATGCTTTTTGAACTAATTTACTGGATTTTTGTGAAGGAAAAGTAGAAAGTGTAAAACTACTTTCAAAGAGCAAAGCACTGTTTGAGTACTAGGTAGTTCCAAGGAAAAAATACAGTACTATCTTCTGATTTTCTTCTTTGATGAATGTCATTAATAAAAATTATGCTTAGAGTGAGACTGGAATTAAAAGTATATTCCTAATCTACGCACTCTCTATTACATTGCCACAGGCATCTGGGTGCTTAATGAGTCTTATATGATGGTCATGACCCACCGTCATGCACAAAGAAATCCCTTCTCTCAAGGCCTGATTCTAAAGTGACTTCCTTTTCCCATGCTCTTCACATCTACATGGAAGAAGGCAGAATGTCCCTAAAGTGTTTGATAGATCCATTTAAATATGATTTAAGTGTGTGGTGATTAATGTTCCCTATGTACGTTCTTTCTAATTTGTAGGCTTTTGAATTGAAAGTGGCCCTAATCATAATCCCTTCGGTCCCCTTTTACATGTAACACACTCTTTCTGAATCTGGTTGGGTTGAACAGTTGTTCAGTGGGCATCTCAGTCACAGATGTAGTAAAGTTCTCAGTTGAGTACAGTAGTCAGTCTAGCATCCTGGGAAAATAGTTGAGCCTGTGTGATTCATGTTGAAATAATGCATTGCTTTCTAGTAAGAGATTCCTTAGGGTTGTGTCTACAGTTTCAGAGCAGATGACTTTTACAAGAACATTTTGCCGAGCAAAAATTTCCTTCATAACATTGAGAAACTGAGTTTTCACAAGCGTATTTGAATAGCACAGGCATTACTGAAGAGTGGCCAAATCCAGTAGTCACCTCACAGAATTTTCCGACTCCTGAATAAGCAATAGTCAAAGCTGAGGTTGAGATTCCATGACTTTCCAATGTGGTTTATGTTCTGAGGTGATGTATTTTCCTCCCTGAAGTTTATCACATTTTAAATCTTGGGAATGGCCCCCACTAAGAGAATGTTTTTAACAATCTTGGTAGTTCCTGGGATGCTTTATGTCTTATGACTAAGCAGCAGATTTAAAAACACAGGCATTATGAAGATTCCCAGGTCTTCTCTGAAGGTGCTATGAAAGTTGAGGCAAAATTATATGCTCTATCCATGCCTCAGTTTTCTCATCTGAAAAACTGGAGAATAGGACTATCTGCAACACAGGGCTGTTCTCTAACTTCTGGGGGGGCGGTATTTACCAGTAAAAAGTGCTGCTAGATTATCAAGTCAAAATATTTGATATTGTGGGATCAAGAATTTGTGGGGTCAGCCCTGGTATTTGGGCACTTTCGTTTAGGAGAAAAATATTTTAAAATGGGGGAGGTGTGTCATTTAAAAACTCATAGAAAAGAAAAGCCAGCTTTTTGTTGTATTGAGATAATAACTCTGTCAGGATTAGGAGTCAACCTACCTAAAGGAAATGACTAACTTTGGAGACATGTCCAAGAGTATTTGTATCTCACATCATCAACACTGTCTCAAGAGCACACAGATCCATTTGTTGACATTTGGTATCTGAAAAACTAAAGAATGTGGAAGTTTGTGCCTCTGCCTTAGTAGATGATATGTAGTCTAGAAAATAGAACCAGGACCAAATTTCATTGTTCTATGTTCCAGACTTACATGCAAATCCCCACAATTGATATTTTATATCAGGGCTCCAAATAGCATCTCCCATGGACCCTGAAAAGAAAGTGTAAATATTTCCTTAGACACACTTAGCCCCAGCTGCATTTTCTCACCAAGTCACTAGCCAGGGTGGTTGAATTTCTGTGGTATGATATACAACATGAAGTCATTTTATCTTACACAAAATGTTAATACATTGATGAGTGCTCACCATACAAAAGATACTGCCCAAAAGATATGCATGGTTCCTCTCTACTCCCCTCCTTTGTGAGGCTAGGTTAGGGGCCACTCCTCTGTACTCAGGACTCCCCTGTGCATTCCTCCTTCAGCTGTGCCTATTCCATTGTTTGGTAGTTTTGTGCACACGTATCTGTTCACTCACTAAACTGAATCTTACCACAAAGCTAAGCACACAGTGGATATGCGAACACTGTAAGGCCTCCTTTTTTTTTTTCTTTGCTCTCCTCTTTCATGAATTTATAAATTTATTCATAAATTTATTCTTTTATCCAACAAATACTTTTGAGCACTTACGATGTGCCAGCCACCTCAATACATTATTTCGTGTAAGCTTTACAACTCCTCTATCACTCTCCCTTTGAAGATAAAGAGATCAAAAGTTAGGTCACTTGCCCAAGTTTGGGGGAGGTGGAGAAGGGGAGGATGAAATCAGGATTTAAAATTAAATCTCCGTGGCATCAACGTCAATGCATTTGGTGCTATTTCCCAGGCCCAGTTGTTACATAAAAAGCAATGAAAATGAAAATAATGCTTAGAGAAGAATGTGTATGAGCTCTTTATCTGGGAGGAGATGAAGGGCAATTGGAGATACTGTAGAAGGCTTAGGCACAAATGGTGACTGACACACTGAATGACATTCAACACAGCAAGTCCTAATGTGTTTTGCAAACTTTGAAATAACTCGTACAGCGGGTCGGTTCTGTGAACTGGAGATCACTAGAGGAAGATGGAAAAATCCAGTGCCAGGGCCTCGAGGAGAGCAGCAGGACAGTGCAGAGCCTGGGGTGGGGCTCTGGTCAGGGCTGGAAACCAAGGCACAGTTTCAGAGAAAAGATGTTGAAGTCAAAAGTGCCCTTAAGGCTGATCTCTACAGCTGGGAAAGGAGAATTCAAGACTTACAGGAACAGGTACCAATTAACATTTGGCAGGAAGGCAAAAAAGGCCTCAGGAAAATGCCAAGGATTTCATCAGGATAAACTTGTACAAGAATGTTAACTTCAAGAGCACCAGATGGCATTTTCTGAGGTCCTTGGTATTATAGACAGAGATTTCTGATATAGGCATTTCCTCAGAGACAGAGGAAAAGTTGTCCACAGATTTTTATTTGAGGACTGATAAGTGGCACCAAAGGAAGCCACCCACACATGGCCGTGCCTTGTGGAGACATGGAGAAGTGACCCAGACAAGAAAGCCGATTCCTTCCGTCTGCCTGCATTTGTTTTCTTTGGTCTCTGTGAGGCTTACTGGTAATAGCCCGGCTAAAAAAATAGCTTTCAATATCTCCTTGAGGAAACACACTTCTCGCTTCTTTTTCTAGAAACTGGAAAGGTTTTCTGCTGTTGTTCTGCCTATCACAGGAAAGAAGGTTGAGATGTTCTCCTGGATAATGTATGGCACAGTGAAGCAGTAGAGAAATTTGTTTTCATTCTTGTTAATAAATAGGCAACATTTTTCAAGATGCTAGAAGTCGGGCATTTGTTTCTCTACTTGATACACAAAGGTCTCCTAAATTTGTGTCCCTTCCTCACTCATTTCCTTTGCTCTCTGCCTTCCCACCCCACCCCCTCAGCCTGCCCAAGCCAAAAACATCTTATATCTTCTTTGTTCCCTTTCTAACTTCCACCTCTCTGTATTCTTCCACATGAGTCCATATGCTTTACATAAAGGCCCATTGTCCAACTGACAGCCACTGTTCTCCTCTCTCATATTCCTCTTTATGAGTCACATCCCCTAGAAGTCCATCTTCCTTTTGGAGTGTCTTTCTTTCTGACTACTTCAGATCCTGAAATAATGAAGAGAATCACAATACCATATTTTCCTGACTTCTTTGTCGCATAAACAGTCTCAGAAAACTTCCTCTCGGAGATTTTCATCCTTTTCCTTTTGTGATGTCTTTTGAGGGACCGTTGCAAGTCCAAGAGGCAGACAGGCTTTGAGATTTGGCTCTGTGCACTTCCTAACATGCTTGTCAGATTCTTAAATGTCACTTAGGATATGACTGTGGTAGCAGTAATTTTAAAAAAGTGAGATTGTAGTTGATGAGCAAAAAGCACGTTTGTTTATAAAAGGCATTGAAAAGTTCAAATGAGCCCATCCTATTTCAGAATACACATGCCGTGAGAAAGCTCTAGACTAGGGCTGTCTTCCACTGAGGGAAACAGACCTGCTATAGTCTAGACCGAGACCATCCTTCATGGAGGAGAGACAAGAATGACAAATCTGGGTTTGAATCCTAGCTGGTGGCGTTAACTTACAAGTTAACCTCTCAAAGCCTCAGACTTCTCTTCTGTAAAATGGAAATAATACTCAGACTCAAGGCCTTGCTGTGAGATTTAAGTGAGGTAATACATGTGAGTGGCCCGGCATGATTCCTGTTAAAAGGTGAATGTTCAAATACATTGGAACTGGATTGTTAGATGCCCAAAGGAGCATCTGGAGAGTTTGTAGAAGTTTGGGGAAGCAGACAGCAGCACACAACCCAACACAAAGGAGCAGACATTAGAAACAGATGTGGGGATTCGAGGGTTGGGGGGCTCCATTTCTTGGGAAGGCAACCACCCAGCCCAGAGAAACTGTGGGAACAACAGGGTACTGGAGGTGGCTCAGGCTTCACACCCAAACAGGAATTCATGAGTGAGGACCAGGTCTTAAAAGGCACAGGCCCATACATTGGAACAAGGACTCAAGGTCTTGACTGGAGGAATCTTAGGGATGCCTCAATGGTGAGTTCCCATCAAGTTCCTTGGGTCCCTCTAACTCAGACCGGGATTGACTCCAAGATTAGGATGGGCTGGTGGGGCCCGGGAGTTGACTGAGCAGCACCTTTCCTTAGAAGTCTGACAGAACTATTTCTTTACCTTACATGGTTACCACGCAGACATAAATTTATTGTAAAATGAATCATTGAGAGAGGGCAGTTTGAATTTTCTCCAAGACAGCTGCGTTTGAAAGACTCTTTCCTCAGGAAGAAATTCTTAGGTTTCAATATTCCGTTCCAACCAACAAACTCCAGGGTTTTCTTCCCTTTATCCTGTTTGCCCGAGTCATCATTCTGCAAGTCCTGCTGGGGTCAACCCCTGCCCATAGGAGTTTTAGGCTGCTCCCTAACATGATCTTTAGACTGAATTCATTAACATTCTTTTTGATCCAGAGACATAAAGGTGACAACTAATAGAATTTAAGTGTCTCCTCAAGTGTAATAACTTATATTAATGTGACAGAGAAGCATCATATTTTTTAAAATACTTATTTAGTATACCAAGTTTGAAAGTGCTTAGCTCTGGTGACAAATAAAGACCAAACCTTAGGCACTTGTTTTTCTTTTTGTTGTTGTTGTTACATGTGTAGGCAAATCAAAATAACACTTTATTGAATGATTACACCCTGGAATATGCACTGAATTGTGGTGAGTTAATACATTCATAGGAGATATTTTAAAGAAGATTTCTTTTGTCATTTCGGTGCTGTATTAGATGACTACTTCCTGAAACCCACACAGATGTTCTATTCCTGAGTTTTCTGAATCCTGCAGGCCGAACTTAATCTGTTGGTGGTTGTTATTGTTGTTTTATAATCCCTACAGAGGAACTCCTACCAGGCCCTCCCTGCACACATTAGTCACTCAAAAAATACTGTGGACAGACTGACAAAACATCAACAATGTACGGTATATCCATAATGATTTACTTTTTATTTTTCATGTATTTACTGCAATATTGGGGAAATTGTCCAGTTGACTTTCTCCTATCAAGGAGAAAGAGCTGCTACTTGAAAATCCTGAAAAATCTATGAAATAGGCAAAAGCTAGGTTAGGACAGAGAAGGAGTGGGGGATTGTACTGGGCAAAGAGGCTTAGGTATTTCTTCACAACCGTGCATATTGGAGAAGGGGGGGTTTCTATGGCTGTAAATCTAACCCACCGAGTAGAAAGTTTGTTTGCAGGAAGTGTCTAGTGGAATTTCCCAACTGAGTGCAGATAATCTAGTAGCTGGGGCAAGTGGAGAGTTGCTAATAGCCTCTGGGTTATGACGAAGAGTGTCCATAAGTCAGGCCCTTCTTCACTTTCCGGACAAGGCTGGAGGGATTCCAGAGCGCCTCCAAAAGAAACTTTACTTTTTAAAACTCTACTGCATTGTAGTACTGGAATAAAGGGAGAAAGACATTACCCCCAAAACCAAAAGAGTACAATTCAAAGAGGTCAGTGATGTCTGAAACAATGGAAGGAAGAAATTGCTCCTTGTAGTATATGTTTATCACCATCCATTTTTTATGTCTCTTCTTTTCATGCGTGCTAGTGAACGGGAGCAAATCATATGGCCTCGGTAACACTTTATTTGTTGGGTGGGAAGTGAAATAGTCAGGCTTTCAGCTCTTTTTCAGTCTCACATACTTGGAGAAGGGGCTGCATTTGGAGAACTTGCTGCTGGTGCTCCGGGGCCCTCCGTGTTCGTGGCTCCAGCTGCTGAGCTCTCCAGGACCTCTACCTGTGGCACCAGCACCAGGAACCACATTGTTCCACCGGGGGGACCCATGGAGAGCTCTCTCATTGGAAAAAAGGCCTCTGTATGGGCTGGGAGGAGCATTGAAAACACCGAGATGCTGAAGTAGGCAAGACCAAGTGATGTATTCTCTCAAAGGGTGAAGAAAAATAAAATAGGAAGGAAAAATTCTTTTTCTCCTCCAAAGGAAACCATAATTCAAATGGTTTCAGAGGCAACAAGTTTCATTCTACTACACTTTTCTGCAATCTGTATTATTTGTGCAAGTCAAGAGGAAAGAACGTTATCCATAGAAAGGCTTTGCAAAGTGAAAAGAATTAGAATTCCATGATCAGATACAGTTACCTAAATCTGCATATTTGGAGTCTACACAGAGACAGAATGCATAGATCTTTGAATATTGTCCTTTAGCTCTAAGTGTATTTGAATATTTACCTCTAGCTCCTAAGTGTATCTGATCCTCCAAAAATTTCCTCCCAGGTTAATTGTTTTAGTGGATCTTATTCAGCCCTTGGCATTGAATTTTCATCTGATCCTTTCCTCTTATGGATATGAGCCCATCAGAGGAGGGATGATTTTATTGGAGAGCAGAGTTCTAAAGCCTCCTAGAACCCTGACCCTTGCTCTCTTTGGCACAAGGCCCCTCTCTTGGCATTTTCCAGCCAGACTTCCTAATTGTCCCTTTGACCTCAATGAGTCAGGCCAGCACAAGTTTAAGTGAACCTCGTACTTCCCAATCCAATTAGCCCAACATAATTTACTATTTCATGTTTTGCTCAAATTTATCCCATTTCTTCTTTCCTCTTTTTTCCATTATTTCTTACCCTTTAACCTGTATCTTGATACCCAGGCTCTCCATATCTCCCCTGAACACCCCTTCCCCATTCCATACCATCAGTACGTCTCTCAGTATAAGTGTAACTCAGGAGCCTACTAAAGCCTTATCCCCTAATTGTCCCCCCAGGACAACTGAACTGAAGATCACTGTGGGCTATGCCTTATAGAAACTAGGATTTCCAAACCTACCTACTTCAGAAATGTTAAAACTAGATTGAACCATAGAATGAGAAGAAAATGGATCACTCCAGCTGAGACAATAATTATTTCCCCCCCTCCCTGAGGTACTAAATATATCTACTTTTTTAAAAAATCTCCTGACCACAGGACACACTAGTATTTTACAAGATATATGAGAACCCCTCTATCCTCAACATTTACCAAGGTTTGCACCACATAGAAAATCTTCAGTGTCTTTCAGGTCAAACCCAAGAAAACTATGTTTTTTTAAAAAAAAAATCTTTATCTACTAGTCTAATCTGTTCAGACTTCATCCTTGTGCTATTATATATACTTTATTGTACCTTCTCTTTATTGGGTAAGACATTCTATCTCCTGTGAGCATAATACGTTTGCTTCAATTATGACCTTTCATTTGATACTTTCTAATCCCTGGATAAAATGGAGAAATAATTGGGCAAATCTTGGCTGCTCTTATAAAAATTCACAGATGCTGCTTTGAATAAAACAGTTCATAATGGTTTAAAAGAGGCTTTCTACTCTAACTTTCATCTCGGCACATGAAGTGGGTGGTGGGGGAGGGAGGAAGTGGATCAATGGCCAAAATCAAATTTTGATCCCAGCTCTCCCCCATGCCCCGCCCACAAACACCAGCCAAAGCAAGAACATTTGTCAGCACTTCATTCACCAGCATCATCGTTAAGATTCCACATTCACTTCTGGTATCAAAGGTTTGTTCCAATGGAAATAATTTAGAAGGCATCTTCTCTGTGAAGAAGTGGGAAGGTCCATTTGGAGTCACTGTGATCTGAGCCAATTCCAGGCTTCTGGGTGGGAAGCTCGCTGCAGCCCCCCCCTGAGATGGAGGCCAGGGATGTCACCCAGCACCCAGGGAAATGAGGAACTTCAGTGTGTTAGGAAGGAAAGTGAAGAGCAATCTTTTCCCTTCTGACATTTCTCTAACAACTGTGTCTAACCTGCAATGTGGCTCCAATCCTTCTCAGAATTATTATTTTCTTTACAGCAAAGTTCTAAAAACTTGGTTTCTTTTGATTTCCCTCCCCTGGCAGGAAAATGAAACATTTGGGGCCAAGGCATGAAAACATGGTCTCTTGGGAAGAGGGGGGAAGGCTATTGCTTTCCAGCCCACAAACAGTTGCAGGTGCAAAAAATGTGCGCCCGAAAAAGGGAGGTCTGGTAGAGGCCCCCTTTAAACGGCGGCCTTTTAAGTTCAATAAATCTCTTTGCTCTTCCCTTTGTGAGCGTGTGCTTCCCTCCCACGCTCAGATGCACACCCCAGTCCTCAATGTGGCCTCCAGAAGGAAACTTAGTGTTTGTTGTGAAGTTTTCCGTAATTACATAATCGGTGAAGCCTGTGAGTTTGTGTTGAGGTGGCTGAAAAATGCAAGCCTGAGGATTACAGTAATAGAATTAGATGGCTTCCTGTAAGAGCCAGGAGACTGTTCCCTGGGCTGACTCTGATTGGCTGCCCTCCCAGGCCCTTTCCCTTCCCTGGTGAATCACAGCTCGATGGGCATTTCTGTCCGCCAACCGCCCCGAGGAGATCTGCGGGGTTTGTGTTGTGGGTGAACTGTACATACACATTCGGTGCCCGTTGATTAAGCAGGCAGGAGCCCCGAAACCAGAGGGCTGTGGTTTCTGAATGCCTCTGTGTCTGTGGGTGACAGAGCCGGTGCTTAGCTTGTCTGGGCCCCGGTACCTTGACTCACCAGCCATGTCTAGAAGCCTTGATTCCTTTGCCTTAGGGTTTTAGGGGCAGGAAGAAAGGAAAGGGGGAAAGGCCACGGCCAAGTGTTAGGTGTGTAATGGAATTTGGTACCTGTTATGCATCATTTCTCATGAATTTTTCCCAAGTCAACTGGATATTGAAGATTATATTGAAAAACACAGACAGAACCAGAAATCCCCTTTTATTTGCCTGCAGTGATATCTCCTTAGAATCCGCTTTCCAAGTACCTAACAAGCCTTTGAAATGATTATTCATGTGCTCACCAAGGGTCCCCCCCACCTCCCCGCCCGCTGTTCATTTGTGTGTGTAGACTAGGATTTTTTTTTTTAAAGCCCAGGCAGAGATGAGACATCAGCTGATTGTTTTGAAAGTAACTTCATCATATAGGAAATCTTTACATAGCTACCTTGTTATTTAGCTGGTTTCCATGGAAACCCCACCAAAAGACAGCCAAGGGGTAGCTATGACATAAAAAAAGATGACCAGGATGGAAAGCTCTCCTTTTATTTTGTTCTGTTATAAAGAGCTAGAACCTCAGATTCTATAACTGATGCCAGAATTTAACATTTGCTTTTTAAAAAACACAAATGGGAAGACAGGTGGAAAGTAAGTGGAAACAGTATACATCTAATTTTTAGGAGAGTCAGGACTGGATGGATTGCCAATTACTATATTCAGCAAACACAAAATCCCTCTCTGGTGCAGACTTGATCAGGCTCGGATCCGCACGTACACATTTTCCAGAGATCCCTGTTCGCTCTGTTGCTCTGAAGATTCTCTTGTCCTGCTCTCCGGCCCCTCATGTCTGCTGCCATCAGCTGCTCATTCATTCTGTTGCTCTGCTCTCAGAGTTACTCTAGCTTCATAAGCTTATACAGGGAAGCATTCTCTCTTTTTCTATACCCCTCCCTCCAAAGTTTAAATAACATAAATCTATTTCTTACATATTTGAAAGAATCACTTGGAAAATAGAGTCCTGTGCCTTCTTGAGAGATAACTCCTTAATAACACATCTTCTTGTTTTTGAAAAGCAACTCTTCTTGATTTTGTCTTTGCCAAGTTTGAGCTCCAAAGAATACAATGGTTAATGATGTCTCTATATAAATATTTGCTCCTTTGCTTTATACAGTGAAAATTAGATTTGTTTGGAAATTTCCAAATTTTCATTATTTCAAAATGATTGCAATAGCTCTCTTATTAATCAAATGTATGATAAAAGAAACAAAAACTTGACAAATCAAACAAAAAATATAGCATTCCTGGGTTATGTTTAAGTAAAACATATTCAGGTTAAAAGGAGATATACTCATGCTCATGCACAACTAGTATGATAATTGTCAATAGAATAATGAGAGAAAAAAGAGACTTTTTCTATAGATTTAAAAGTCCTTGTCAACTGCACTTCATGGGTTAAATTAATGATTTGTCAATGTCCTCATTGACATTAATATATTTTTAGTCCCAGGATAATCAGTGACTAAATCCCTATAAAACTGATTAGGTGTAAAACCTCAATTGAAGAGAAAACCTCCATTCTAATATTATATAATAT
>NW_005371219.1:10480161-10570486 GCF_000412655.1 Myotis brandtii
TATTTTTATATAATAATATAAAAGAATATGTATAATTTATTATAGAAATTAACCAGAATTATTTTATTTTATTTTGTCTGTTACACTGTTATGTCTGGCTATATAACAAGTTATCCCAAAATTTATTGACTTGAAACAAATATTTATTGTCTCGTGGGTTCTGCGGTTCAGGCATGTGGGCATGACCTAGCTGGATATCTCTGGCTCAAGGTGTTGACTGAAGCTTAACTAAGGAAGTGTCCTCACTAACTGGTAGGATTAAGCTCCTTTTGGACGGTTGGACTGACCACTTTGGTACTTGCAGGCTGTTGGCCAGAGATACCATTTCCTTGCTAAGTGGATCTCTACTGGGCAGCTTATGACATGGCAGTGGATAAGAGAAGGCAAGCAAAATGGAAGCCTCATGCTTCTTTATATCCTAATCTTAGAAATCACATCCTATCTCTTTGGCCACATTTTACTATTTACAAGCAAGTCTCTAAACACAGTCTGTGCTCAAAGGGAGAGAATCATATAACGGCATAAATACCAGGAGTCAACAATCATTAGGGGCCATCTTGAAGGCCAGCGAACACACTCATTATCCAGAGGAATTCCAGTTTCTTCCTTATAATTTCCTAAAGGCCCTAGCAATAATCAGAAATTGGGTCTTCTGGAAGAAACAGGACAAGATATCAGGAAAGGGTGAACTTTTAGCTTTCTGCTGGTTCAAGATCTAAAGTCAATCTACCTGAGCAACTGAAGTGGCACATTACTTCTCAATTCTAAGATCGCTCTAGGGACTATTTCATTAAACAAATAAATTCATAAGCTCCTTCTGTAGTAGGAATAAATAAATAGTAGATACTTTTGTCCAAAGGTTATGGAATTTTCAAAACCATTGATCTTGACAATTAGGAGGTGTGAAATCAATCCTACATTCACTGCCAAAGATAAATCATCAATGTCCAAATTAAATGAAAAGGTCATTCGATATCTATCGTATTAATGCTTTGTCTTGATATTAGTTGTCTATTATATTAGTTATCTATTGCTAAATAACAAGTTGCCCCAACTTAATGGCTTAAAACAAATAAATAAACATTTACTTTCTTACATAGAGTTCTGTGGATCAGGATTGGGAGTGGCTTAGCTAGGATGTTCTGGTCGGTGTCTCCAGGAGGTTGCAGTCAAGATATCAGCTAAGGCTGCAGTCATCTAAAGTCCTGAGGGACTGGGGGGTCCACTTCCAAGGTGGCCACAAATTAATGATGGTTGTTGGCAGGAGGTCTTAGTTCCTCACCACAGAGATGTCCTCAGGGCTGCTTGAGTGTCTTCATGACATTGCAGCCAGCTTTTCTCAGAGAGAGAAAGAAATCCAAATTGTTTATGGGACGTTTGAGATATGTTTGAATCTTTAATAATGATCCCTGCCTTAGTGTTTGTCCATGTTTCAGACACAATATGTGCAATCTTCAGAGTATTAAATTCTACTCGGGTGCTACCATGCCAAATGATTCAACAAATATTCATGCCCCCAAAAGGACAAGAAGCCCTGTTGCTTATAGAAGCCAAAAAAAAAAAAACTTCCACAAAACTGTGATATTTGATTACCAGCTACCAAATTGCAGTGCAGATTCATTGGACCTATACCTATCTCCTGGCCTCCGCATCTCTTAGATGTATGATAGGATTGCCAATACACAGACAGCAGATAGGAAGAAGAATGATATAAAAGTATTCATGATACTTTGGCAGAACCTCAAGAGAATAAGTACAAATAAATGACCACATAACCAAAAAGTCCTGGAGATTTTATTCATAAGACAAACAAAACAAAACCAAGGCTAAAGGACTCAACAAAATATTTGGAGCTCACATTCATAGAGAGATTGGGCTTGTCATCACAGGCAGAGTGGCTCTGAGGAGGTGGAGTCATAGGGCTGTCAGGTGTGGCTGTCATCAGGGGCCAGTTCTACAGCAGCAGGGTCTCTGAAAAATCTTAATAGGACCTTCATTTGCTAAAACTCATTTTCTAGAGACCATTGGGTACACACTTGTAGTAAAAATGAAAATAAGTTAGATTGATGTGTTCTCCTGCAGCAAGAGACAATCCAAAGTAGAGGAGCCATGGAGTGAGTCAAAAGGGAGGGAGCTTAGGGACAGGTACTCGTAGGACCTGGGGCTGGAATTCGTCATAAAATGGGCTTGGCATGGATTGTTCAGAATCTGTAAACAAGGCAGGCAAGTTGCTGGAGTAGTCAGAAGTCTCATTTTTGGAACACATGATCTTTGTAGAATTGCTGTTACATCATTCTGACTATGGTTCGATCTTGGAACATATGAACACCTAAACAAAGAGGTTTTATACAATTTTGACCTTCGGCCATTTATTTGAAGACTAATTTTACAAGCTATGGTTTCTGTTTCAATTCTCACTCTCAATCTATGGAAGGGAATCTGAACTAGCTCCGTCATGTCCTATGAGAAAGTCTCTGCCCAAAGTGTATTTGATGAAAAAATTTTTTCCCTTCATTGAGGGGAAAGAGAAAGCTCAAAACTGGTTCAATTATATCATTGCCTTTGCACTCAGTTTTTTCTCTAGTCTTAATTTCACTGTAAAAATTCTACCCTAATATCCAAATCAAAATCCCATCCTTTAAAAAGTACTTTTCAATGTCTCTCCCTCCTCTCCTGCCCATCTTCAGCCCCCCACCCCTGACTTGGAGGACAAAATTATACTCCCTCATTGCATTCCTGGTACCTAGTAGAATGCTTGGTACCTAGTACATGGTTAGTCAATATTTTTGAATTGCATTGTAATATCTAATTAATTTGGCAGCAGGTATTACTAAAATACGTCAGTATTTGAAATTTCAGCTCTTTTTAAGTCCTCTCCTCTCTGAATTGCTGTTGCAGTTTGACATTGTTGTTCTCTGGCAGTTTAACAGATGTTAGTTTTGTAAGTTTTTTCTTTTAGTCCACTTATTAAAAGGTGGTGAGCTCCTAGGGATAGAGACAGTTTCTTTTATTTATTGAGCATTCTCTAGCTTACTCCCTTGCCCCTTCAAAATGAAGACAGTTCTCATACTTCCTACATATTTGTGGCTTTTGATCATATTTTGAGATATTAATTTATACATTGTCTCCTATATTTCTCCTACCCCTCATTTTTCCCACTCAAGAAGGCCAGTTGGCTCCAGACTTCACTGCCTCGCAGAAGCGTTGAGGCCAGGTATGAAGCAGGAGCAGAGCATCAACCATTGTGGTTTTCTTTTCCAAAGGCCTAAACCCTTTGGTGAATGGAGGCAGTTTGGTGTCGATAATGAAGAACATGATTCCCAGGTACAGACAGAGCAGATGAAGTGGGGAGAGAAGGCGATTGCCAGGTCCCCAATTCATTGCCTCCAGCCCAGATAAAATGATGGGTGAAGAATATGGAGAGAATGAGAAAGAGTTCTGGGGTCCAGGAGTAGTGTGGACTCAGGTCCTGCCTGCAAGGCAGCAATTCCACGAAGGGGGCAAACCCTCAGAGAAGAATGGATGTGAGGTGCACCTAGGCTGACTGACAAGGGTCTGTCTTACAAAAATCACTCATGGGATCATTTTAGATCTCCAGGTAGTGGGATGCATTTTTAGGCTTTGGGACAAAGCAAATGAGGATGTTAGAAGTAAGAATAACAGGCTTGGAATCAGAAATGTTGTTGCTGTAAGATGTGGAAAATGTATTTTCTTACACACCTGAGGATGTGAAAACTTATATTTGCTACATTTGTTTAGTTGGTTAATTTGTTACTTATGTAAACTCGGCAAAATTATTATTCATCACATCCTGGAAGGGGAGGAGGGGGAGATTATGTTTCATTATCTGAAAAGTGGTTTGTGTTTTAGGTCTGTCATGAATTAGCTGTGTAACTTTGAGAAAATTAACTCACTTTTCAAAGTCTTAGGTGCATTGTATATTTTCAAAATAGGTAAAATAATATTATCTGCCATATTTGGATGATATGAACATAAATTGAGATAATACCAATAAAGAGCTTAGCAATGACAGCTAGCATATTTTTATAGGATAGACTTTTTCAGGATGGAAGAACCTGAATGTTCATGTAAACCAATTAGTAATGATCTTATATCATTCAAATTTTGACAATAAAAATATCCCTTTCCTCCTGTGGATTTATCTTTTTTCAAAAAGTAATATTTCCAAGGAAAATTTAGCAATATTTATAGAAGAAATGGACAAAAATAGTGTCTCAATTTATAAGTATTCTCAACTAAGAAATATAGAATAGGAAGAATGTTAAGCATCAGAGAGCTTTTGAACCTTAAAAAGGTATAGATAACACAAATAAATTATGGGAAACTGCATATTATCATTAAATTAAGACTGAACTAAGTTGTATATGCTCATATATTATATATTCATGTCAGAAAAGGAGTCTTATTTTTTCCAAGATGAATTTATAAGCTATATGTCAATGAAATCTAACTTTCTGCTGATAGATGGAATGCCATATATAATGATGAGGAATATGCTAAAAGCAAGAGCAGTAAATGGCAATCTTCTGACTTACTGTATGTGTCACTGGAAGAGTAATTATTTCTCACAAGTAGAGGTGAAGTCAGGGACTATTACCAGCCATATTTAAGTGGTTTTTCTCTCTTCTTCCATATCCACCAACTTGATTAAATAATGATTTGGCTCACAAGAGACTTGAGCTTGGTGGCTCCAAGTTCATTGCCAGTCAAGTTTGTAAATGCCTCTGGTGTTCGGCTTTAGAGAAGTGCACAGATAAGGAAAGGCTCCACTAAGTCAGCACCGGACAGGGGTGGGGCTTGAAGGCAGGGGGAGGCAGCAATCTCAAGGAGTGACCAGATAGAGAACTAGAGAACGGAGCTAGACTCATAAGGTCTGAGTGAAAACTACAAGGCTGACCTTTTAATAGTGTGTTTCATAGCCTCAAGCAAATCCCAGCCTTTATTATAAAATAGGCTTTGTGTTAAATGATTTTGCCTATCTGTTGGCTAACGTAAGTGTTTCGAGTACATTTAAAGTAGGTTAGGCTAAGCTATGATGGTCCTTAGGTTATGTGTATTAAATGCAATTTAAACTTATCAGACATAACCCCATTATTAGTAGAAGAGCATCTGTACTGAGGAAGAATTTTTTTAAGTTTAAGTAAATGGAAATTATTCTAATATTCTCTTGGGTAAGGAGAGTCAAAATTGCAAAGACGTTAATCCTCTACATATCTGTCATTGTATTTGATGTGGTAATCATAATTATTATTGAAATTACAATTGTATTTCCCACTTATAGAGGGCTTAAATGTGTCAGGCAGTGGGTTAAATGCTCATAAAACCCTAAGCAAAATCACAAGTTTAGGGGAACTTGCAAAAAGACTGTAAAGTTTATCTGAAAAATAAACATGAGAGAATAGCAAAGAAAGTTCTGGGAAAGAAAATAGCAAGTGTGGATTAACCAGCTGTAATTGTGGTTTGCAACAATAGAGAGCTCAATGGAAAGAACTCAGAAATGGTCACAAGTTTATGACAGGGTGACTTCAACAAAGTTGTTTTTTCAAATCAGTGGGGGAAAAACAGGTTTACAATAAAAGGTTTGGGACACCTAGAGAGCCATTTGGGAAATAATGAAGCCATGCCTCTGCCTAATTCCTTTCCACCAAATCAGTTAGATCAAAGATGTGAATATAAAGACATCAAGCTATAAAAGAATTAAACAAAACTAAATATTTTTAAAATATTGTATTGAAAATACCTTTTAAAATATCCTCTCTATATATAAAAGCCTAAATGACCATTCGACTGTTCAACCGTTAGCTATGACGCCGCGCAATGACCACCACGGGGCAGACGCTCTGACTGGTAGGTTAGGTTGCTTCTGGAGCCCCATCAGCCCCAAATCTGGTTCATCCGTACCCAGACTCAGAGAGGAAGGAGGAGGGAGCTTGATTCCTCATGGAATTGGCCATGTGTTAGCTTGCTGCTGGGGCCCTATCGGCCCCGAATCTGGTTCACCAGCACCAGATTCCCTTTCAATATGCATGAATCCATGCACCGGGCCACTAGTGTATAATAAAAGGGTAATATGCAAATTGAACCTAACTGAGGAATGACTAGGAACGACCGGTCACTATGATGCACATGACCACCAGGGGGCAGATGTTCAATGCAGAAACTGCCCCCTGGTGGTCAGTGCGCTTCCACAGGAGGAGCACCACTCAGCCAGAAGCCGGCTCATGGCTAGCCAGCACAACGGTGGTGGTGGTGGTGGCAGTGGCGGTGGCGGCAGTGCTAAGGATGTTGGACTAATGGCTTAGGCCTGCTCCACAAGGGCTCCTGGGCTGCCAGAGGGATGTCTGACTGCCAGCTTAGGCCCAATCCCCAAGGGAGCAGGCCTAAGCCATCAGTCAGACATCCCCTGAGGGGTCCCAGACTGCAAGAGGATGCGGGCCGGGCTGAGGAACCCTCCTCCCCCCCCCCCCCCCCCCAGTGCATGAATTTTCATGCACCGGGCCTCTAGTAGAATAATATTCATCATTGACTTGGCAAAAACAAACAGATGTATCTTAAGCATCATTATTTACACATACAAATAATGCCAAAATATGAATGTTAAACTGGTGGAAATAGTATCAATTTTTAGGATGAAAGATTGAGCTCTAATAGATCAATTAAAAATATGAGAAGCACATTTTTAATAAAAAGGACAAATAACAGAGAAAGACAGCTCAGAGTAAAAAATAAAAATACACATGATTAATAAACATGTGAAAAGATACCAAAGTTTTATGACAAGTTTTTAAAAACCAAAATTAAACCAACAAAGTGATGCTTTTCTACTTATTTGATTAATTCAAATAACATGTTTTTGAGCACTTACTATGTGCCAGGTGATTTTAGTATTTTCTTATGAATATTTTTTACATATTTCTCATGAGCATATTTTACATAATAAACTAACATTTTAATTAATAACAGTAGTTTGAATATAAACAGATGCCTCTGAGGAGCTTGATAATGGTTAAAAGGTGTGTTTGTTTTTTTAAGTAAGTCAACCTTGCTCTCAGCAATTTTGTTTATGTTTAATTTGATTAACACATTCTCTTTCATAGAATACATGATTTTCAAAAGCAATTTATTTTATAAATGCTTACAAAACTAATTATTTCTCTCTATTTAATTATATTTTATTGAATTGACAATATTTCTGAGAGTGAAAAGTTAACATTGGAATGTTTAAGACAAACCAAACCAGAATCATAGCACAATGACTCTTCTCTTTTATGAGTTGGAGGTGAGAAGAGCAGTTGATGAGGCTAGCATTTCATTTCTTCACTACTTCATTCTTTCATTCAACAAATACTTATTGAATGTCTACTCTGTGCAAGGCACAGAGCTAAATACAAGGGGTATTGCAATGGATGAGAGAGGGAATCCATACCCTCAGATTTTATCATCTAACAGGGGCCTCAGGGAAGTAAACCAGCAATGATAAAACTTTGTTGTAAGAACTGGCATTCGTTTTGTTTTGTGGGGTTTTTTTTTGTGTGTTTTTTTTTGGTGTGTGTGTGTGCATGTGTGTGTGTGGTTTTTAATTTTAATTTTTTAAATTAAAATGTTTTCAATTACAGTTTACATCAGCATTATTTTATATTAGCTTCAGGTGTATAGGATCATGGTTAGACAATCATATACTTTACAAAATGAGAACTTGTATTTGTATTAAGTAACTGAAATCTCCCCCTTGCCTTCATTCTTTCAATCTGGGGACAGTGTAGTGCTGCCCAGGGTGACATATTACTTCTGCAATTATACTAGATATTCATTTGGGAATGATTGAGGCAACTTATTTAAGGTAGTTTTTAAATAATATGTAACACCTAAATAGAACAAGGTCATAGACTTCCTCCTAATTAGTAAGACTACGTCTTTTGGCAACATGAGAGAGATTTTCCAGGTTTAAATGAATCATTAGGAATGAGTAAATCACAGCCATAACGAATGTTCTGTAATTAAGAAGAAAAAGATGTATCTTAAGCATCATAAATCTTAGAATAACCCTAATATGTGTCCATTTGTCTTTGTCAACAAATACTGGAAAGAACCAAAGGAAATAGTCAAATGTAATTCCAAATAGTCTATGCTTTTACAAACCCACTAAGCTGATATATACTTTCTTAGAAAAAAAAAACCTCATAATATATATACTAAATAATTAAAATAGTTTCAAAAATACTTTATAGAGTTTCTAAATTATTTCAGATTGAACCATATGGAATTGCCAAGATTTCTTCTTTTAGCTTACAAAACTGGTGATTTCATGTGGTTTACACTAATAGCATGGCACCATTTCAGTTTCTAATGGGAAATCTATAAGGAATGAGTAATTTATAGAGCCACTAGGAGCCACTCTGTGCTAAGAGTTGTCTGACATCAGTTCAAGGTCTTTATCTGGGGTCTATAGACCCCCTCCCAAAAAAGGCCAAGGCTAGAATAGGGGAAGACCTTTGAACTTAGATGAAAAAAATTGCATACTTATTTTCACCAAACTTGACCTTGAACTTTGCATTTCTTTCAAATGCTAAGGCACAAGCAGCAAACTTTGGTGACATTATCAGCACCTTGGTCTTTGTCACCAATAGAAATCACAGACATTTTCATATTGCATTACAGTTGGGATAGCTATCACAAAAATATCATTTGTACTTATTGCAAACTTGAAATTTCCTGTTGACATTATACCTACTTTTAGATCTTATTTAATGCATTTATTGCTAATCTCAAGTTTGCTTTTAAAAATATTTTGGTAACTGTAATATGATTATTTTACTTTTATAGTGTTATATCTTTTATGCATTTAAAGTATATTATTCTGAGAAGAGGTTCCAAGAGCTTCCCCAGACTGTCAAATGGGTCCATGGCACAAAAAGTTAGAACCACTAATACCACCTGATTCTTGTGGCCACCTGTATAGTAACTAGTATTATCACCCTAATGCATAGAGAATGAAGGTTGGGTCATTTGATGAAAACACACAACAGCCCAACCTGGTTTCACAATGAGTCTGGCTCCAAAGCCCATGCTCTTAACCAGTACCTCCACCTCCTCTGGAAATTTCCAGGTGACCAATGGAGACTATGATTGTTAAGATACTGATGATTATCAAATAATATTTGTGTGAACTCCAAGATGTTTTCCTTGTGCTGCAGCAAGGACTACACAACAACCCACTTAAAAAGTGTTGTCCAATGCAATCGTAAATTTACAACATGAATAAGAAGACGTTAAATAGTAAGGAGAAAGAACCCTGAGCAATGTTGGAAGGGCGTGAAGGCCTCACAGGAGGAACTGTCAGAGATAGACAACCTGGCATATGGAGGTGTGTGAAGGTTGGCGACCTCTGCCTTCCTTTCCTACATCTGTTTTTATTGTTCTTTCTCTCTTCTGTCTCCATTTAGTTTCTAATTTAGATTTCTATTCCATTTCTCCATATACCAACCAATTTTCAGCTAGAAATAGAGGAAAACATGCCAGGTTATAGCAGATGAAATTCAGATTCATACATTTATCTATCTATTTAAGCCAGGGGTCCTCAAACTACGGCCCACGGGCCACATGCAAATACAAATATGGTATTTGTTCCCGTTTTGTTTTTTTACTTCAAAATAAGATATGTGCAGTGTGCATAGGAATTTGTTCATAGTTTTTTTTAAAACTATAGTCCAGCCCTCCAATGGTCTGAGGGACAGTGAACTGGCCCCCTGTTTAAAAAGTTTGAGGACCCCTGATTTAAGCTTTCATTGTGATTATTTTTAAATTGGGGTATAATTAACATATAACACAGCATTAGTTTCAGCTATGCAGCTTAATGGTTTGATCTTTGTAGTTACTATCTGTCACCATACATTATTTACAAGAAATTTTTGGTGTGATGACAACTTCTAAGATTTACTCTTTTAGCAACTTTCAAATATGCAATACAATATTATTAACTGTAGTCACCATGCTATCCATTGCATCCTCATGACTTATTTACCTTATAACTGGAAGTTTGTACGTTTTGACCACCTTTACCTATTTCACTTACCTACCACATCCTGCCTCTGGCAACCACCAATCTATTTTTTGTATCTATGAACTCAATTTTTTTCTTCTGGGGATTCTATATATGAGTAAGATCATATGGTATTTGTCTTTCTCTGTCTGGCTTATTTCACTTAGTGTAATTCCCTCAAGGTCCATCTGTATTGTTGTAACATTTACTTCTAAAACTGAATATTCCTGTGTGTGTATGTATAATATTTTTAAAAATGCATTTATTCATTGATGTAAACTTAAGTTGTTTCCATATCTTGGCTATTGTAAATTATGCTGCAATAATCATGGGGGTACATATGTCTACTAGAGTCAATGTTTTTTGTTTCTTTGGATAGACACCCAGAAGTGGAATTGCTGGGTCATGTTACTATATTCTATTTTTAATTTTTTGAGGAAACTTTATATTGTTTCCCATAATGGCTACATCAACTTACATTCCCACCAACAGTACACAAGGGTTTCCTTTTTTTTACATCCTCACCAACACTTATTTCTTGTCCTTTTGATGATAACCATTCTAACACGTGTGAGGCATTATCTTATTATGGTTTTGATTTGCATTTCCCTGATTAGTGATATTGAGCCTGTTGGGCATTTCTATGTCTTCTTTGAAAAAATGTCTATTGAGATCCTCTGCTCATTTTTTAACTGGATTGTTTGTTTTTACATGGTTTTGACATATAGAAACCATAGAGTCAGAGTGAGGCAGAGATTTCTCACCTAACCAGGAAAGTACTAGGAATTACATGCATGCCATTTCTTTCATACTTCTTACCTAGTAATAGATTCAACTATTATTTATATGTCATAAGCCTGATCCTGGGGATTCCCAGCACTTTGGTCTTACCAGGATAAGCAGATATGGACAAATACCATCCTCCCAAACTCTACTTTTTTCATTCATGTAACAGTAGATCTAGATATGATAGCCATCGTCACTTTCCTTAAGGAACAGTGAGGATCTCCAGGGAACCTTGCCACTACATGGGACATCCTGGCTGGGAAATGACCCCCTAGGCCAGCAGTTCTTGAGCTTCCTCTGTAGCTGTTCCTCATTTTGATTCACTGCTATTGGGCTCCAACAGCATGATGGTTCACAGACCAGGGTTCTGCATTCAGATAACCTGAATTTAAATTCTCACCTCAACATTCCTAGAGAAATAGCCTTGGACAAGTTAGTTAACCTCTCTGTTTCTTAGTCTCTTCATCTGTAAATGAAGTTAATAATATTGCTCTCTTTCTAAGGATGTTGTTGGGATTAAAAGAGATGTTTGCAAAGTAGTTGACATGTAGCTTTGTAAATGTCAGCCATCTTAAATCATAACTAATACTGTTGAAGAAAACCGGAAAAAATCAAACAACACTTAGAGAGCTTGGAATTACACTTTATTCACCAGTGGGCGTAGAGAAAAAATGAATTCAAATTCTAAGCAGAGCTACAAGCAGAACTTTCCTTTTTATTAAAGAGCCATCCCTATGTGTGCTTAATGGTTATCTCACTGGTGGCCTTGAAAACAACACAGTTCTATCCAATTAAAAAATACACCTGGCATGGCATGAGAGTATTGGGCGTATCTAGTCTCTGGCCTACAAGGTCAGACAGCTATGTTTATCTTCCTTATTATTCAAGCAGGCTAGAAAGCAAAGTTGTTGTTGTTTTGTTTTTTTCAGAATAAGAGGCTATCTAAAAAATAGCAGAGAATTTCAAACAGTAGTTTTACAAAATAGGGGTTAGCCTTCTCAATACTAAGACCACTACTGTCTCTGGGCATCTGCTTTCCCTCTTCAATGGCACAAACGGGTTCTACCTCAATGAGGAAAAGAAAGGTTCGGGGTGATGAAGCTACTGTTTCTCCTGTCAATTATAGGTTTGTTGTGGTAGGGGAAATTATTAAGCAGATTTACCCAGCTATTTGGTTAGACCCGTGATCGGCAAACTGCGGCTCGCGAACCACATGCGGCTCTTTGGCCCCTTGAGTGTGGCTCTTCCTAAGCCTTAGGAGTACCTTAATGAAGTTAATAACAATGTACCTACCTATATAGTTTAAGTTTAAAAAATTTGGCTCTCAAAAGAAATTTTAATCGTTGTACTGTTGATATTTGGCTCTGTTGACTAATGAGTTTGCCGACCACTGGGTTAGACAGAAAAGAATATTCTAGAAGGGCTGACTCTCTCAGCAATAGAAACATGTGCTTCCAAAAACAGTCACCTTCTAAGGTATATGAAACTTTTGTTTCCTAGGCATTGTAAGTTTTCACAATTATGCTAACAAAACAACCCATTTTATTTATTTTTGGGTTTTTAAAAAATCTTTATTGTTAAAAGTATTACATGTGTCCTCTTTTATTTTCTGTTGACCCTTATGGCCTACCCCTGCCCCACAATTAACCCATTTTAAAGCTATGGATAGTTGAGTTTTATTCTCAAGCTGCTCTTGAGGCGTACACTCTAGGATCAGTGTACAGTTGCAGCCATGTAATAATTATGAACTTCTGGTCATTGAAGCCCCTTTGATGGACTGGAAAACCAGTTTGTACTGAGCACTAGCTATGTGTCAGGTGCTATCCATAGTTTTTTACACATTATCTCATTGATCATCATGGCAGCTCTATGAAATATGAATTGTGGCTCCACTTGAATAGATGAAAAAATGGAATTTCACAAAATTTAGTAATTTTTCAAAAGTAAACACAGCCATAGAAGGGCAGTGTCACAATTTGAATGCTGGTCCATGTGACTGCAGGGCCCACATTGGGTCACATACCACCCTGATTACCTGCTGCTGTGTTGAACATGCAGCTGCCGTGGTGGCTGCAGGATATTAGCTTCTCATGTGAAAACTGCCCCCAGATCACAAAATAACTTATATTCATTATCACTAATTTCAAAAACATACATGGAATTGAAATCATTATTAATTTTAACCTTATTAATAATACCATCAACTTTGCTAAAACTGCCCAGAATCCATGGCTACATAACACAATAGTGTGTCAAGAGTTAAGAAAAAATTAGAAAGGGAGTGATTTAACTCAAAAAAGCATGCTGACTGTTAGATATCTCTGGTTAGGAATAAAGTGATTCCAGTAGACTCAGAACCTATCATTTGTCAAAGTCCACAAGAGGAGGATGTTATCTTTTTCTGCTGAACTCCAGGTTCACCAGACAAGACATATTGCAGCAAAAAAGAGTCAAGAGGTTATCGCCCACAAACACTGAGAGACTCTCTATCAGCAGGGGATGGTGCTCTGGGTGAAATTCTCCAAGATCACTGGGATAATGGTCTTTAAAGTGAACTTTTCCCTTCTATTTAGCACTCATAAATGACTGCCCAGATTGTAGTCAGCAAGGGCATTAACCATTTCATAGCTCCATGTCTATGCTCACCTCTTCACAGAAATGAAATCTCCACATTATGTATTCCCGGCTGACTTAGTGCCTTGGGTTCACTGATTCAGTGAAGCTAATTCCATGAAGTAAAGCAGAGATGAGAATGCATGGCCTAAAGTATTTATCTTCATTGCTAGACACAGTATTTTCTGCTCTAAATCTCTACCCAGACATACTTTGTTCCTAGGAAAGCAGGTTCTACAATGATGTTTATTCATTTTCATCCAATCAATAGCCCAGAGAGGGCACTCACAGGCCAGCTCCCCCGACGACCACCATGCTGTCACATAGTCCTCAAAGAAAGCTTGGCCAGAGAATGGAATCACTATAGAATGGTTCAGTTGTTGAAAACCCTGGGCACCTTTCTTTTAGAAGGTGAGTGTGAGCAGATATAGTAAAATACTACTTTAATTAAACAAGAACTGAGTATGCAAAATAAAAGCCTTCCCAACATAAATGACCAAAGAAAGGCCAACTCTCTCTGGTTAGTTTGCCTTCTGTGAAACCCACGACTCGGACAGCATATCACTAAGAGGCCCCACGAGCTGGTGCTGATTCTGCCAGGGCTACAAACTGACCTCAGAATAAGCTAATCCTAGAGCAATTTGGAGAATTTACAAGTAGATATAATGGGGGGAGGGAGAGATTGTTAAAGATTTGAGAGAAATTTGAATCTTAATTCTGTCTCTGTAGAGGTCTTCTTTTATGGGGCTATTTAATCTTTGACCCCTCCCCGAATTGGGATTTGAAATAACACAAGAATCATTTTCTAAATAAAGAGCTGAGGAGAAAGACTACATTAACAAGTGAGTGTCATGCAGCACTTCCTGGCACTTACAAAAGTCAATATCATATATAGTTTCACTCAAGAAATATTTGTCAATGTCTTTTATCTACTGGACTCTGTGCATACAAATACAGTTTATCAAATCATGGTTCAAAAAAATAAAAATGCACCCAATTTTGTTAAATAAAAGGCAAAAATAGCAGGATTTCTTTGATATATATAATCACTCTATCTTTCCGCATTTCACATTTTTTGACAAAGTGAAGATCAGAGAACACAAATTAAAAACATGCCATTCCTTAAAGGAACTTTGAAGCAAGAGGAAATCATTGTCTCTAACTCGGTCATATGATGATCCACATATTGACCAGCTATTCACCCATTATTTCAAAGTCTTCGCCCAGTTTTGAAATCCCAAAGGGCTGTATTTGTCCTTGGACCAAGAATACTATTCACATTAGTATGAGTGGGATATATTCTTACAGGCAAAGGGCAGTGTGTGATTCCCATTCTGTAAGGAAAAACATGATCACATGTTAATTGTCATTAACTTAGGCTTATCATAAACGAACTTATCTTATCTCCCATGTACCTAACAAATTTTCTGTTTCTATCAGTCTGACTATATAGTACCTTGTCTAAGACTCTGAGATAAGAGCAATCATTCACATAGGCTTTTTTAAAAAGCCTTATTCAATATCAAGTAAATTCAAATGGAACATTATTAGAAACTGGTTGAGCAGAGACCAGAAATATTTGTGAAGTAATGGTGTGGGCAAAGAGAACCCATCTCAGGAAAATAACTATCTACTCTCAAATATATCAGAAAGCTGGATCTACAGTGCACTTCCTTGTGACCCAAGGGGTTCACTTGCAACAGTGCTTCCCTAAATTCCCCATTCAAGAGCATCCCTCCAAATAGCTGAAATTGATGCTATGAAGGAAAGGAGTAGTAAATGGTGCATGGGAGAGGTTACTTTGAAAATATAATCTTTAATCATAAAGGTATTCATAATAACAAAATCAAGGAAAGAGCTACAGAGCTCTGCAAATATGGTAAGTTGTCTATTTTAGGGATGTCTACGTTAGAAAGTGGAGCTGACAATATGTGTCAAAGTCCGGTTCTGAAAGATGGAAGAAAGGCACGGCAGGTAGGAGAAAGGGACCCACTTCTTAGGCAAGAGCTGCATTGATGCCCTAACCAGTTTGGCTCAGTGGATAGAGTGTCGGCCTGTGGACTGAAAGGTCCCAGGTTCGATTCCGGTCAAGGGCATGTACCTTGGTTGTGGGCACATCCCCAGTAGAAGGTGTGCAGGAGGCAGCTGATCAATGTTTCTCTCTCATCGATGTTTCTAACTCTCTATCCCTCTCCCTTCCTCTCTGTAAAAAATCAATAAAATATTTTTTTTTTTAAAAAAAAAGCTGCATTGATGCAGCTCCCAGGGAGGTGGGGCCAAGAGCTTCCAGCTTTCTAGTTTGCAGAGTGATCATGGCAACCAATGCCCAGTAACTATCAAACCCTCTAGAGTTAGTTCATACGGGCTTTCATGACATTGTTTGAATGTCCAATACAAGATGAATTATGAACTAGGAGCCATTTGTTTCTACTGTATTGATGAAAATCCTGAGACCAGAAGAATGAATAACATGACTAGCGTGGGATAGCTCTGTGTGTCAAACCCATCTCTCTTAATTCCATGTCTATGCCCTTTCCATACGGCCACGGTTATTGTGATCTGTTTTAGGGTGTAGCACTGACATGTAAAGAATTCAAGTTGAACTGTTAATCTAGCATCTAAGATGAGTAAAGGGGAGGAAATAGGCATTAGGTGAGATTTCCAGTCTTCTGACAGCCCCTGTACCCTTGTACCAGCCCCTTAGAGATAACTAGTGAAGGACAAGTTACTCACAGCCCTAGCACCTCATATCCACCTGACCCGGTTCCAAACAAAAACAGTGGAAGCTTAGTGAGCTAGCATGAATCAAAATATGGCACAGTGAGAGAGAGAGAGAGAGAGAGAGAGAGAGAGAGAGAGAGAGAGAGAGAGAGAGAAAGACTGGCGAGAAATGGTAGGGGACAGCGTAATTTATGTATTTTCTGCTTTCCAGTTTCTTTGTGTTTTGAGAGAGAGAGAGAGAGAGAGAGAGAGAGAGAGAGAGAGAGATTGATTGATTCAGGAATAGATGATTCTTATATTCAAATTATACCTCCTGACTGAGAAAACTGCACTCTGTATGCAGATGTCTGAGTTTTACTAAATCTTTGTCTCCTGTCTTTCTACAACTTTTATTATCCTAAACTGTCTAAAAGTAAAGTGGTGAATCCTTACTGACCACATGCTGATTCCTTTCTTATTTCGGTGTACCCATCTTTCTTGTGTTTGGAGAAAATGCCCAGAGAGATCAGCTGAGGTCAGCACAGAGCACGCAGCCCGGGAAGGGGCATGAATGTGGCGCTGCAGCACGCGTCAGCTGACTTGTAAAATTCTCTGACAGCACACTTATTGCATGTTGTAAAACCCTTGGACATGTACTTGGGGAAAGCTCTTATGGCCACAATAACACTCTATGTGCCCAAAAGTTCTTTTCAGCCAAGTCAGTGGCATTAGTGGTAAAATGAATTTGCTTCTCAGGAAAATTTGAAGTCAATGCCAGTAAAATCAAATGCACATTAAAGAACCACATTTTTTCAAAAAAATAGGTAATGTTTATACCAGTAACATTGCTCACTGTTATCAAAATTGCCCCCACTAGGACTCCCCATACGTGGTTTTTCTAGTAACAGGGATTAACTCTGATTGTCCTTTATTATGCAAGTCAGAGAAATGGTCTGCCTCCATTTCCTTACTTTGCATTTCTGCTTCAAACCAGCACACTCCTATTTTCACCTCTCTTTCCTTCCACTCCATCTCAAAGATCACCAGGAATCTTCCTTCGCTGGGTATAGTCTCCTTTTCTTAGTTCACATCATAGACTTTCTTCTTCCCTTGGCAAAGCAGACTTTACATTGTAAACTCTTCTCCAGTCTTCTCAATGTGCTTTTCTGACTCATCTTCATTCTCAAAGCTTGCAATTTGCTAACACTTTATCTTTAGGTTAATGGACCCTTGAGAATCTGATGGCTTTATGAACCACTTTCCCAGATGAGTGCACATACACAAAAAACAGGCTGCCATGAGCTATCACCTACATCTAAATGGATAATAATAATAATGACAATATCAAGTGCTGGCAGGGATCCAGAGCAACAGAACTCTCATTCACTGCAGACAGAGATGCAATGCAGTACAGCCACTTTGGAAAACAGTTTGACAGTTTCTTATAAAGTTAAATTTACACCTGCCATACTACCCAGCAATCCCACTCCTAAGTACCCCCCAAAAATGAAAAGTTTTGCTCCACAAAAATCTGTATGCAAATGTTTATAGTAGCTTAATTCATAATCAACAAAATCTGAAAACAACTCAGATGTCCATCAAGTGGTAGATGGATCAGAGTGAGGGTCCTCAAACTTTTTAAACAGGGGGCCAGTTCACTGTCCCTCAGACATTCCACACATGTGCACTGTGGGCCCGGGACGAGTCGGCTGCTAAGCAGGACAGGCAGCAGCGGCAAAAACATCCGGCGGGCCGGACAAATGTTTTCGGCGGGCCGCATGTGGCCTGCGGGCCGTAGTTTGAGGACCCCTGGATCAGACTGTGGTATATCCACACAATGGAATACAGCCCATCAATCAAAAGGAATGAACTATCAGCCCAGCTGATGTGGCTCAGTAGTTGAGCATCAACCCATGAAACAAGAAATCTCTGGTCCAATTTCAGGTCAGGCACACGGCTGGGTTGCAGGCTTGATCTGCAGTAGCGGGGCATGTAGGAGGCAGCTGATCAATGTTTCTCTCTCATAGATGTTTCTATCTCTCTCTCCCTCTCCCTTCCTCTCTCTCTAAAAACAATGAATACATTTTTTTAAGAAAAGGAATGAACTATCAATTCTCATAACAACGTGGATGAATCTCAGTAATTCTTACAAAAGGAAGCCAAACTCAAAATACAGGATTAGAAAACTGACTAGTTGTTGGCCAGGGGCTGGGGTGTGGGAGACTGACTACTAAGGGGCATGCAGGAATTTTAGGAGAGGACTGGAAATGCTCTAGATCTTTAATCTGGTGGTGCTCATGCAACTATATATATTTGTCAAAACACAGGACTCTACACTCTAAAAATAGTGAATGCACTATATGAATTTGCATTTTAATAAACCTGACAAAAATTTTTTGGCTCTGAATTTCAGGAGTGTTGTAGTTCAGTTAAATTTTCTACCACAAAAACGGCTCCTTTCGCCCCCCCCCCCTTTCTTTCCTCACTCTCTATTTTCTAGGCACTCATCTTCTCTTATGGCTTCAAGCACAGTCTTCACACTGGTGACTCCAAATTTTACATCTCCTGGGCTCCAATTCAACATATTTGCTGACAATTCAAAATTACCATGTCCTAAAGCTGTGCTCTCCTGGAGAGTTTCTTTTTAGAATTTCACCTTCTACATTCCCTGCATTTTTCATTTAAACCTCCCTGTTCTCAGTAGGGAGAGACTTGTCTTTAACTTCTTTCTGGACTCATATCTCATCAATCACTAAATCCTGTTTATTCTACTTTTTAATTATCTCTCAAACAACTCTATTTCTTTACATGTATTTCCCAGGCTACTTCCCAAATCCATGTGTCAAATATCTTCCTTAGACCTTTGTAATCACTTCCTTTACAACTAAACCCTTATCTCTTCGATCCCACCTCATTAAATGGACAAAGGTTGTGTTACATGTTTCCTTTGCTCAAAAACCTGCAAAGTTTCTCACATCCTATGGGATAAAGTATAATCTTCGTAGCCTGAAGTTTAAGACTCTGACTGATTGAGCTCAAACACTTTTTCAAGTCATATCTCCTACCATATCTTCTCACACACACAGCCTCCTAAAACATCAGTAATGCACTAGCAGGGCCCTGCAGACACCACAATGCTTACATTCTCCTGGCTGTGCGAGATCTCTTCCTAGAGTATCCTGCCTCTAAAATGGTTTGGGTTGTGACAAAATATCCATTCTTTGAGATGCAGTCCAAATATCACAATCTCTAATGAGCCCATCCCCAGTCATTCCTCTCAGAATTAATTACTCTCTTCCCTGGCATGCCTTTAGCATGTATGGCTGTGTATGTGTATATGTGTATGCGTGTGAGTGCACATATGTATCTTAATAGTCTTAGTTACCAGACTGACGTTGTGTAATTGCTTGACCCTCCTAGAGAATCAACCACTTCAGACCATGAACTGTCTCACTCATTTGTGCATACATACCCACAGCTGACTAGTAAGGGCTTCTCCCAGACAAGATACTCAATAAATATTTGTTGAACTAAATTTAATTTAGATGATCTTCTAAAATTAAAAAAAATTGAATTCCACACAATTAAAATAAAGCTTAAATTAAGGATCATATATCCTTTAAACAAGACTTGTATACTGTATGTCCCATGTAGACTGTTCTATTCCAAGGATATAGAAAAGCCCTTGTCCCAGAATATCTCCTCTATTAGCCTTAAATTCTACCATGTGTAACAAGAGAAATAATATCTGATACTAGAGGCCCGATGCATGAAATTCATGCAAGAGTAGGCCTTCCTTCCCCCAGCTGCCGGCACTGGCTTCCCTCAGGCACCCGGGACCCAGGCTTCCCTCGCAGAGGGAGGTCCCGCCCATGCACCACAGCCCACCGGCCGGTGGCCTGGACCTCCCTCTTTGGGGTGATTATGGAGACCCCCTATTGATCATCCCACCGGCCAGTGGCCTGGGCCTCCCTTTACGGGGCGATCATGGGACGATAGCCAGCCCCCGACCAATCACATCGCTCCTGCCTTGTCTGGCCTGGCGCCAATAGGTGTCATAGCATGATCCTGGAAGGTCGTTCCGCTGTTCGGCTATTCAGTCGATTTGCATATTACATTTTTATTATATAGGGTAGCATAAGAAAGGCCTCTGGAGAACATGCCACCTGGGGCTGGCCTTCTTCAATAGCAAAAGTAAGGTCATTAGACCTTTTGGATTTAAATTACTTTTAGGCCTCTGTATAACAACCACTTCATTAAAATAAAATATATTTGTCTGAGATTCAATTCTAAAATTTTCTGTATTCATTCCAAATAGGGATGAAAAATTAGTTTCAGTGTAAGTTCTCTAGTGTTAAGTAGAAAAAAAAATAAATTAAAATTAAAACCTCATCAGTATTTCAAGCCTGTGGTCAATCAACAGGAATCCACTGAGAATTTTCTATGAAACGACCATTGTTCAAGACAGTCTAGAGGGTATGGGCATTGAGTATGCTCTCATTCCCAAGGAGTTCAGAGCCCAGAGCCAAAAGAAAGGGGAAAAACAAGTGTGTGGGATGGTCAGAAATTGCCATCTTCATGGTCAGGGATGATTAAGTACAACCACATCTAGAGATTAAAGAGATCTCCATGGCTGGTGTCATGGGCAAACTCCTCTCAAGCAAGGCCCATATGTCTTGTTTGAGAAAAGCAGTTCAATGAAACAGAGCCAGGTTATTAGTTTCCTAGGGCTCTATAATAAGTTACCACAAACTTGGTGGCTTAAAACAACAGAGATTGTTTTTGTCACAGTTCTGGTGGCAAGAAGTCTGAAATCAAGGTGTCTGCAGGACAGTACTCTATCCAGAGGCTCTAGAGGAGATTCTGTCCCCTGTGTCTTCCAGCTTCTACTGGCCCCAGGCATTCCTTGGCTTGTAGCCACATCATTTCAATCTCTGCCTCCATGGTCACATTACCTCCTCTTCTTTGTGTATCTGTCTTATAAGGAGACATATGGTTGTCTTTAGGGTCCACCTAGATAATCCAACATAGGATCCTCCTCTAGAAGGTAGTATTTACTTTTTTGCCATATAAGGTAATATTCACAGGTTCTGGAGATTAATACATTGACATAGCATTTCAACCTGCTATAGCCAGTTACATAATTTCTAGAACAAAATGAAAATTCAAAACCCCATATTCAAAACCCAGGAAACCCGTACCAGTAAAGGTACTAAAAGACTTTTTTCTTTCTTTCTTTAATGGTTTCTCTCTCTTGACTTGTCATGATTTTTTATTTGATATTTAATGCCATTATAAGAAAGAACTTTATAATTATTGGCATGAAATTTTATCACCCATCTTTATTTTATGCAATTACAGTTTTAAATGCAAATATAATAGCATTTAACTCATATGGAGAATTACCAAAATTACATAATTTGTATTTCACAACTAATACATTCGTTTGTATTTCATTCTTACCAGAGCATTGGAAATGCTGCACAAACCTAAATTGATCACTTTTATTACATTTCTTGACACATATTTTCTCCCAACATGGAAAAGGAACTCCGAGTTACCCTATCTTTCCCTTTCCTTCTATGTCATCATTTTCAGTGTAAGTGGTTGGCTAATACAGGGAAGTAATCCAAATAAGAAAGGATATGATAAGGTCATTTTGTAATTGTGTTTCTTAGAATGTCATTGCCTTGTTTCTCATCTGAAGCAAGTTCAAGTTTGAATTGAAAGCATGGCCTCTCGAGGCTGTCAGTGGCCCCGTTTAGTCAAAGTGAGTACAAGTCACTTACCTTGTACTACTCACTCTGAGTCTTTCTGCATTCCCATGCATTGTGGGTCCACTGGATTTTGTGTTCATGGGGCATCGTGAATGCTGATGTGAATGCGTGTCAAGGAACAGCAGACATACAGATAGTACAATCTCTGCTCAAGTTCATATGCTGCTGTTCCATTGGACTTCACTTCCAAAACATGAGCTCAGAGATTAAATTATTAAGGATTTCAAAATGGCTACATCAGAACATTAAACCAAGGGCCCCTCTGAGCACAGGACCCTGTGTAAACTACAAAGACTGCACATGGCAGCCCTGCAATGAGGGACCCTGTGGTATAGCTCCAAAGTGTGGTCATAGCCCATTTGTGAATTGTGACCCATTGGTGGTGAAATTGATTTTGACATGGGTTTTAACCAGCTTTAACACACACACACACACACACACACACACACACACACAACAACAACAACAACAACAACAACAACAACTTTAGAATAGAAGTGATTTATATATAATAAGGAGAAGCATTATTTTGTAAAACTTATCATTCAAATATGAATATCTGTGCATCTATTTCTTTCTGTGGGTCATTGAAACCACTATTCTAAGGGGCAGTTTATGGGTTCTGAGCCAGAACATAGAGATTTCAACCCTATTTCCATCTATTATTTCAACAACCTTGAAGGGCATCACTTAAATTTTTTGAGCCCAAGTTCCTTCATATGCACGAGGTTTAAATCAGATAAGAGAAAATGCTAGATAAACATTAGTTATTAAAGAAGTTAAGCCTAAATTGATGCTTTACTCTAATGATTTTATACAAATGACTGAAATTGATACTTGAAGATTTTCAATCCAATCATCAAATATGGAGTGAATTATTAACCATTTTAATAAAGCATTTTTTCCTGGTTGCTCAAGCAGGAAATATAAAGACTTTCTTTTTAAAATGAATGCAATTATTTACCTTGACTAGGTAGTTCACATACAAGCCTTCCAAGAGTAGATTTTTAGCTTAACATTCACATATAATCACAAGCACCACTCACAAATATTTGCATATCCACACTATTCCTTGTGTTTCTTTGGGAGAATGGATTTGCATAGTATTATACAGATCAGCTTCTACCTCTAAGAACATATATTTTTATATAGATTTCCCTCAAATGATTACAAACGTACTATGTAATTTATAGATTCATAAAGGCTAATTAAATATCTAAGTTTACATATTAAGTAGTGTGAAGTTAGTAGACCTATCTACTTTCATTAAATTGCAATAGAGTCATTTATGCTAAATAATCTTTTTAAACATAGACTGCATCATTTCAGAGTGGGAAAAAAAAAGAAAAGAAAAGAAATACCGAACTATTAGTAACCTCCCACAGCCTGGAATTGAAAAAGAGAAATTGTCGCTACAAGGATTTATAAAACATTCTTTGGAAAACTTTAATCATTGTAGCTATGATCTTCCATGCAATTCGTAACACTGAAAATGGTGTAACTGGGCCATGCCATTTTTAATTCACCTCCATTTGCAGGAGGAAGGCCACTGATCATGGTTTTCTCTTATTCACATTATGTAACATATTTGGTTCTGGTTCAATAAAGGAAGCTTACTTAAGACATACACATTTTAGGCTCTTTATACTTTTAAAATTGTTGCATTTAAAAAAGATGTTTTTAACATAACAACATCTAGGTTTGATGCCAATAGTGTAATAAACATAAATTTTTCCAAAAATATTTTTTTCTCTTAAGAACTGTATGGGTTTCTTTTTCATAGTCACTTCATTTTGTGTTATTTTCACAAAGGAACAGAGATCTAATAGTCACCTCATTCATCAGGCAGAGACGACAAAGACATGATTTCACTGATCACAGGAGGGCTTGTGGTTTTAACTACAGACCATTGACAAAAGGAAACCCCAATCTCTGGGTGGGATGAGAATTGAAATGTGGGTGGATCTAAAGTGACTAGTTCCATTACCCTCCCCCAAAATGTATGGACTCAGGAAACATATTTTAAACATCCCCACACCAGGTTGCAGATTTTATGAGTGAAGAGAAAGTGGGATTCCTGAAAACACAAAGTAATTCCGACATATCTTTGGCTGCCAGAACATGCTTCAGACAAAAAGGTTAAAGGCAGCAAGAAAGCAGGCGATGGAGTTCCCAGAGAACCAGATGCTGTTGTGAAAATGCAGCTTGTGTAGATTTTACTCCAGACATCAGCGTACTCACTGAACCTTTGGGGAGGTGAGAGAAAAAATATGAATTAATAATTTCCAGATTCAGGGCTCCGGGGCACACCCTGGTCCACTGGCGATTAGCCAGTCTTTATTTTCTCTTCCTGTTCTGTGTCTGTGCTAAATTGTGTTTGTAAGATTTGTTTAAAGCAGCTGTTAATTCTTTTCCATTATTTTTTCGACATCAGCTTCATCTTTCTGGTGGTAAATTGAGCATTCCCTCTGAATTTGGGGAATGATGATTGAGGAGTGTTGGGTTGAATTTAGAGTCAACGGTGTAGAAAACAAAATACCATATCTAGTGATTCCTAGTAAATACACAGAGCAAAAATTTACCCATAAGAGCTCTCAAACAATTAATTCATAATAAAAAAAAAGAGAAATATGATCCTAAGAGTGCCTGGGAATTCAATATGCCATATAGCTCTCATAGGTCAACCTGGTAATGAACATTGGTTTGCAGTTAAGTAGTTTTATTGTTTTAGTTAACAGCACTCTCATCAGAAAGTATTTTAAGTTGCTTATTTTTACCTTAGTCAGACATTAGCAACAGACCACAAATCTTTGTATTTGTGTTTTAAAAAGGAGGAGGTCTATATTATCTTATTACTCAAAATGTTTTTTAAAAATCAAACTCTACCGACAGACAAAAAATACTTAACAGCTCTGTTCTGTCTGGCTAGCACCAAGACTGAAATGACTGCACTAGTAAATGCCTTTAGGTAGAGCATGTATTCCCCAGTTTGCCAAAGGTCTACCACTACCCTCCACCTTTTATTTTCACATTTTCTGTTACTCTCTGGCCAATAAATGCATTTGAGTTTACTACCCCTGCCCCAAACCATCATGAGACTTAATAACAAGAATGTAATTCTTATTATTACTACTAGAGGCCCGGTACATAAAAATTCATGCACTGGGGGGTGGGGGGGGCAGGGGGTGGGTCCCTCAGCCGGGCCTGCATCCTCTCACAGTCCCGAATCCCTTGAGGGATGTCCACCTGCAACTTAGGCCCATAGACATCCTTAGCACTGCAGAGGAGGCGGGAGAGGCTCCCACTACCGCCACTGCACTTGCAGCTGTCAGCCTGGCTTGTGGCTGAGTGGAGCTCCCCCTGTGGGAGTGCACTGACCACCTAGGGGCAGCTCTTGCATTGAATGTCTGTCCCCTGGTGGTTAGTGTGTGTCATAGTGACTGGTCATTCCTGGTTGGTCTGCTGTTAGGGTCAATTTTCATATTACCCTTTTTTATACAGGATAAACATAGCTAGCATTCAATATGTGCTTGCGAAATAATCATTGTAAAATGTGTTTGTTTTTTTAGAAAATTGTAGTTCCGTTATTTTGTGTTTTAAATTTGAAAAGAATTCAAATGAATAATTTAGGCTAAAAGGTGAATCGATGTGTTCCATTTGTTTGCTTCTGATAATTACTGATCAAATGTGCTTACTCCACACTGAAATTTTTAAACTTACAATATCAGATCATTCGCATTTTAATTGAAAGTTATAAACAACAATAGAAGGGAGTTATCAAGGTAATAATGAAAGAGTAATTAACTCTTTATTTGTACCTCCAAAGAGGTTCCATTTTTATGTTGGGACAGTAAGAATATCTAGACCAGCTCTTATGATGAATGGTAGAATGAGGGTTCAGCTGTATTAGGGATATTTCAAAAAGCTCTAAAACCATTTTTATTTTTCTTCAAGTTTTGTGTTTTGAAGCTTCAAGTTTTCCAAAACATTTTCCCCTTAACTTTAAGCCTTTGTTTTTCAAAGTAAATTTAATTTTAAAAACATGTTTTTTCTAAGTTCAAACTTGTATTATATAAATAAGACAGATTTTTGTTTGAAATTAATTGTTATGTGCTCTAGAACTATGAAAGAAATCAAATTCAAAGGCTGAGTTCATCCATTTTCAGAGTTGAATACAACACAGGCTGAAACATTTCAAATTCTGTTCTCAGCTCACATTTTCAAATCATTGTCTTTCTTTTCTTTTTTTTCTTATTATTTATTTGATTTCCAGGATAAGAATTTAAAAACGTACCAATAAGTAAAAATCAGGAACAGATGTATCGACAGTTTAGTTTGAAGTTACTTTAGGAAGGTGTAAGTTAGCAAAATCTCTGCAAGGGTTTCTCCTTGAAGAAGGAGCAGAAGGAGCCTCATGCCCCATTAGAAACCCTCTGCTGAGATGCTAACACAGGGCTGAGCAAGCCCTGCCTTCCAGGGAGAGTAAGTATACACCCACTGCCTCTGCTTGTGTCCTTTATTGTCCTCTGCACCATGGCTGTGATCAAAATAAACAGCCATGGATCATAGTAGAACTGCATTGAAAAAATTTTCTTTTCAACTTGAGAGCCTTTCAAAGTTGCTTAGTAACTTCTCCTGCCCCTGCCTCACCCTCAAAATCAACACCCATACACAGTGATTTTATCCACCCATTCACTAATTCATCTGACATTTTCTGGGCATCAAAAGTATGCCAGATGCCAGGCTAGGCACTACAAACACTATAATAAATGAGATATTCTCCAACTGCCAGCAAGTTACAACTTTGAAAGTTAGGTGGACATAGTGGTAGAGTTATATCACCAGGGAATGAATCCTAGCCTTACTAGAGCATAAAAGTTAGCCTAGCATTGAGTCGGCTTTTCTAGGATACTCAGGCATCTCAGTGTCATTTCAAAAGCAAATGAGACTCATCAAGATGCCCCTTGAGTTTGCCCCTGGTCAGGTATCAGGACAACTGATTGTGGGCTCTGCTGCTCCTCAGCGGCCCCCTCGGCAGCAGCCCTCACTCCTGAGCGTGGCTTGGCTCGCCTCTGCTCACGTGCACGGCCCAGCTTAAAAGAACCATCCAACACAGCTTCTTTTCATCCACAGGTAGAGGGAGATAAACTGAGTCACCTCAAAGACAAAATATGAAACAGGAGCAGTTTGTCTTCGGCTTTTCCAGCCTGTCATTTCTGCTCCTTTTGACTCTATCAGAATGAGATCCGCTGGCCCCGTGAGGGCACAGTACATACCTTTCCCCTAACCCTCTCGTACACAAAAGCAGGAAAGAATCTAGTCTGTTGGTTGCCAATGTAGTGGGCAGTTTTCATTTTTGGCTGCTCAGCAACTAAAGACTTTCCTGTGTTGGGAGAACACTGAATTTTGTAAATACTTGGGGGGTGAGAGGAGAAGGAGTCAGATGCTCCCTCTCTCTCCCTGCACCCTGCTGTCAAAGGGCTGGCATGAGGCAGTGGCACCGTGAAACAGGAACAGCTCTGGGGGCTACTAGAAGCAACATCAGGCCACATCTAGTGGCTGAGGTGCCACACATGGTACATAGCAAGGTGTTTGCTGTGGCATGAGTTCATTCTTGTAGTTATCGGTTGATTCGTGTGCCCCAAGAGATGCTGAAGCCTGGCTCCCAGTCCCTGTGAATGGGACCTTATATGCAAATAGGGTCTTTGCAGATGATCCAATTAAGACGAGGTCATTAGGTGGGCCCTAGGGCAATGTGACTAGGTCCTTATAGAAAGGAGAACTTTGGAAACAGAGGCAGTCATTCATGGAGGGAGAACACTGTGGACATGCAGGCAGAGACCAGGGTGATGCATCTACAAGCCAAGGAACTCCAAAGATTGCCTGCAAACCAGCGGAAGCTAGGAGAGGGGCCTGGGACACATTCTCATGTTTACCCCTCTCCCCCTCAGAAGAAACCAACCCTGCTGACACTTTGATCTCAGGCTTCTATCCTCGGGAACTTTGAGATAATAAATTTTGTTTAAGGCCCCTAGTTTGTAGTATTTGTTTTGGCAGCTCTAGCAAGTTGATACCTACACTTGTACCCATTCTGGTTCTCCAGTCTGTCTGGTAGTTTATTAAGCTACCCAATTTCCCTCTAGTGCAGCGGTTCTCAACCTGTGGGTTGCGACCCCTTTGGGGGTCGAACGACCCTTTCCCAGGGGTCGCCTAAGACCATCGGAAAACACATATATAATTACATATTGTTTTTGTGATTAATCACTATGCTTTAATTATGTTCAATTTGTAACAATGAAAATACATCCTGCATATCAGATATTTACATTATGATTCATAACAGTAGCAAAATTACAGTTATGAAGTAGCAACAAAAATAATTTTATGGTTGGGGGTCACCACAACATGAGGAGCTGTATTAGAGGAGCTGCATTAGGAAGGTTGAGAACCACTGCTCTAGTGCATCCTTTACATTAACTACAGTTAGTTTCTTATTTCCACCTGATTGATATCCCTTTAAGTATCCATTCTTCTTTTCCTCCTTCCCAAAGCTCCAGTTTCTACTTTAGGATTCATGTGGTTCTGAGAAACTGACATCATCCCAGGATCCAGGGTAGAGAACTGACCTCTGCTTAGCCGATCAATGAAGTGATTGGTTCCTGAAAGGGCAAGTCCCTGAAGATGATTCAGTCACAGTAGCGTGCCATTTTCTAGATTTCCGAGGCAAAGTTTTCTCTGTCCTGCTGTACATAAATAAAGGTGTCCGTAGCCCCGCAATTCTGGCCAGCTTGCCTCAGAGAGGAACTGCAGAAGGCAAGAAGGGAGGAAGGAAACAAACCCTGTTCCCCGGTGATATCACTGAGCCACTGGAGAGGCCACACCTGAAATCAGCCCTCCCTGTGGACTTCTCATCACACGAGCCAAGCAATTCCCCTTATTGTTTAAGCCTGTTTGAAATAGATTTTCCTGCTATCTCCAGCCAAAAGCATCTGAACTGACACACCCCATTTATACTTTAAACGGGATTCACAGAATTTGGATAAGCCTCTAGGTTATGTGCTGTTTAAAATATTGTTTCTAGCCCGGCTGCAGTGGCTCAGTGATTGATCGCTGACCTCTGAACTAGGAGGTCACGGCTTGATTCTCGGTCAGGGCACATACCCAGGTTGTGGGCTCGATCCCCAGTAGGGGGCATGTAGAAGGTAGCTGATCAGTGATTCTCTGTCATCATTGATGTTTCTATCTCTCTCTCCCTCTCCCTTCCTCTCTGAAATAAAAAATACATATATTTTCAATAACTAACTAACTAACTAAATAAATAATAAATAAAATATTATTTCTAATTTTGAAGTGAAACTCTTTAAAAAAATGTCAATCAATTGTTAGCAATTGGTTGACATTTTAAGTGAGCAGAGGGGTTATCCTCTAACTACTGAGATATGGTATTGACCCTGAAGGAGATAATAGCAGGAATGACGGTGGTGGTGGTGGCGGCGGTGGCTATCACTCCCCAAGTGCTCGCTGTGCCTGGGGAATTTGAGGAACGTTTCTGTGAAACACAAACACTGCATCTGGGACTTGAACAGTACAGTGGGGTTCCCCAGGCACTGCAGCCTCTTAGAGACAATCAGTCAAACTCCTATCTTTCTTCCCTGTGTTTATACTTGCCCATTCCTGAGTCCTGTGGCACAGGTACAAATGGTCCTGTAATCACTGTCCTGCCCATTCACTAGAACAAATTCATGACTCCATCTGCCCCAATTTCCTCTTTCTAGCGGGGTTTATGGTGTATTCTGGCTGCTGTGTGTGCGTGTGTGTGTGTGTGTGTGTGTGTGTGTGTGTGTGTACTTAGTCATAATTCTTCTAACACTTGTCCCTTATTATATGTGCTTGGAGTAGTATTCTGGTTCCTAATTTGCACTCCAGTCCTCTGTTGTGACGAAAGATCTCTGTAAGTTCAGCCTGCTGCCATGGGGCTTCCTCCTACACAGAAAGACCTCCTGGAATGTGACTATGTCATCTGCTGGAAGATAAGCAGAGCTCTTAGCCAGAGAGCCCCAGCAGGCTTGCCTTCCCTAATTACTAAACTTGCCTTTCAGCCATTGAGTCTGGCCTGCCTGAGGTCTGAGTGTACCCCTGGCCACCATGAGCGGGACCTGCTGGCTGCCCTTTGTAGGGGATGGCCCCGCCGCTGGCAGGCTCTTTCTCCCAGTACCTGCCCCGTTAGTGTGCTTTAGTCACTTCTCCTGCTACAACTCCGTCAAATGCGACAGCTGAAGACATTGTATTATGACACTTGTTCCACCATCAAACCTCTTGTAATTTCAGCTCTTATTATAACAGATCTTAAGGGTCAGTGTTCATTTTTTTTTGAATCCTCTCCATTTCCCTTCCCTCTCAGCATCACCACTAATCTGGGTCTCCTGTTTCAGAATGGTAATCAAACAGTCCCCTGCCCCCCGCATCATGTAAGGGCCCTGTTTCTTTTGCTTCAAGTTCCCTAGAGCCCAAATATTTACCACTGAATTAAGGAGCAAGAGTTCTTGGGTATTTGGAATTTGAGAACAAACCATGTAGAAAATGAGGATATGAATGAAACCTGAATTAAATGACCAGGGGAGTGACAGAGAGGGATTCCAAACAAGGAGGACCCCTGACGTGTGGGGTAGATGCTGGACCTGGATGAGAATGAGTAGGTACAAAAACGGCCACTGCAGTTCAGCAGCACAGAGGAGCAGGAAACATCGGCAGGAATGCTTGGGACCAACTGTGAACACTAGGAACCAACAAGGTAAAAAGAAAAGGAAAGATAATGACACCATTTTCACATTATCTTCATTTGTGTAAATCACATTAAAGATGTTAAATGTTTCTAAATAAAATGTTTTTTACCAATAGCAGTTTAGTACATGTCAGTTATAGTGTGAGCAAATGCTCACAACTTTTAAAAAAGAAAGGGATGATTACTCAAAGTTACATTAGATCCCATGGATAAGGAATCTCTGGGCGTTGCAGAGCTCAGCAAGGATGTCTGCACAGAGCTCAAAAGTGTGAGTCCACACGTGGCCGTCATAGAAGGCAGACTATGGAGATGTTTCTGAGAGTAAAACGTGCTGGAGATGGCTTTTAGCTGAGTCGAAGGGGAGTTTGGCTTGTGAGATGAGATGGAATTTAGATAACAGAATTAGAAAAAGGGCACCGTGTCACGTAAGTTGCACAGTACGTGTGCTAGTTTTTATGCTGTTTCCCTTTGCCCTCGCTGTTTTCTCGGTTTGCCTACTGTGAATTCCTTCGAGAGTAGAATAGAAAAGCTTTAGTTAGAGAACAATCTCTAGACAAGGTTCGGGGACTAATCATGTCTGGCCCACTTTCAATGTGGGCTTTTCCCAACTAAACACAGAATGAGGTCAATGTTTATCGTTGACAGAGCCCCCTTTTCACTGGATCCGTTTTTGTAAATAGTCATCTAACTTGTTTTCTCCCTGCATTTGGAAAACTGGGCAGTTCGTGCTTTTCTCCATTGACGGCGTCTTGGTTGGAAAGTCATTCCAGCTTTATTACAAAACGGAGTGACATTTCCCAGAAAGAAGGCGTATACTCCAGCCATTCCGAGCACTGCCACCTTCGCCGCACATCTCATTCTGTTTTTGCAATACCCGCGTCTGGCGCAGGCCTGGGACTCCAGGGTCTCACACCACTTTCAGGATTCTGGCTTTCCTGGTGCTGAATCAGGAAACAAAAATGTCACTTTTTGTAACTCTGGGTTTTCTCCTATTCTCTCCTAACCAGAGGCACATTCTTTGAAAAGACTCTCTTCTCTTTTGACAACCACAAATGTGAAGACAATGGCTTGCTTAAATGATATTAAATGGAGAATATTGAATCTATTATGGGCCTCCCTTGATGTGGCACGACTTCCTGATGAAGTGGTCACTAACAAAGAAGCTGCAGAGGGAAATGTACTTTATAATACTGGGAAAGTCTCTCGTTGAAAAATCTACTTGGGTTAATGAATACTTCTTAGCCCAATGTTCGTGTTCGTATAGGTGGAGTCATTCTTGAGTGTGTCGTTGCTTCTCTGACTTGCACATAGAAATCTATTTTGTTGTGCCTATTTCCCATAAAGAGAATGCCTAGTTTCATCAGTACTAAACTCACCCTGGGTTCATTTAGTGGACTGGCTATGGCTGACCAAAAGGTTACTTTGAACTGCAAAACTTTCAACAAGTTGTGTATAAGAGTCACACTTAGGATGATATGAAATTGAAAAAAACACACACACAAAAAAAACACCTCTTTTTTCCTGATAAAGACTTTGTCCAAGTACAATTTTTGTGACTGGTGTGACATTTTCTCTCATCTTTAGCTGATTAACTTTGTTTTTACATGTGTAAAAATCTGACTTTTGTAAAACAAAAACTAAATATTTCAATGTTCATTTAAAAAAATATTTATTATGTGCCAGCTATGGGTAAGGTTTGGTGCTAGAGGTATGATGTCAAAAACATAGGCACAGTCCCTGCCCTCAGAGAGCTCAGAGAGAAAGGGGGAGACAGGCAAGTAAATGAGCAGAAACAATCAATGTGCTAAGTGTTGTTCATTATTCATAAAATATAAATCGAGAAGTAATGTTAATTATAAAATAAGGCAGAAGAATTTAAAATATTAATTCTCTTGAAGGAAAATCTGCACATAGACTTTGAATTCCATTTGATAATTTATCATTTGCCTTTTCCTTAATTTGATAGCAAGCTGCTACATTTGTTTATACTATGATCAGAATAGTAAAGAAAAATGTCAATGATTCGTGATTACTGGTTGGGATCCTCTAAAAGAACTTGTAGCTGATCATTGAAGGAAACAATTTAAGTCTGTCTCTTAGAAATTTGACATGGGAATAAACAAAAATTTAGCTTCTTTCTATCAGAAAAAACTATCTGTACATATAATTTAATAAAACTAAAAACAAGAGGAAATAAAGCATGCTTTAATCACATAGCAATTTTGAAATAACTTCTATAAGCAAGTTAAAATTTAAAAACTAGATTTTGTTCTGTAGTAAGTTTTGCTTTGTTCAGAACTTCTGGGAGCCATGCAGTGAGAGGTGTAAGACCTAGGCCTCTTCTTTAGTAGTCTATTGTCAGGGTAGAAGACAAGTAGACAATTCAAAGACACTCTACCAAGTCAGGAAGAAAAGACACTCCACCGCCAGTAAAGAATATCTGTAAAACAGTTGTTGAAAGAGCATGCTGCTTAAAGAGACTGGGATTAATACAGGTTGGCAGAGCAGAGGGTGTGTGCTGGCAGACAAACTGGACAGACAGGAAAGGGGAGAGAGTGAAGTACTAGAAAATCAGGACAAAGAGTTTAGATTTTAACCTGAAGTTAAACAGAAAACCTTGTGAATGAAGAGATGGGATGACATTGTTAGATGATTATTTTTAGAAAAATCATTCTAGCTGCATAATAGAAAATTGATTACAGAAAGAAACAACTGGAATCAGAGATAAAAATAGGAGGCTTTTGCAGTAATTCAAGTGAAAAATGTCCAAGTCCTGAACCTTGATAGTGGAAACCGAGAGGAAGGGATGGGCTGGGTAATTGATCAGAAGGGAGGGATGAGGGGATGCTTCCAAATGAAGTTGGGTAATGGGGTAGATAGATGGTGAGGCATTTCTGAAACAGAATTTGTGGGAAGGGAAGTGAGTTTTGGTGGAAGATAAAGAATTGGATTTTTAATGTTTGCATGTAAGATGCCTGTGGGTGGAGAATTCAGGAAAGCAGCTGGAAACATTGGCCTGAGGCTTTAGAAAAGAGATCTAGACTTGAGATTTAAAAAAAATTGTATGAAGGAAATCACCCAGCAAGATCATGTGAAGAAGAGAGAAGTCAACAACACAAGCCTGATAAACACAGCATTTAAAGACTGGGCAGACACAAAGGAATCCTAATAGATGATCAAGATGTAGAGGGGGAAAAATAAAATAAAAAACAACAGAAAAAAATGATGTCATGGATTCTTAGGTGGAGAGAATTTTCAAGAAGAAAGCATGGCCAATAGGATTACATGCTGTAGAGACTGAGGTATGTCCATTGGGTGACCTTGGCAAGAACACTTGCAGAGGTAGGTGGGATTATAAGACAGTGTGCTGATAGGGTGAGGAGGTTATTGGAGGTAAGGAAGTAGAAGTGTAGACTGGTATGTGGCTTTAGGAAAGGAGAGGGGGTTAATAAATGTATAGACACATAAATTTATGTTTTGAAGTAAAGGAACACACATACCAGGAAAACACTGATTTTTTTTTTTATTGCTCTAGCTTAAGAGTGATAGAATAATGCTGGCATGTAAAATTCTAACAGTAGACGTCCTAAAATTTTCAGTAGTTCCTTCCTTCCTTCATTCCTTTTTCTTTTCTTTTCTTTCCCTTTCTTTCCTTTTCTTTTCTTTTCTTTTTTTTGTAACTCAAGAAGAGATAAGAGTATCTTTAATGATCAGAAAGGAATTAGGTATAAACCCAAAAATTTCAAAACAAATAACGAAAGCATCAGATAACAGCAATAATACCAATTTGAAACCCCAAATTCACGTACTCCTGTTTGCTTCACTATGAGAAGATATTACCTTTAAAGTGGAGGCCTGCAATTTTGAAAGCAAATGTAAAGATAAATGTAAAACAAATCTTTTACATTTACCTTCTGAATGTAAAGTATAAAAGCGAATATAAAGTGAATCAGAAGAGTGAGTAGACCTTCTTTTTATATGAACAAAGGTCAAAGATGCTATTTTAAAATACTAATTTTATGTTGATTATCTCAGCAATGGCAGGAACTTTAGAATTTATTAACCAATTTTACAGATGGGAAAACTGAGTTCCAGAGAGGTCATGTGACTTATCTAAATACAGGATGAGGACAAAAAAACTTTCTCTCTTAACATCCATCCAACCACTACCACCCCTAAACAATTTCCTAAACCAATGAAAGTTGCTATCGGTTATAAAAGGAATATAGTAATTTTTGTCTGTTTAATTACCAGAGCTTTCTTGCCAATAACTGGAAAGGCATACAGAGTGCATAGAGCTCAGGAAGATTAACTGTACTTACTGAAGGCATTTGTCTTCTACTAATTCTATACTTTCGTATATACATCTGCATCTTAATATTTCTTTGTTTGCTCTTTGTATTGTTATTCTACAACTGTCATCTAGTTTCCAGGCATTCTGTTCCTTGATTTTATGTACATGCGTGAACACACATACACACACACACACACACACACACACCTATGTCTCATATACTTGCTCCCCTTTTCATAAAGCTGTCTTCGCCTCTGCCACTTGATTGTTTAGGCTTTACCTAGTCACCATGTGGTGTGTTTGCTCATGCACACAGATGTTCTGAGCTTCTTCACTTAGGGACAATCCCTGTCCCTAAGCCTTGTTCCCACAATTCTAACAAAGGCCAACCTCAAAGGACCACCACTTAAGGGTCCTCCGTGGAATTAGAAACAGGGGGTTTTACCACATGTTTTCCGTACTGGTCCTATTTCTGAGAGCCCCTTACACATGACATTAGAATTAAAGATACTTAAGTAAAAAAGAAAGAGAGAAGAAAGGACACCCTTAAAGTTAATCCTGCTGTTGACAGAAAGCAGAATTAGGCTTTGGAAAATGTCCATTCTTTAATATCTCATATTGGTCTCATTTGTAGTGTAAAATGATGCAACTCACATTGTACTCTGTCCAGTGGTTCACTTAATCCCCTTAATGAAAGAGACGTGAATCACTGCAGCAAGACTCTTGCCTCCCAAATGACGCTTTCTCAAATTAGAAATGAGTAATTATTAGAGGGATAAAGAACTATGAGCTTCTCAGAATAGATAAATTTCCTCAAGTCAGGAGACAGCACACACAGGATTCCCCCATCCCAAATCCTGGAAACGCTAATTGTGTGACACCCTCGTTCTTACGTTCAGGAACTGAGACATTGAAATGGGCATGAGTGGAAAACTCCACATTGGCTCACAGGATATGAATACGGCTTCCTTGCTTCAAGTAGCTTCTTAATGGGAATTGTGTTTTGCGCTCCAGTGAAAGAGGCCAAGCCCAGGAGAAAGCCTCTAACTTTCAATAACTATATATAAATAGAGTGGGGGAGTGAACTATCGTCTCGCCACTTTCCCAGGCCAGCCTTCAAGGACATCAGACCACAGGACCAATCGCATAAGAAATAGCACTCGGGTAGTGCCATGGTGGTTTTCATCTTAAAGGCTAGTATTTACTATTCAGTCGAAAATGTACCATAACAACAAAAAGAATAATTATTATTCATCATGACAAAATAAAGTTAGTCCAAGGCAAAAGCCAACTTTTTGGAGAAAACAACAGATACTCTAAAGCAGTGGTTCCCAACGTGGGGCACACACCCCACAGGGGGGGCAATTTGATTTTTAAGGGGGGGCAGTTCCCTATCATATGTTTTGAAACTTTATTTGCTATTTTTTCATATCACTTCATATTATTATTTTAACAATTTCTTAGTAATTTCTTCCTCAGTACTTCAACTGTCCCTTTGTTCTTTTATTTTTCTCTTTCATGGATGCTATGTTCTTTGGAAGCTTGTTTAGATCAAGTTAATGGCCTTTTAGGCGTCCCCCATGTGAATAGAAGTTCACTTTTTGAATAATAAGAATTATCTGTCATGTGGGCGGGGGGGAGGCATCAGGATTTTAGAGATGCTTAGGGGGGGCATGGCCAAAAAAAGGTTGAGAACCACTGCTCTAAATAAAGTTAGAGAAAAGCAATTTATCTTGCCTCTTTGTTCTTATAGGAGTTCATTGTCTCTCTTCCAAGCTTCAGGTATCTCTAGTTCCTAGAAAATTTCTTGAAAAGTAACCTAAAATTGGTAAATAATCAGGTTAATGTCAAATAAACAGCTCTCGTCATGATCCATGAATATGGATGAGGAATGGGAACTATCTGGCTTGTGTTGTTCTCTTTAGTCCTGGCTTGATGAGTAAAAAGCTGAGTTATAGTTTCTTGGCTGAGATCAGCTGTCTCCAGGAACTTGAGTAACTGTCTCCAACCCAGTGAGTGTATAGAGAGTCGAAGAGCCTTAGGTAGCCCAGAATTTAGCAAAACACAAGACTGTCTACCTGATACCCTGCTCATATGACTACAATTGAATACGGAACAAAAACTCTCTTCCAAGTAAGAGCATTAAAACTTATAAGGAATGAAATCAACACCATGCTGAGCCCGGGATGCTTTGTGGGATGTGCTTTCTATCACAGTGACCTCAGAATATGATAGATAAACCAAAAACAATCTGATTTATCTTGGTCCATTATGAATCCACCATCCATGAATTTAGCTAATTATTTTGGAATTGATTTATGCTTCACTTTAAATATCTTTTGAGGATAACAACTATCATCTATATACTATTCACTATGTGAGACAGCTTATTCTTGTTTGAGCTAAATTTCTGACTCTTTCATTTTATTTTCCTCAGCCCATTAAACCAGATTTTGTAAACAAATCTGTGTTATTTTTCTCCATAGTTGGGATGACTTCATAGGTTTTATAGATCCCCTCTCAACCTGTTTTTAGACTAAAGAATGTTTTGTTTTGTTTTTTCAGCAATTTCACTTAAAACATCAAGTGAACTAATAAATGTAAAAATCTCAGAAGTTGAGTACAGATTGTTTTTGCTCCTTTCTGAGTAGGTAATCCTTGTGCTGAGGAAATGCCATATATATATATGGTTTATTTGATTATTTACCTCTAGGGACAGATTCATCACTTTTACAAAAAGTCTCTCAAATTATCAGCCTCCCTCCACCCTAATCCAATTTTGTTGCAAGTGAAGAGAATAGTTACTGAGTAATTAGACCACATAAGAACATTTACTCTTTATATTCATGATCTTATTTCACCATCACCACACCTCTGTGAAATGGACACGATTATCTCCATCTTACAAATAAGCAACTGAAGCTGCAGAGAAAGGTTAAGAAACATGCTGGAGGTCACAACTACTAGTAAATGACAGGACTGGGATTCAAACCAGTTTGTCTGGGTAGCCGGTTGAGTAGCTGAGAAAGTTTCCAGCCCCACCACTAAGGGGATTCTTACTCCTTTAAATCAATGCTCGTCTTTTAGAATATGGGCATATCTTTATCTCATAGTTCCTTTACACCAGCTGTGTATTTCCGTTATCTTAGGTAAAAACCATCACCACAGGATCGTGTCTACTACATCTGTCTCTGCAGCCTTTTCTCTGTTTGGCAGTCCTGTTTGGAATGAGATTCTAGCACATTCACTAGCATTAATCCCATATGAGTTAAAGTGAATAGCAGCAATGTTATTAATTAAAAGCGTTGGATGCTACCAGTTTTCAATTTGGATGGTTGAAACTGTATGTATGGCTATTTTCCACTTGCAAATTTAGTCTTTTATCCCCATGAATCATCTGAAATGAGAGAAATAAAGATACTGTTGCTAAATATTTGGGGGATTATTTTGTAAGCCAGTGAAAACAGAATCTTTTATTTGTCTCACCAAGGGTGAGAAGGTTTTATTTTTTATTTTCCTGTATGGATCCTCTGGGAATGAGTGCACATAACACGGAATAATATTTCTTTAATACCTCCCCCCCAGCACTATTATTTCCACATGATGACATTCATCTCCCTTTTCCAAAATGCCTCCCAAAAGCTCCCTAGACAGATTTAATACAACTCAAAAACATAAAAGATGGCTATTTGAACTTGTGTACTAAAGTCAACATTTAAATGATACACATGGTCAAAACTGGAGATTCTTTTTCTCCAAGTTATACTATATTAAAAAAAATTTCTCCACTTTCTTGGGCCTCTGCCTATGAAACTGTGAACTCATAAGGATACCTGGTCAGTGCCTCCGTTCCTCTACATTGTCGGAGGGATTTGGGGTGCATGCAATATGGCAGCTGGCTGCTGAGGACAGTGCCAGTAGCTAGATCAGAATTTCAAACTACAGTGGGGCCTTGACTTACGAGTTTAATTCGTTCTGAGACCGAGCTCGTTAAGGAGCTCATTAACTCAAATTACTCTGTCAACTCAATGCAAAAAATCGGCCGAGAGACAGCTGGTATCTCAAAAAACTCGTTAGTCGGGACACTTGTAAGTCAAGGCCCCACTGTATTAGACATCCACTGAAACATCTGTGCTCTTCAAAAAATATCATGCAAATTCTCCTAAATGTAATCATCTTGCCTGTCCTGTAGACAACCCTGGTCAAATAAGTGTAGGGAATGTGGTACATTTTTCTTCTTCCAATTGACAACACATACTGCCACATTAATGGAACGCAGTAAGCAGAATTGTCTTGGATACAGTGGTTACTACCTCTCTTGACAATGGACTTGGCAATAGCATTCTTTATTCTATCACATTATATGAAGCTAATATTCAGTGGAATATACTTTGGAAACTATTGATCATCAGAGGAAAAGACTGGAAGGTCTAACTTAGAAAGGGGTCCAGGCTAAATTTTTGTCTCTTGATCGTACAGTTGTTGCTTGGACAAATCATAAGACCTCATCTAGAAAATATGGGGTGGAAAAGCATTTCTTCAACAACAAGTATGGATGGAAAGTTCTTACTATTCTTTGTTATTTTTAAGAGAAAAATTAGCTGACTTTTTGTTGTGGCATGATAGATCCACAGGTCAGTGGTTGAGCTGGTTCCCAGGAGAGCAGCTCCTCTAACATCAAATTTCATAGCCCTGAGCATTATCACCCTAAGGATCTCAAAGTGACCTTTGGACGCAGTCTCTCTGTTTCTCATAATGTGCCTGAGACAGATGCCACTGTTTTCGTTTGATACCTTAGCCCATTTGTGAGCCAAGATTCAGAGCCACCAGAAACACAGGAGGTGGCAATACCCGTACCCATTAGCTAAAATAAGGAAGAAAAAAGTTCCAGGGATCCCTGGTTAAAGCAAAAACGGCCAAGATTCCCAGCAGGACAGACAAGAGAACTAGCTGCTGAAAAGGAACTTTGATGTCTAGGGAGAGACTGTTATATATTATTTTGGTTATGTGGCGTGCAAACTAAAGTCTGTCTTTTGAATTATTTTGAAAAGCACTGCTAAATGTGGCTTTCCTTTAATTTGTAATGATAAGTTATCCATGTTCCCAAAAAAGGAGTAAATAGTAAATAAACCCATAATGACAACTTGGTCCCTTCCTTGGACCTCTGTCATTGCCAATTTTCATCCTCCTATTATTTGAGTTTAAAAAATATTTTCCTGTGTTAATATTTAATATCTGGCACTTATGACTTTATAATGACATGGTACCCTATTAACTTTAAGTCTTATAACAATCCTTCTAATCAGATATGTGTAATTTTAACGATATTTCTTATACTGTGATCCGAAAAAGAGAATTTAAGATATGTTCCTCAATCCTTAATGATAATTAACAGGACAAGTGGACTGAAGTAAAATAATAGTAAACAATGTTTGTTGAAGAGACACTATGTTCCTGTATGTGTTTTCTTTGCTTGTTTGTTTTTGGGTTTGTTTGTGGCATTTTTGCTCTGTGAGAAAGGTACTATTTTTTCCATTTTACAGATAAAGAAATTGAGGAATTAAAAAAAGTAATTTAATACTTTTTATAAGCTCAAACAGCTAAAAAATGGAGCTGGGATTTAAACTAAGAACTGTTGCCTCAAAGATGAACCTTTTTTCGGTGAATAGTATTACTTCTCCAAATCACCAGTGATATGATTCTACATCATGTCATAGTATATGTCCCTTTTAAATTCGTGTTTCATAAGCTTTGATTACAAGAAAATAAAATTTCTCAGTATTCAGATTTAAACCTATCCTCAGGGAATATTTTACCCAGACTGGTATTATCTAACTTGGCACATATTCTTTTTATGGAAAATTCTTCTCATTCATGGATTAAAACAGCCATTCAAAGCATACCTTCCTTCTGGGTGCCCATGACAAACCTATTCTTTATAAAGTTATGAGTTTACACCATATATATTACCTTACAAAATATGTGACTAACCCTTTTCTTTCTTTGCTGATTTTCCAAGCTTTTTAAAAATAACACCACATGATTTTTGTCCTGACTTTTCAGTATTCAAAATCATTTTTAATGTTATCAATCTTTAAAAATAGCCTTAAGAAATGATAACACCCAACTTTATGATTTTTAGGTCTCATACATCTATATGTTTTCAGGACCTTCCATGGGCCAGGCTTGCTCTTGGGTGCCAGAGAGAAAGTGATTAGTAATAGAAATCTCTGCCCTGAGTAAGTTTGCAGTCTACAGCTGAAGCAGGCAGATAAATTATAACCACAATACAGACAGAACCAGAGTGTTATGTTAAGGAGAATAAAAGGTGCAGTTAACTAAATCAGTAATTCTTTTGAAAAGAATTTCCCAAGGGGCTTATATCTAAGCTTGATCTTGAAAGTGTATACCTGTGGATTAGGCAGATAGGCAGATAAGAATGAGGCAAGCCCAGGTAACCATTAATTTAACATATGTATGACACATGGGATAAATGGAAAAGGCACTGAATTACTTGAAATATATTTCTGTCAGATGTAAATAATTATCTCAGTTGCAGGTTTGGGGGGCAAACTTCAATATTCCAATTTTCCATTTTCCATACCATTTTTAGGTTAAAAATGGAGAAAATAGTAGATTTAATGGAGGCAGGGTGGATTGCAGAGGCAGCTAAATAGCTGAAAGGATGGGATATTTGCCTGGAATCAAATTCTGATGATCAGGTCTATCCCATCAGCACATATGCAACTTCAACAAACAGCAGTTCCGTGTGGATTCTGTCTGATAGCCTTTTGGATTGCAAGGTTTTGTCATTATATTCTCTTCTCTCATGTGTTTGCTCATTTTTCTATTGAGAACTTGCCCTTGCATTACTTATTTTTTAAATATATTTTTATTGATTTCAGAGAGGAAGGGAGAGAGAGAGAGACAGACAGAGAGAGGGAGAGAGAGAGAATTATCAATGATAAGAGAGAATCCTTGATCAGCTGCCTCCTGCACGCACCCCACTGCGGATGGAGCCCACAATCCGTACAAGTGCTCTGACTGGGAATTGAACCATGACCTTCTGGTTTATAGGTTGACGCTCAACCACTGAACCACGCTAGTGGGCACACCACTTATTTTTAGGAAAATATTTTTGTCTGTATTGCACTACCACTTTAATAGAGAAGTTACAGCAATAGCGTTCAAAGGTAATGATTTGTGAATTCAAAATCTTCAACTTCGTATAACTGTATATATGTTTTTTCAATTTGTCATCACTGTACTGTCTGATTAGTTAGGAATAACAACAAATCATCAATGAATAATAATGTATTGTTATTTCTGCCACATTTTAACATTACCAAATATAAAGATATTCAGTCTTTTACAGTTACTTAAGAGAAAATATAACTTGATAAGAACGAATGTTGAGAGTTGTTTGTTTTTTTAATTCCTGCAATGTCTATCTCAGTCTCCTTCAGTTGTCTGGAAACCAAGTATTTTCTACTCGGAAACTCTGATAACAGCAAATGCAAGTTGTGACATGGTTTGCTCCTTTCAATGTAATTCTAGGTGAGTTTCCCAGGAAGCACTGGCTTGTGATCCATCTGTAGCACCACGCCCTGTCCTTTTTGGTCATTGCAATTCTTCAGAACAGAATATTTTGAAGGAATTGAATGATCTTATCCCTACTTTCCTGTAATCTAAAACAATATCTTGGTAATCACCTATGTCATTCTGAAGAGAATGTATTGCTATGGGTATTGCCCTGAAATGTTATTGGATGGGCCTTTAAATGGGTCAAATTTGTTGAATTTTAACTCCTTTGAAAACTTTTCAAATCATTTTCCCTTAATATTTCAGCCAATGCAGCTAAAAAAATTTGCCCAAGAAAAACTAAGATCTACAGTTAGTTAATTAATTTCATGATATCAATTATGTCACTAACCTGCTGAGAAAGTATATAACACAATCAATTAAAATAGAAAAATAGTCGTAGAGGTTAGGAAATTAAAAAAAAGTAAAAGCTATTTGCTTAAATGATTTTACATTATCAGTCCTAGTACAAATGACTGCTGAATCTGTTTTTTTATTATATTTGAATCTGTTGTTTTATGCTAATGACCAATAGAATGAATATTATAAGAAATCAAGAATTGTTAATAACTAGTGTCCTGGTATAAATATGTATGGAGGATAATAATTTCTTAATTTTAAGAAAGACCCTTTGTCATGATTATAGCAGTTAAGTGTGAATATATTGAGTGAGTACCTGCTAGAAGATGCCAAAAAATAAAATTCACCCATACTTGGGAAATTTAAGCACATTGTTAAAAATAGTAATACATTTAACATTTCAGTTAAATCCAGCAGATGATTTCCATGAACCAAAAAGCATAAGCATTATCCTAATAAGTGAATTTGCTGTTTTTTAATCTGTAAAATACATTTGCTGAAAGTCAGTCTTCAGATATGAAAATATAATAAAGAAAAATAATTAGAATAATGACTAGGTGTTACTATTATTACTATGCTTAATATTTTATATCATTTCATTCTCAGAATAATTTTATGTAACCATATGACGAGAGTATATCATATAGCCACACATAGCTTCATTTGTGCATATACATATATATAGTGTTAGAAATAATTTTATAATTATAGAATGGTTAAGTGTGAGGCCAAGAAAATATTTAATTGCTTTAATGGTTTGGGATGTATTTTGAGTTCTGCTTTCTCTCACTAATCTAATATAGGAAAATTCACTAAACTGTGTCGAACTCATTCCAAAACAAATAGCTGGAGATTAAAAAATAAAATGTCAAGCTGGTTGTGGTGAAAAGTGAACACACTTAATTTTGACTCTGTCTGAACATTTAAAATTAATTTTATTTGTAGCTGTAAAGCTAAATGTATAGCATACATTGTTCTCTCAATCATAAATATTTGCAAATTTCCTTTAGCATTCAGAGAAAGACACTGGCTTCCAGAAAAGCTAACCATCTTAATGGATAATATTTCTCATGACAATATATTCCATTTCTCTGCTAAATAAAGGACAAAGGAAACTATCACACTGTTAAATAGAAACTTAGCAAATACTAGAATGTAAATGCTTTATATTTTACCACAAATGTTTTATTTCATTTAGTATATTTCTGTAATATTATGATACAGATAACTCATTTGGGTGAACTTTATGAAAACCACAGAATGGTCAACCTAATACCCTGAAAAAACACAGATGACCATCATGTTAAAAAAAAAAATCTAGTGTATTATTTGCATACAAATCCTGTGGAAGCCAGGCACAATGACTCATACAGTGAAATCTGAAATCATCATACATTTCCTGAAATTCCATCTATTCCATGAAATCTTTTATATTAACTAATTGGAAGAGGTGACAGTTTTCCTTGCTAAGTAAGTGCTGTCATTTCCTCTAAATTCACTTTCCCACCAGATAATAATGTGTTATGACACACTTTCTTCATATGTAGTTGCACAATGTTAAGCTTATTAATTACTCAGGGACAAATGGATTATCTGAATAATTGTTTAGCCTCTTAGGCTATAAATTTGTAAGAAACAACCATGTCTGTTCATCTCCTGTTTCTGATTCAACCTTGCTTCACCTATTGTCATTCATACTTTGAGAATGATGGGGATGATGATGAGGAAGATGGCAAAAGTGTCTGTGTAATGGGATTAGGATAATAAGACATATTCAGACATATTCCTTTTGTTGAAAAGTATAAGGTATGGACAATACTGGCAAGTGATTTTAGATAAAGTTGTGAAGGGGGTTTTTTGACCTGCCTACTGAGGAGTTCTTATCTCTTAGAGGCCATATAATGGAATTGGATCTCTATTTCTTTCTATTTCTTTAGCTCTATGACTTTGGGCAAGTTATTTAACCTTTATGAGACTCAAGATCCTCATGATAAATAACAATCTTATAAGACTGACATAAGGCCAAGTACCATCAATCATTAGACAAGTAAGTAAAATAATGTTTATAACATTCTTGGTACTGAATCTGGCACATGGTGATATCTATGATTATTAGGAATCAGGAAATTTATATTGAATGCCATACAAGACTAACATGATTTAGAGATAGGTTCTAATTACATCTACCCTCAATTTTGTGTTCACCTGGTGCCAAGCAATGTATTATTATAGGTATCATTTCACTTTTTACACTAACATTCTATTAAATATTTATTAAGTGGGATATGCAGTTAATGGAGACTAGAGACAAAGCTCAAACACTGGGTGGGCTCTGTATCACCATCCTCTGCTAACCTGCCCCAAAAGAGCTTTCCCATCGGACTAAAATCTAAAATCTTTCTATTTCTTTCCTGATAAATAACTTAACATTACTCATCTAACATTGTCTTGCTCTTCAAAATTCTACCAATGCTTTGGGATAGGTAAACACAAATTTTCACTTTGAATTGTAACTAGATGAATTTTTAAATATTATAATTAAAGAAATAATCATATATTTTTCAAAAGTGGGAGCTTTTCTGAAATAAAGGAACTGTTTGTTCACTTCAATTTTAGGAAAAAATACTAACACTTAGAATAGTGCCTGGCACATAATAAGCAGTGTATATTTGTTCCAGGTATTCCTTAGCATTCTCTTCTTTTTTTATTGAGATTTAATTGACATACAATTAAATCTTGTATTAGGTTTAGGTATACAACATAATGATTTGATATATGCATATATTGCAGAATGATCATCACAATAAGTCTAGTTAAATCTATCACCACACATAGTTATAAATTTATTTCTTGTGATGAAAACTTATAAGATATACTCTCTTAGCAACTTTCAAATATACAATACAGTGTTAATAACTATAGTCACCATGCTTTACATTACATCCCCAGGGCTTATTTCTTTTATAACTGGAAGTTGGTACCTTTAGACCACATTTACCTATTTTGCTCACTTGTTCTCTGTATCTACTCCTTTTTCCTACATTTTCTCCCTAATTCACCCGTTCTCATACTACCATACTAATTTCTAAACTCTTTAAAACTCATTTTTCTCTCCCATTAAAAGGGGAAAATAATGTCCTCCATAAAAGTTTTCTTATTGGGACATAATAAGCAGTGAATATTTGTTCCAGGTATTCCTTAGCATTCTCTTCTTTTTTTATTGAGATTTAATTGACATACAATTAAATCTTGTATTAGGTTTAGGTATACAACATAATGATTTGATATATGCATTATCAAATGGGACAATAAAACATTTGGCATGCCTGAAAAAATTAATGCCTAACACATAGTTGTCAACTAATATTTAGAACTTTTATTATTGTTAAGCACCAGTTATGTATTGCTGCCTTCTAAATATTACCAGCTCAGACAACTTTCTGCTTCCAAACACATCTCACTTTCTATGGCACATCACTGCTTGAATTTTCAACAGCCATCTCCAACACAGAATGAGCAGAATACATCTCATGTGACCCATATGACTCCTCCCCTGCCCCACCACCTTATTTTCTACTTTCACTAGATCCCACAGTTTCCCAAGTCAGAAATCAGGAAATTATTCTAGAGATCCTTCTCCTGCCCTTAGTCTTGCATCTAAAGTGCCACAAAGCTCTGATGATTCCCTCCTAGTCACTCAAGTCCATCTATCCTTCCATGCATCCTGTACATGTCCATGGGATGCTTTCTTTTACGTCTGTTGCTAGAAGCCATCTGTGGGTATCTGAACCTCTGGTTTCAGTCCCCTCCAATTCATCCTCTAAATTGCTTCCAAAATGAGGCTGTTAAAATGCAAATCTTAGCACATTACTCCTCTCCTGCAGGCTGAAGTCCCAGTTCCTTACCCTGGACTGGCAGGTCCTGGATTTGTTCTTCAGCCTCATCCCTTTATCCTGTGCTCCTACCAGGTCAGGGTTCATGCACCTCCCCAATCTATGTGCTCAAAGCCTCCAAATCTTTGCACAAGCTCTCTGCTTTTCCACTTCCACACATACGTTTTTTCAAAATTCAACTCATATGTCACTTCTTCAGTAAGCCTTTTCTTTCCACACCAGTCATGATCCACCAAAATTGTGATCTCCTCCCATTCCAGGCTGAATAGTCCTTTCATGGTGCTTACCTAGTGTCTGTACCAACAGGATGATAGCCTCTCATTCTGCATGTATTTCTCTGAATCTCCTCTAAGTGATGAGTACCTTGAAGAGGGCAGAGTATTTTCCCCTTGTATTAGAACCCAGGATATTGTCAGAGACCTAACATGTGCTTTCTAAATGATTATTACATGAGTAAATAGATGCCTCTTTACGTTTTTTGCTCTTAGTTAAATCTCTTTTGTCTGGTGGGAAAAAATACAGAATTTAGAGTTTGAAGACCCTCGTTTAAGTCCTGGCTGTGCTATCTAGTAGTTGGAAACTTTGAACAAATTAGATGATCACTTCAAACTTATTTCATCATGGTCAAGATCAGATCTGATCATGGATATAAACTTTGTGAATAGCAAGGGACTTTGAAAAAAATAGAGAGATGAAATATAATGTAGCTCAAGACAAAATGGTATCATTGAGATCAAACTTTAGTCATTGAAACTGTGTTCTGCAAGTGTCTTTTTAGGGAAACATGTAGCACAGGTAGCTGTGTACAAAGTTGGGTTCTACTAGTAATTGCAATTGATTGTACGTGTCGCATAAGTTATTTAAATGCCTTGGGCCTTAATTTTCTCATTGTAAAATGGAAATAGTAATAGAATTTCTTCATAGGTTTGTTATGAAGATTAGATGCATTAAAATACATTAAACACAGCAACTGGAAGATTTTCCTGAAAAGTTGCATACTTTTATCATTAAAAGCCCTTGTTTCTCCTATGAACCAAAGAATAACTATTCTTTAAATTTTTTTAAGTTGTAAGAAACTAATGATCAAATAATACTAAGACTAGAATCACTGAATGCAAAAGCAGATTGAAATTTTAATGAATACAACATCCAAGACCCAGGAAATACAAAGGTAGCAGTAACTGTTGGGAGGATAAATGGTAAAGTGTACTTAAAATAACCAGTAGATATTAATAAATGTTTTACTTATATTTTCCCCATGTTTTTTCAAAGAATTTTATAATTTATTGTTAAACCTGACTAGTTCCTCTATTTAAAATCATCCTAAATTCTGCCATATTATAAACACACACATTATACCACAGTCTAAAAACACAACTCTTACCTTGTTTGCTTTAAAATTTTTTGTTTGTTTTCCACAATGCACTAGATAAAAGCCAAACTTTTGACTTGATGTTCAAGGGCCTCGATCACTGGGTCATCCCCTCCTTCTATATTTTATGAGTCTCAGTCAGAATCTACTGCCCCTGATACAACCCCATGCTCTGTGAATTTCTGCTTCCTAATCTACTCATGGCATCCCTCCCCACGAAACTTCTCCTTCCTCTTTCTTCCTACCTTAACAAATTCTACCCATCCTTTTCCTACCCCAGGAACCATTGGTAAGTTCTTCTTCTATTAAACTCCTCTACTGATGACGATGACATGAAGACAATGACAGTAATTAACATTGATTGAATACTTACTGTATGTCAGGTACCAAGCCAAACGATTTATGTATGTTGTCTCATTTAAGTCTTATAACAACCCTACAGAGTAAACACTATTATTTGCATCTGAATGAAGCTGAGGCAAAGAGAGATTCAGTAATTTTTACAAGGTCATAGGTACTACAGTGGGTGGTAGGACCTGGATTTAATGGAATGCCTGTCAACCTCTGAAGTCCATGGTCTTAATCATTAGACTGTACTCTCTCTCTCCCCTGTTGTCTATATTTATTGTCCTCTATAGGTTTGATGTTTGCCATTTACAGTATCATATCCTTAATTAACTTTTCTGTGTATGTTTGCTTCCTCATTGAGGTGGTTATTCTTCATTTGCCTCCTCAAATCTATTCTCTGCTTTGCTCTGGATCTTAAGGGGCTGTTTGGGCTGCAGATCCACTTCCTTGCCCCCCAGGTTCCTAATGGGTTGGGCCAATGGAAAGCATCAGCAATAGATCTGATGTTGGGAAGAAAGAGATGGAGTAATCCTCTTATTCCCATCACTTCTCCTTCCCTGACTCACCAAGTTTCTCTAAAACCACAGCTTCTACTGGGGCAGGGGAAAGCTCCTCCCAGGTCTCCAAGGCCCCCACTTCCTGGTTGCATTGTCTTCCTTGGGCATTATGGCACAGTGGCAATAAGAACTATTTGATGGTCCTTTGTCCCTTGGTGTTGCAACACTCCTTGCTGCCTTTCTTAATCTTGATCATGCTACTGTAAAAAATTCTTTCTTTAAACTAGTTTCAGTTAAATATTTTTTAATATGCCATCTGATTCCTTACTGGAACCTTGATGGATCCACCACCACTTCAAATTTTGAAGAAAAGTCTTAAACAGAGGAGCTATTCAATCAGTATTAATCACTCTCTTACTAGTGAAGGAGTATACATATGCATGTGTATATAATGTAATAGACTTATGAATATGAATTTATAGCAATGACTATCTTTCTTCTTCTGAATTGATCTTCTGGATCATTATCAACTGTGCCCAGAAATCTTAATCACTTCTGAGCATCAAGTCATCATAAAGGAGGAATGTATGAAAAATAATTGGGAAGTTTTCATTTGACATTTTACAAGTATTTCCTGGAAATTGACATTTTTTTCTTCAGGGTTACTTAATAGTATGGGATGCTTCCTGTATAGATAAAATATATGCATATTTTTAGATGTAGACTAGTATATCTCAGAACAAGGCAACGTTTGCCCATGGCTCTTTCCTAGCATCAGTGTGTGTGTGAGTCTGAGACTGTGTGTTTGTTGTCAGGGAACTTTCCCTTGAGGCTATGATCCATCTTCTCTGGAAGGTTGTTCTCAGGGCTAGTTATTCCTGAGCCTGTCCTACCTGTCAGACGTGACTTCATGCTTCTTGCGATGATCTAAGAAGCCTTTCCCCTTCCAACCACAACTTCAGTGACATTTATGAACAGTCTGTTCAAACTAAAACCAACTTTTTTCATCAAAAAGATAACCTGAATTTGGAAAAATTAAAAATGGCAGTAAATAAATGCAGTGTTTATCTTTGGAATGAAGGAAGGATTTCCAGTTGGCTGGTTTTCTATCATAAAAGCATTGATTGCATTCTTGTATTCGAAACAGGGCTATTACCATACAAAGAAAGCAAGCCTGTGAAAAGAAAGCATTTTCTGATATTTATGGCAGTAAAGCCTGATTTTTTTAAACCTCTAAGCAAATATCTTTATATTAATCTATTGAAAAGTAAAAGTGAAAATTTTCAGGAGAGAAAATAATATGTGCTTCAAACTAGTCTCAGTCATTTAGAGAATGCCTCCTACTCAGAGATATAGGAAACATTGATGATTTTATGTGGTCATTGACATGGGTCAGTACAGTTTTTCCTGTTTTTGCCCCTTATAAAACCTTCACAAATGGTAGAACCATCTTTTAATTGGAGCATATAACCCAAAAAGGAGTGTGACAGTACTTTCCAGGTACAACCTTGTCTGATTCAGAGGTCCCTGACCATTTCCTTGAATTGGGGGATGAGAAGTTTATTGAATGATTATTTTTAGATAACTGAGATAGGTGAAGTTGATTTGCTGGTATTTTCTTTTCCTGTAAAAATGAAAATAAAACTTGAACATTGGGGTTGACCATCAGGGATCTTACAAGTACATTATAAGCCATTATTAGGTGGCTAGTGTTTATGTAAAACTAGAGGCCCAGTGCAAGAATTCATGTGCAGGTGGGGTCCCTCAGCCTGGCCAGTGATCAGGGTCAATCAGGGCCATAGGAGGTTGGCTACTCTGATCAGGGTCATCGGGCCAGCTGGCTGGGGGGAGGGCCTATGAGAGCGCACTGACCAACAGGGGGCAGCTCCTGCATTGAGCATCTTCCCCCTGGTGATCAGTGCCTGTCATAGCGACCAGTCGACCGGTCATTCGGTCATTCAGTCGTTTGATCACTTAGGCTTATATATATATATATACTAGTGGCCAGGTGCACAAAAATTTGTGCACTGGGTGGGGGGGGGGGGGGATCCCTCAGCCCGGCCTGTGCCCTCTTGCAGTCTGGGACCTCTCAGGGGATGACCACCTGCTGGCTTAGGCCCGCTCCCTGGGGGATTGGGCCTAAGCTGGCAATCAGACATCCCTCTGGCAGCCCAGGAGCCCTCGGGGGATGTCCACTGGCCAGCAGGGAGCAGGCCTAAGCTGCAGTCGGACATCCTTAGCACTGCTGAGCAGGCGGGAGAGGCTCCCACCACCACTGCTGTGCTGGCAGCTGTCAGCCTGGCTTGTGGCTGAGCAGAGCTCCCACTGTGGGAGCGCACTGACCACCAGGGGGCAGCTCCTGCATTGAGCATCTGCCCCCTGGTGGTCAGTGTGTGTCATAGTGACCAGTCATTCCCAGTCGTTCTGCTGTTAGGGTCAATTTGCATATTACCCTTTTATTATATAGGAGTGCCTGGCCAGCCTGGGTGAGGGGCTGATGGCTGTTTGCAGGCTGGCCCCACCCCCTTCAGGGTGAGGGGTCCTGCTGGGGTGCCTGGCCAGTCTGGGTGAGGGGCTGAGGGCCATTTTCAGGCTGGCTAAGCCCCCCAGTGGGGACCCTCACCCCATGAGGGTGTGGCCAGCCTGGGTGAGGGGCTGATGGCTGTTTGGAGGCTGGCCAAGCCCCCCAGCAGGAACCCTCACCCCATGAGGGTGTGGCCATCCTGGATGAGGGGTTGATGGCTGTTTGCAGGCTGGCCACAGCCCCCAGCCACCCAAGCTCCCAGTGGAGGCTGGCTGGAAGCAGGTATCTGGGATTTATTTATCTTCTATAATTGAAACTTTGTTGCCTTTTGCAGAGGCCACAGCCAGCTCAGGGCCGACGGGAAGCTTGGCTTCATCCATCACTGGGGCAACCAACCCTCCTGCTTGCTCCAGCTCCGTGGCTGCCCGCCGCCATCTTGGTTGGGTTAATTTGCATATAGTCGCTCTGATTGGCTGGTGGGCGTGGCTTGGGGCATAGCGAATGTACAGTCAATTAGCATCTTTGTCTTTTATTAGTGTAGATATAGATGTGTCTAGTGATTTCATTTGTCCTAATAGTGGCAGAGGAGCTAGAAGTTTATTTTGAGAAAAAAAAGAACAGCAAGAACATAAGAACCCTTTCCAGACTAGTGTGGCTAGGGAAGGATAAATAAGCTTGGTGCAGTCAGTAATCCCTCAAATGTAGTAATTACTCAAGAATCAATCCAGTTTTCTACCCTCATTTACTAGGCAGCATGGGGTTATGCGTTGTGAACAAGATGTAGACTTTCATGACTTTCCACAGTTAAGACAATAAGACCTGGCAGATTGATTAGGGGAGCCTAATCGTGTCCTATATGTTGGGAAAGATATTCTTGGTTCGAGATCTGTTCTCTGAATTCTACATGCCTGGAACTTTACTAATTAATGTATCCAGGATTTATCAGATCTGAGGATGGCAGTTCCTAACCCAGGTTGTCCAACATAATCAGTCATCAGCAGAGGTTTAAAACTTATACATAGCCTGGTGTCACCTCCTGAAATTCTGAATCAATGAGTCTGGGATGGAATCTTGTTGAGTCCCTCTATTTTTAAGCATTTCAAGTGGTTCAGACACAAAGTTAAGAATCACTGTTCTAGAACAAACCACTTACACAGCCCAAAGTCTTGAGAGCAAACGCATATAAACATATTAATTTAATCTTTTTTTCTTTCTTTTTCCCACCCTTTTTCCATCCTTTATTTTCTCCCTCAATATTTACTGAGCACTTAGTATGTGCCATACATAGGAGGAAGATCTCTGACAACAGTTATATATCCAGATCCAATAGTCAACATTTTCTCTTTCCAGAAGGTGAGTTTACCTGGAAAGGCAAATGCAATTTAGTCATTGATTAATTCAACAAAAATTTGTTAAATCTTTATTATGTGCTCATCAGAATAAATGTTACTATGTGATTTTAAGAGAGACTTTTGTTTTACTTTACTATTCTAACTATTTTCTATCTGCCAACTCCACAATACATTGTGTTAGCAAGTCAATGTAGCCCTATCTAGGATAATAGCTGGGGAAATACAGACAGTATTCTGTCCCTCTTTTACCAGACTATGAAGACTGGGTTTTTTTCACATTTGTTACTACACCATGTCCTTCCTTCCTTTAAAATTAATTTCATAACTTATCTTTCCCAAGGTTGCAAGTCTGCCTGTAATTACTTAGAGAGGAAAGCACCTTATTCATATTCTCAGGTGGCACATCCAGGAAGGTTTCTTGCACCCAGATCATCTTATATTCAGGAAGGCAAGTGCTTAAGGGCCTCAGACTGAGAGGGTGGACCCTCCCTACCATGGATAGGTCATTCTTAGTCATCTGAGATTTAAAAAGTTGATGTCTGTTTTATTTGGGGAACTGTAGCATTCTGTCCAGTTGGGCTACTCTGAGAACAGATTCTATCACAGCAGTGACCCTAGTGAGTTCCTTCCCTTAGACGTCAACCATGAGTTTCACCCACACTTTCTCCATTTTTAAAATGTATTCCTTTAACTATTCCCTGTTTGATAGTGTGCCTCTCAGTATAAATTCCTAACCCAGACCGCTTTCTGGAAACCTAGCCTCAACTCCAGCTGCTAAGTGTTATTTCTACCTCAAAAACTCAGAGGATGCCCTGACCAATTTGGCTCAGTGGCTAGAGCGTCGGCCTGTGGACTGTAGAGTCCCAGGTTCGATTCCAGTCAAGGGCATGTACCTTGGTTGCGGGCACATCCCCAGTAGGGGGTGTGCAGGAGGCAGCTGATCAATGTTTCTCTCTCATGGATGTTTCTAACTCTCTATCCCTCTCCCTGCCTCTCTGTAAAAAAATCAATAAAATATATTTTTTTAAAAACTCAGAGGATACTTATATCCAAAATGAAATAAATATTCCCCTCAACTGTGATATTCTTCCTACATTCCCTATCTTGGCTTGTGCCAAACACCTAATGTCACCAAGCTGAAACCCTAGTATCATAGATTTTTCTCAGTCCATCCTATTGCTCCTCCCTACTAATCTCACTCAATATGTCAAGCAGTTTTGAGTCCACCTTTTTAGCATCTTGTATTCATTCTGATCTTTCCACCTCAATTGCCTTAGTTTAGGGTCTTATTAACTCTTGCTGTGTTGTGATTGGTTTCTCTAACTACAGTCTTTTTCTACTTCAGTTCAGCCTCATCAAAGCACAAAAATAATATTTCTAAAACAAAGTTTAATCATGCTTCTTCTTTCCTCAAAAATCTTCCCTAGTTATCATCAATACAAGATAAATGTGGGAAATGAAGGGAACAACACATGTCAAAATAAAAAGACATAATACCGCATGGAATTATGGGGGAACTATGAGCATTTTGATAATGGCTGAACCCATAAGTGTGAAGTAGAGAATGGAGCAGGCAGGTTGGGGATGTATCATCCCCAGCAGGTCAGGTATCTGCTCTTCTTTTCTTCCCTGAATGCCTTGCCCTACTTCCTTAACTCCCAGCTCAGAGTGACTTCTGGAAAGCATTCTCTAATACCCCTTCACAGAAGTTAATTACTCCTTCATCAATGCTAATGCTATGTCTCATATTATTGCTCTAGTCACAATTTAATATAACTACTTGTTTGCATGTCTGTTTCCCCTATAGACTATGAGCTTTCTTAGGAGAAAGATTGCATCTTAATCATTGCTAAATCCTCATATGACAAGCTACCCAGTACATAGTGAGCCTTCCAATCACTGATCTCTTTCCCTCTGCTTTCATTTTAATGTCATAGACTGTAGGCAAGAAATAATGAAATCTTAGTTAATGATGGTAGGAATGCAAAGATGGGAATAAATTTTAGAACTATTTAAAAAGTTGAATAGACTTAGTCATTATCTAAAAGGAGTTAAGAAATTATCAGACCTCTTTTTAAAGGAAGGAAGAGCTCCTCTTCCTTGTCTTCCAGTTATATAAGTTTCAGTAACTTGGAATCTTAATTATTTTGTTCATTTATTCCTTATAGCTTGTCATGAATCTTACATTAAGTTTGCATTGAATCAAGATTAATTTTGATTAAGATTAATTAAGACTAATTTTACTTATAAATATATTTGACACATTTTCAATGTTTAATATCATTTTTAGAGATAGTTTTTTTAAAAAGAGGTGGCATTTAAGATAGACTCTAACATAGTACAGATGAAATTTCAAAGCAACAAAATTACAAGTTGGGAAAGATAATTTTACTAGAATGTTAGCAGATTTTGGACAGGTTATATCAAAAGTCCACAGAGATGGTAATAAAACATCGAGACTACAATATAGGTAAGGAGAAGAGCACTCTTTGGATGAGAACAAAAACTTGCTCTGGGTGATCCCCATAGTCAAACTGGACATGAACCACATGAATCAAATATCGGGCTTCTTTGCAAGGAAGACAGTCCTTGGTCCATAAAAGACTATGTCCCATCCTGAGGCAGTGGGCCTCCCGGTCATGGTGGAGGAAAAGTCCTACACAAGGCAAAGGGCATGGAGCCAGGAGCAGGTTTCCACTGCAAGACAGAGGCTGGATTTAGCAACATCCACCATGGCTCTCAGTTTGAGTTTGAGATTTTGACCTGCTAATCCCATGTTCTTCTGTAAGCCGTTTTTCCTGACTCAAGTATAAGAGCAATATGAACTATAGGAGCTAAAATGATACATTCTTATCTGGTCTCTCCTTCCTACCCAGCATACAACCATTGGGTCCATGCCAGAAACAAAACTCCTTTTCCTCCCATCATATCCCTCCGCTGTTGGGAATTATTGTAGATACTCTTTTGGAGCAATTCATATCTTAATCAGCCCTCAGCCATTGGGCCAGTCATGAATGCAAGACTGGCAGCCTCAATGAATCAGCAAAATGGATAATGACATCACAATCATTGGATCTTGACTCAGCACCTCTATATCAGTGTCTGCCTTTAGGCATTTGATGGCTCTCCAATACCTGCTATGGGTGCAAAGACCCCTCTTCTCACTGCCCAGTCAATTGTCCTTTATATTTATACAAATCACTGCCCTGAAACAGGAGATGTAATGACCACCAGGACACACTTCGGGCTACCCTAGCATCTCAATCCTTACTCCAGGCCCACCCCAAATGCTCTATGCTCTCTGATGTCTAAGTGGTATCAGGAATTTTTCACATGAGCAGAAATCAGAAACATTCTTTTGTTCTTTCTGTCTCCTCCCCCTACCAAACTTGTAGAATTACTTAAAAGATTTGCAGAAGCCAGATCTCTGGACCAGGCACAAAGATTCAAACAACTTATTACTTAACAGATGGCGTGAGTGCTGCATGAAACTTGCATTAGAGTCATGTGCATCGAAACAATGAAACTTGTGGTGAAATAATTTTCCCCTATATCTTTAGTTTTATCTTCCAATCAAAGTTATAAATTTAGAAGTAATAAAACAGACTAGATTTGAATGTAATTAGATGGGAATTTAGCCACTTTAAATAAAAACTTACACAAATGTAGTGATGTTGTATATTCAGATGTACTGAGAAAATGTAGCTCAATGATTTTGTCTATAAGTAATACCGCTTATCTCACAACACCACTTTGTGGATAAAAATTAACTAAACTTTCAATCTAAATTCATATTAATATAATTTGCAAAATTTTTAAAAGTTGGATAATAGTATCTCATTTTGATAAAAACTGTTGAACCTTCAGAGAGCCCTTAAGAGGGTGGCCAAATGTATGAAGGGTGGCCAAATTAGTCTCAGCTTCCATAATTCCTGCTAGGACGCCCTGCATGATTATCCCATATTTCTTAGTCACTTCCACTACTGAGCTGCTGGCTCGGCTTTTCACTGCATGGCCCTCGAGACTACAGTTCCATCTGAAATAATTCTCTATTCAGTTGTATTCAATTTGTTGATGAAGTGATCAACCAGAATTTTCAAGTATTTTTTAATTTCTAGATATTTGGTTGGTTTAAAAAAAACAAACACCTGATTTATTTCTATCCATATTTTCAATTTCTCACATATTTCTTCAAGTATAAGTATATTTTCTATTTGGCACCAAACAAATCAAACAGGTTAAGTCTTTCAGAGTCTGTTGCCAATAACTGCTCTTTGAAATTCTCCTTGCTGTTATTTTCTAGTGTGTTTTGTGATTTGTGACTGTGGGTTTCTCATCTCTCCTGTAAAAATCCTTTGAGGTTTGGCTTGAACTTCCAGTTGTCAAGAGGAGATTTGTATCTACTTCCGCCAATTACCTGGAAGTGTTAGCAACTGGAAACTATTTAAATTCTCAGCTTAAAAGTATAAATACTAGCAGCTAACCTTTTCATAATATGATTACCAATTCTATGTGAGATTTACTTATCTTATTTTCCAGAACCAAAGGTTAGATAGCTGGTTATTTGTACCACTCCTATATAGTGGGGTTTACCAGTATGTCTTAGTCTCCCTTTTGTAGGGGGTGCAAGCATTAGAGACACTGCCAACTTTATGCAAGGATTCCCCACCTTGGTGAAGCTCTGAGGTTTATCTTTTCATTCCCTGAACCCCAAGCAGTAGTCAGAGAAGCTCAGTGTTCCCACGTTTTATCTGAATTCCCCAGGTCGGATCCCACTTTTAGAATTTGTTTATCTCTCAGAGTTCCTGGTCTCCTTTATGTGCTTGTTGAATTCCTTCCTTTTGTGATAGTTCATTGAAACATTTTAATCAGGAGTATCATCCAACATAGCTATTTCATTAATATCACCAGCCCTTTTTCTATCATAAATAAGGATAAACATTTACATGGTTGAGATTTTGTATCCTGGGACTTTGGAACCAGACAAATCTAGGTTAGATACCAGTTCTTTGACCTACTAATATGACCTTAGGCAAGTTTCTCAAACTTTTAAAATTCTAATTTCCTTCTCTGTTAAACGGAGACTAGAATACTCTTAGCTCTCTGGTTAATAAAAGGTTTTAAAAGATTATATTTGTAAAGCACTTAGAAAATTGCCTGCAATCCAGTCAGTGATTAATAACTATTTTGATTATTAACCTAAGTTTCTCCATGCACTTAAATTTTTCATAAAATAACTTTTACTCAATTAATTAAATATTTCTCTAATTACTACCATGTTTGAAATTCTAGCGTTAACATAGTATACAAGAAAAACTCCCTACCCTTTGACATTTATATTTTAGTTAGATAATTAACCAGTAAATAACTAGATATAATACATAATATTAGAAACTAATAAATGCCACAAAGAAAAATAAAGCAGGCTAGGAGATAGAAAATGATTAGATGTGATATAGATGCAGAGCTATTCTAAATAATAAGGTCAGCTAAGGCCTCTCTCAGGAGGAAGTAATTTGAACAAAGTCCTAATGAAATGAAAGAATAAGCCATGTCGCCAACCAAGGAGAAAAACCTCTCAGGCAGAGAAGTACAAGGGACTTTGAATTACAAAGTCACTTGTCCTGGTGGAAACCATCAGAAAGGTGAGGATGACTAGAGCAGAGTGGTGAGAACTGAGGTTGGAGGGGTTGGTAGGGGCCAAATCACCTAGGGCCTCTTGAGCCATGATATAGACTTTGGATTTTATTCTGAATACAACAGGAAGTCACTGGAGCACTTGGTACAGGGGATAGCATGGTCTGCTTCATGTTTTCACGAGACCACTCTGGATAATGCATGGGGAGTAACCAGTGAAGTAGGACAAATGAGGCAAGTGGAAAGTCACTTGGGAAGATTCTTGCCGACCTCGAGAGAGACCGTGGAGGTTGTAGAGGTGCTAAAAGATGATGTGATTTGAAAGTAATGTTCACAGATTTGGTGCTAGATTGGATATAGAAAGACAAAGTAGTTCAGGATAATGAATATTTAACATTTGGGCAGGGCAACTGGGGAAGAGCGAGAACTTGTTAGGTCAGGAAATCAAGTTTGGTTTTATACACTTTAAATTTGACATGTCTATTAGTAGAAATGTTGAATAGGAAATTGGATACTCATGAGTCTGGAGCTCTGAGAACTTGCAGATAAAATCTGGGTCAGCCGCCTATGGATGGTTTTTAAAGCCAGGATGAGGTCACCTAACGTGTAGATGCAGATTGGATCTAGAGCACAAGGTGTTAGCATTAGAAAGAAGCAAGGACAGCTCATGCCTCACTCACTTTACTCCGATCTCTGCTCAGACCTAACAGAAGTGTCTTTCCTGAACACTTTCCCTAAAACTGTACCCTACCTCCTAATTATAACTATGCTTTCAATCTCTTTCGCTTTCCTTCATAACACATTTCCTGTCTTATATGATATTGGATGTGTTTATTGATTTAGTTTGTCTTTTACCCAAAAAAATAATCACTAAAAGGGAAGGGACTTTGTTGTCCTCAGAATGTATAACATTGCCTGGTATATAGTACTCATTTAATAAGTACTTGCTTTGTATTAAATGAATGAAACAGGAAGAAAAATAGAAAAATATTTGTACAAATGCCCGTTAACATCAAATTTGGTGGAAGGAAAAATAATGATTTCTCATCTCATTACTCCTATTTGCTCAGTGTAATAAAAAGCATAGTCACCAGCTTGGAAGAGAAAAGAAAGTATGAAATACTTGACCCAGAAAATAGAAGGAATACACTATAAATTTTAATTGAGTTGCCAGGAAATGTCACAAGACAATAAGATCTGTGGTCAAAACTGTAAAGTGAGACCAGTTAGCACACCCATGAATTTTCTCTCACCTAAATCCAATTAGGTGCAGGCACCGAGAAAATGAGAACTGGGTTTAGTCAGTGTTGGGATTTTTGCTGTATATATAACAAGAGGAAAGAGGGCTATATTAGTTTCTGAGGGCTGCTGCAAAAATGTTACCACAAACATGGTGACTTCAAACAACCAAAAGTTATTCTCTCGCAGTTCAGGAGGCCACAAGTCTAAAATCAAGTGTTAGAATTTTTGGTTTCTTCCAGAGGCTTTGAGGAAGAAACTGTCCCATGCTTCCCTCCAGCTTCTGGTGGTTTCCCGCAATCCTTGCATTCCTTGGCTTATGGCAGCGTCAGTCCATTCTCTGCCCCCATCTGAAGTGATCAGAACAGTGGGAGACTGAGTCATACTACAGAATGTGGGTCACCATCAGGGACAAGAAGCTGGGAAGGGTTGGCTGAGGAGGCATCTGATAATGATAGATATAAACAAGGCAGCGAAGCCCTCCATTGTAAGGACAGACTTTAATCTAGTTAATCCTTTTTTTTTTTTCATTTGAGGGTATGAGATGTCCTACTTTCTCTGTATTCTAAATAATCTAGAATTAATACCCCTCCCAAGTGCACCTTCAGGTTTATGTGGTTCACTGTATTTATTAATATCTGCCTTTCACTAGACTGGGAGCTTGACAGTTGGGCTCATAAACTTTCCAACTTCTTTATTCATAGCACCTTGAACACAGTAGGAATTTCAGTATGGCTGCATTGGTTACAGTTAATCTAAAAATAAAACAGTTATCAGTTCTCTCCCTCTGTGCTTTCCTTCATCGTTTTTGGAAGTGGAGTAGGGGAGCACAGTGCTGTTAGATTTCTCTACCCTTATAATATAATAGTCCTTCAGCCTGTTTACTTGTTCAGGGCACATTGTCACCATGTGACAGGACGTGTGTACTCTAAAATGACAAAGTGTGTGGATCCTAGCCAGCAGGGTCAAGAAAATACTTCATAAACAAGGCTGTAAATAACATCTGCGCTGTCCAAACACAGGAGGACCTGGTAGCTTTTCCTTTTGCTTATTGTTTTGTTTGGTCGCGGCCATCTCCCTGTAGACCCAAACAAGTCAGGGAGCCACTGTCTCAGCCCCAAATTTCTTCAGGCCAATTCTTGTTGCTGAGAATATATGGCAGGCTGTGAGTGGGAAACCCAGCTGCTGTAGACTGAAAAGACAGGGGACCAGTGAATCATCACACTGAAGGAGAAACCCAGAAGTCCGTGTAATCAACATAAAGTCTTTGAATTATGAAGGGAAAATAAAGCTTATAAACATTTTTGTGTCATAACACAGAAAATATTTAATGAGACCAAGAATTTAAAGAGTTTTCATCTGAATACCTCAGATCACAACTTTCCATGTATACATTAGTCAACTTAGTCATCTAACATTCACTTCACATTCTTCTGCAGTTGATTTATAGACTATTATGAAAACTTCCTGTAACTAACAGAAGTTACATCAAGTGAAAGATAAATGCGATTTTTAATACCTTGAAGGAAAACTACATTACAGGTATGTACTGCAGAAAACTCTACCATGGCTACAGGTGCAAACTTTCAGCTACCTGAATTACTCATTAAGAGTTGTGCCCTTTCTGGATGGTATAACCCAGCGGTCGGCAAACTGCGGCTCGCGAGCCACATGCGGCTCTTTGGCCCCTTGAGTGTGGCTCTTCCACAAAATACTGATTTCTGCGCATGGGCCACAAAGTTTCAATCGCACTGTACGTGTGCACCCGCACGTGGTATTTTGTGGAAGAGCCACACTCAAGGGGCCAAAGAGCTGCATGTGGCTCACAAGCTGCAGTTTGCCGACCACTGGTATAACCTGTTCAGACAGGGTGTGAGCTCTGTTCACACAACCATCTGTATATATAAAAGCCTAATATGCAAATTGTCTCCTCGGGAGTTCAACCAACCAGGAGTTCGATCACTCACTATGACATGTGCTGACCACCAGGGGGAAGCATGAAACAAAGGAAAACCCCAGCTGGCAGCCAGCAGCCGCTAGGGACCCTACCTGTGCACAAATTTCTTGCACTGGGCCTCTAGTTACATATAATAGCAACTTTAAGAAAAAATCAGTGAAATCTTATCAGGAGGCTTTTCCCTCTCTCTGTCTATCTGTTTCAAAGGGTAGGACCAGAAAAAGATCTTTTATCAATAGCACACTGCACCTGTACTCAGCCATTGTTAGAATTAGGAATTGAGGCCCTGGCCAGTGTGCTCAGTGGTTAGAGCAGTGGCCAGTGGACCAAAGGATCACCTGTTCACTCCCCAGTACCGGTTGGGGCACATGCAGGAGGCAACCAAACAATGTGTTTCTCTCACATCAGTGTTTCTCTCTCTCCTTCTCTCTCTCTCTCTTTCTTCCTCCCATTCCTAGTTCCTTTTCACTCTCTCTAAAGAAAAATCGATGGAAAAAAATATCTTCAGGTGAGGATTAAAAAACATGTAGTAATTGAGAAGGGAAAAGATGTGATGGCAAGACTGGCTGCAGACTTCATCTAGCTGTGTCAGGTTGCCTGTGCACCTCTATGCTGAGCTCTTAGCACCTGCTTGAGGAAGGTGCCAGAGAAGTACAGCTTTCTTTACTGGTGTTCATGGCAAAAACTAAGAGAATTTCAAAGAGGACTTGATGCATCTCCTATGAGAGTTGGGGACTTCTCCAGTTCTCTAGAAGCTCTACTTTGTCTCTGATTCAATCCATTCAACAGTGACTGATTGAGTAACTACTACGTGCCTTGTGAGACAACATGGAGACAGCACTGGCCTTGGAGTCAGGGGATCTGAGTTTGGAGCCAAGTTCCACCAAGTACTGGTACCTTCGATTTCTATTTAACCACTTGATCTTTTCTTCAGCGTGTCTCCACATCTGTGAAATGCATGGCAGTAAGAATTAAAGGCCATGAAGTGGGGGCTTTTAGGTACTAAACTCTTACTTTATTTCCGGTCTTCTTTTGGATTAGGGTTGTGGGAGACATAAAATCAGTCTAAGTCAGGGTTATGACCCTTAAAGAGTTGACTGTCTCATTCGGGAGATACTAGCCTAATGCCAGGGAGAATTTTGCATATGTACCTGGGGATGATACAAGGGACTTAGTCCAGTACTATGAATCTGCATCTCTGCAGTGCAAGCAGGAATTCCTTGCTCAGAAAGCTCTGGAGTTATGTTATACCACATACTGTAGGGATGTGGACTGGAGATCGGGAAGGAAAGAGAGAGAACGTCCCTGCACAACCTTCTCTTCCATTATATAAGATATAAGTTCTGACACAAAGCTCACATGACAATGCTTGTATTTTTCTTTCATGCTACCAATCACTTTCTACTTTGTATTAGAAATTATATATAATTTATTCTCTCCATGGTTCACCTCATATACCTCAAAGTGCTTGGCACATAGCAATGAGAAATAAATGTTGAGGTGAGTTAATCAATGAAAAAAAGCAATAAGGTGTTAATTCTTCCCAGCCTCCATAACCACGGAAAACCAAAGGAAAGAGAAGGTTGGAATAGGAAGTGGATAGGCGGTATCTCCGAAGCTGCCCTGGCCAGGAGGACAGCATCTTTGACTCATGAGGGGCCATTTCCCCAGGGATGAGAACAAGTTCACATTTCCCTGTCTCTCCAGGGAATGAATGAATGCTGAGATCTTGAAAACGCCCTGCTTTATTTTACCAAATTCACAATCACACCAAATGAGATGCTGGTGAAAGTTGATTTGCCAAAAGAATTTTCAAGAAAGGAAAATCAGTAATTAAAGTGGGCTGTCCTCCAGTGAGACCTAGTGGCCTGAAAATTCAAGCAGACACGGTTTTAGGACTTTCCGCTGGCAGCTCGGTGCCCTTGTCTCCTGCAGGCAACCCTGTCCAATGGAGAGCTCTAATAAGCTGGGGTTAGAGTGGGAAGTGTTCTAAAACCAAGGAACTGTGTGAACACAGAAAACTAAAAGAGGAACACTCAGTGGAACCAAGAGCTTATTTATAACATCTCATGTGGCATTTGGGAACATTTCTAGAATTGCTTGTTTGGAAACAATGTTGGCATCTTGCTGAGGGCAGATAGTAAGGCCATTTGGGGGATTTCAGTCCCATCAGCCAGACAGTTTCAAACCCAAGTTGGCCAGGTTCTCTTAAGATTTCCAGATGGAACATGTTCTTGAAAAAGCAAGAATGCAAAGCAGGGCCTCTTGTAGCAGTGTGGAGAGGTCAGTCCATTAAAGTTAAAGCCCTTGAGGGTCTATCCTGAGTGGCAGTTGAGTAGGTTAGATGAGTGGTTAACAAGATTCACTGACAACCTGAATTAAAAGGAAGAGTATATCCAAACTGGTGTTGGCATCATTATATAAATATATATATGCCAGCTCCACCCTCCAAAGAGCCTGATCAAGTAGGACTGTGGTAGGACTCCAGAATATAGGCTCCTAAGGCTCTCCGTGTGTTTCCAAGACCCAGCTAGATTTGGGAACTACTGGTGTCCATAATGCACATCACCTAGGAGTAGTAGCCTAAGTATGGAACAAGCCAGAGGCAGCATTACCATTCTCCAGTGAATTTTTACTTGGAGAAATTCTTCCAGTAGTTAGTTAAATTTTGTAGAAATAGTCATGTGCTTTGCATACATACACTCACTGTCACACCAGTGATAGAAAGGAAAACTCTAGATTTGAATCATCCAGTTGCCGGCCAAATTCTTTCCATCCACTGAACTTCCTTGGAGATCTTTGAAGTCAGCAATAGCTTTGTTCTCAGAGGAGTCAATCTGTGGCAAGGGCAATGTTGCAAATTTGGCAATGTATTAGGACTTTCCAAATCTGGGTCATTTCAAAATATCTGTCTGTGTGTTATTTATCCTTTTTCAGTATTTTGACTTTGTTCTTTCTAATAGCCAAAGGACAATCTAGTCACCTGGAATACATAATGAAGACAGTAAATTTACCAGTGGTGGTAACAGCAGGCAACAACTGATAACTGATTTTCTTATTAATCCACCCGTCCTCTTTCAGAAGTATGGATTTAGTAACTGAATAGTGCTCTTCTCATGGTGCCCTGAACAAAACCATTCCTCCATAAATCTGAGCCGTGATTCTCATTATTCTTTTTTCATTTACTTGTACCCAGCCTTACACCTCCTGACAGGTTATCTTCAATGTCCCCAGTGAACATTTTATACACGAATATTTTACACACACCCTATTCCTATCTTCTAGAACTACTGTTCTCTTACCTGCCGTTTTATCCCACAGATGTTTGTCCCTAACACAGAGTGAGAAGTCTTTGGGTAACATCCCCATGGGGAGTGGAAACATGTGGCTTATTTTTTATGTTCTTTTAGATTCCTCATCTGCAGGAAACCACAGATCCTAATGCTGATTTCCTGTATTGCTGTAGAATCTCACGATACAAGGATTTCACGTTTTAATGATCCCTTCTCTCTTGGCGTGAGCCTGTCCACATCGCAATGCTCGCTGCTGTATCTGAACATATGCTGACTCATAGTTCTCGGCACAGCTGCTCCCACCCATTTCTACTCTCCAGTTCCAATTGGTGGCGCTATCCCAGCCTGACCCTCCAACCCCAAAGGATATTGAATCATTGGAATATACCCAATCCAGGTCCCAGTTAGTGTCCTCCATGCTTTTTACTATGTAATGGATTGAGTGTTGATATTTATGGCAGCTTTATTGATAACCCTGATGATAAGATAGCTTTGGTGTCTCCCGAGCCATTTATGTTCCTGCAGGGAGTGCTCCCGCTGGATTCCCTCCTCATAACACATTATCAATCAGGCCTATCACAGGGAAATTCTCAAAGCCAGTGCATGTATGTGTCTGAGCCTTTGGAAGAAACAGGCAAATTACAGAATAAAGGGACAGTTTTCATCTGTTTTGATTTTATTGTCCTTCTACTTCCCAGCACACACACACACACACACACACACACAGCTTCTGTTTTTCCAAGAGCTTTTGAAATTTTGCTGGGCTTATACCCCTGAGGGCAATGGACAGGAAATGAGAATTGGATAGGAAAGGAGCTGAAAACATCTTCTGCAATTTTTTTTGTTGTGTGGGGTATGATAATTTTCCATCCAAAATGTTTTTAAAATAGATTTACCAGGAAATATGGCTTTATATAGAAGGAGTGCCATTCTTTAATGATTGTATACGGTTATTCTTATCACTACCAATTAAAATAACATATTAATAGCTCTCTTGAATAATGGCTTTCATTTGACCACCTGAAACATTTAGAAAATGTTGAGATGAATTTCCCCACATTGTAATTCCAGGGATGATGTCCTGTTGAAGGAACATGTTCCCTAGAATTACAGTGCTTGATGGGAGAACTTTGTAGCTCTTAACTCCTTCACTTTTTAACTTTACTTACTGTAAAAGAATAGTTCCAAATGATTTCATCTAAACATAGAAAAGAACTCTTCTAATTCCATTTAAAATGTTAAGATTTCCTAATTCCCTCTGTCTTCTTTACCATTTATGCATTTGCCCCCCACCTCCAATAAGCATTGAAATGGAAAAAAAAATGAAATAAAAACAATATAGTGAGTTTTTTCATAAAGTTCTGTCTTCAGTTTGAGATTATTTCCTACTTACTACTTTGGTGTTACAAGTGTGCTTCCCTTTTTGAAGTTATGGGTAGGATAAATGGGAGGTTTTTGTTTATTGTTCTCACTTGACAAAATTAAAAGTTGCCACTCCCACTCTGGTCCAAAATTTAATTTTGAAATTTTACTTTTTAAGGAAATACAAAACTCTTGAAATGAGCACTCTGCCTTTGGAATTCCATGACAGGACACTCTGCTAATGCCCAATCGTGGCTGCAATAAGCCAGACCACACAGGGATGCCTGGTGGAGACTTTGCAGCTATAACTTAAGAAATAGATTAGGTGGCTGCTGCTGGTGTCCCCGAGGTCATAATTCTTCAGGTATTTCAAAAGGATAAGGTAATTAAGTTAATAATCCCTGTTGTTATAAATACTCGATGTGGCATTGTTCGTTTATTGCCTCCTAACATCCATGATATCGATTTACACAGGAATAACTCAGGGGAAGTTCTGGTATTGAAGACTCTAGAAAGGAACTAGGATCAAAGACTCCTAGATTAAAGGGTTGATTTAGGATAAATGTTAGAAGACATAATGTGAACAACACACTTATTACAAACAAGAAATCCCAGTCTTACCTACTGTTCTAGCTGGTGGCAGGGATTTCACTTCCTATAAAAACAAAACAAAAATGGAAACGTAATTGAGTGAAGTAAATTGTTACTTGTGCAATTAACATAAAAGCGCTTGTATTTAGATACCTTTAATTTACGTTTAAAATACAGTTTAATAGTTAATGTAGGTAGGGCCACACAAGAAGAAAAATTCAACTTCTAAATATGTACATATTTGAATGGTATGTGCAATAAATGTGCATGTATATTTTGCAGGCCTAAAAAGTTCACTTATCTGTCTGTTGTATTTTGAGATCATAATATTTAAAGTCTATATCTGGCCTCTTTTGAGAAACTCAGAGAGTACAATTTAAACTGCTAGATAGCCCCACTTCGTAAACCACAGACATCCAAATTAGCATAGTCTCCTAGGCTCAAAGACGGAGATAAATTGGTATGTGGTCAAAGAGGCATTTTAATAAAACATGAAAATACAACCTATACCAACTGTGTGGTAATTCTACAGACTACTGCTTCTCTGTGTCATCTCATGTGTGACTATAACTATGAGCTGGTAAAAGAAACTTCTGACCAAAAAATAAAAAATAAAAACTTATGCAAAATAGCAGAGTTTCAAATCTATGCAACAAGCTGACCTAGAAGGATCATCTCATAGAACATTCGCCTTAACTAAGTCTCAATTTTCCTACTTACCTTCTACTCTGGGGCAATTTGCCAGGGTTGCTATCACTTTCCAAAAACCTTGTGTGGCATTTGTGTTCAGCCTCTGGTGTTCGGGAAGGATCTGTCTGCAAACCTCTGTGACTGTTCATCTTGCCCTGCAAGTAGATACGATCTGTTATTTTTCACATCCAACATTTATTTTTGGTAAATTGATATATTTTTTTTTGTCCATACAAGTCACAGACTACAGCCCATGAGCCAAATCCAGCCTACCTCCTGATTGTGTGTAAATGACGTTAGTAAGGTTTGGCTTATTGGATCACATCCATCCCTCTTTGTTTAAACACTATCTGTGAATGCTACAGCAGTTGGGTAGTTGCTACAGATAGTGTATGGACCACAGAGCTGAAAATATTTACTATCTGGCCCTTTATAGAAAATATTTGCTGACTCTTGTCTAAAGAGAATAAAACACATGTTGTAGGAAGGGATTATTTTTTTTTAACATAAGCTTTGATACTAATTTCTTATTATAGAAACATTTCACAGAATTTTTGTTTTGTTTTGTTTGGGGTTTATTTCTTGTTGTTGTTTGTTTTTGTGTTGTTGTTGGTAATCCTCACCTGAGGATATTTTTTTCCACTTTTTTTTTTTTTTTGAGAGAGAGAGAGAGAGAGAGAGAGAGAGAGGGAGGGAAGGGAGAGACAGAGAGAAACATCAATGTGAGAAAGACACATTGATTGGTTGCCTCCCACATGGGTTGCAGACTTGATCCACAGTAGGGGGCATGCAGGAGGCAGCCAATTGATGTTTCTATCTCTCTATCCCTCTCCCAATAAAACATATTTTTTTAAAAGTCATTGCCTTTCAACTCACTGAGAAAAAATAAAATTCTATGCAAAGACAGATACCTGCCCACGTTTCTTACCACTTTAATTTTTATTGCTTGATCTTCTATTTTTTTAAATTCTCATCCAAGGATATGTTTTATTGATTTGAGAGAGAGAAAGAGAGAGAGAGAGAGAGAGAGAGAGGAGAGAGAGAGAGAGAAACACCAGTCAGTTGTTTCCCATATGCCCCCTGACCGGTATCAAAACCACAACCTGTTTATGTGCCCTGACCAGGAATCCAAACCTCAACTTTTCAGTTTACAGGATGATGCTCCAACCAATTGAGCCACAGGCCAGGGCTATTATTTGGTCTTTATGTAAATTCACAATATGTGCAGGGAGAAGGGGGGATACTGGCAGCAAATGTGATCAATGCTGAAACTGGCAGACCTTCAGCAAAATTTGAAGAAGGTGAACCCACCTTTTTTTTTTTATTGATTTTTTTTTACAGAGAGGAAGGGAGAGGGAGAGAGTTAGAAACATTGATCAGCTGCCTCCTGCACACTCCCTACTGGGGATATGCCCACAACCAAGGTACACCCCCCTGACCGGAATTGAACCTGGGACCCTTCAGTCCGCAGGCCAACGCTCTATCCACTGAGCCAAACCAGTTAGGGCATGAACCCACCTTTGATGCCTTTCCGCCATCCCTTTACTCCTGCCTTGCCCTGACCTCTGCCTTTCCTCTTTTTCTTTGACCTCATCTAGGTCTCACCCAGATCTCTCCTTTACTTTGGTTAACTCTCAGTGAATCCCCTCTAGACTCTTAGTTGATAGTAACTTTGGTGTTACTGTTCCAGTGGCATTTATATTTTTTAAATATGATTTTCTGAAGCTCAGAAATTATAGCAAATAAGACCTTGCCAAACAGGGGCCTGAGTGCACGGGTCACCACCATGCCAAGGTTTTGCTCTCCTCTGGGCAGCCCAAGGCCAGGTGCTTTGCAAGGGCCAGCAGCCACCCAGAGGCAAGCAGCTTCTCCTTGGGTGACACACCAACATTGTATTTTTCTATCATGTCCTGAGATGAAAAGATTAAGAAGCACTCACCTCTAGGGACAAATTATTGTGTGTTTTACTTACCCCAAAGGAGGAACAAATCTTGGGAAATCAGAGTTAACAATTTTTTATATTTCCTGGAAAATTAGAAGACTCTGCTTATAAATAAACCAACAATCTGCAGATAAAATTAGATGAGAGAGTCCAACTTTAGGTCACTTATGACTCTCGATCAAGGATAAAATCAGGTTTCACTAATTAACTAAGTAGGATTGTACACTGGTTGTAAGACTGTAAAGGACACCTCTGTCCTCTTCCTGCTGTGCCCTTATCACTTCTCCCAATGCCTGGCCCATAGAAGGAACTCAACATAGTTGTGCTGCTCCCAATGCAGTCCACATAACTGTGGTGTTGTTATCACCTGAGAACTTGTTAGAGATGCAGAATCTCAGGCCTACCCAATCTCCTGAATCATAAGTTGCTCTTTAACAAAATCCTCAAAATTCATATGCACTAAAGTTTGAGAAGCACTAGGTAAGTAATCAAGTGAGACTAGAAATCTGGCAGTGCCATCTAAAATTTGGAAGATATAAAGTTAAAAATAAGTGTTTTAGGAAAGATGAATAATCATTAAAGTTAATCTAAAATTCATGATAGAAAAGTGCCATTTTGTAAACTCAGACAGCGCTCAGACAGGCTTCATCAACCACATGGCACAGTCTGGCCTGCGGAAGGGAGTTAAGCAGAAATCCGAGCCTGGTCCCTAACATGTACCATTTCCCTTAAAATGCTGTCGAAGGATAAAACCCTGATGTGTTGAGCTTAGTCTAAGCTCTATTTTTCCTGACAGGGAATTCCATCATTTTCATGCTTATGTGGAGGGCTCTAGGCTCATCGCAAGAAAGCTTGGCAGGACGGCTCTAGGCTCATAGCAGGAAAGCTTAGCAGGACACAGAGATGATTTAATGGACCGTGCAAATCTCTAAACTGGAGCCCAGTCCCAGAATAGAAACACACACCTGGGATTCTTGAAGTGCATTGTCATGGGGCCAGAAAGAAGGATGATTCTCTCCATGGTTGAGTGAATTTGGAGATGTTTTCTGTCAGGCCACTCTGACTTCTAAAAGAAAGAATTTTAAAACCATTGTGCAGCTAAAATGGAAATGGAAATTATCTAACATTTTGGAGGAAAAAAATCACACACGCAACTCCATAGACTATGAGTTATATCTGACATGGTTGGCTTTGATCCTTTGCCATCTTTAAAAATAAGTGCTCGTTGAGCCAGGATAAACACCATGGTGGGAGAACCTTATTCTGTGCTGTCCCTCCCATGCAGTAAAGTCTTTGAACTTTTCTGGACATCATTAGGAATGTGCAAAACTAGTTGTTCTGACTCTGTGAGAGGATCATGGGCATCCTTTTAGATTTTCCCCATGAAAACAAATGCAGACTCCAACTACAGAGACATTCCTGCAGATGGCCTGAGTCACCGGCATCTTTGTGGAGAGCGGACAGGGACCACAGCCCTACTTTTGGCCTCTGCTGAAGCTACTGCCTGCGCCTGAGTAGGTCGAGATAGTAAGAACCAAGGAGAGACAGCGCAGGTCTGGATGCTAAGGTGGAGAGAAGAAGAAATGTGGAGAAAAAGGCCTCCCGAATGCAGAGTCTAGAAGTAGAAGTCAGCACCAAGTCCAGAGGCCCCTCTTTAGCCACGCTGGCAAGGTGCTGGAGGCACATCACAGCCGACTCTTCACCTTCCTCTCCAGCATCGATGTGTGTTGAAAGAGCATTGCCCTATTCTTTTCCAGTGCAGGTCATCGCTCCTGCAATTTCCTCTCTGATATTTTCTCCCCAGAACAGGGAACTAAAGGGCATCTTTCAAGACTCAGATCCCACAATATTTTCTTACAAATGTCGTCCCATCCCTGCCAGGGCCAGAAAGGCTGATTATAACACTCATTCATTGGGTTTCTATAGCACCTATTACATATTCCTTTTTAGAATTTGCTGCATTGTTCTTAAATTTCTTATTTATAGCCCAGACACACATATGTGGGACCCCAAAAGGGACACCATGTCTAATTCTTGACTATAAAGCATGGCACTTAGTAGGCAATCGATATTTGCCAAATCTGAACAAAATTATCCTCTTATATATGAATTCCCTTTAAATGATCTCTCAACCCTCTTGAATGTTGTGTGTGGCAGGGGCGGGGGGGGCGTTGTATGTGTGGGTAAAATGAGGGTTATATCTGCTATAGAATTATTTGAGAAAGTCATTTAGATAAACATAAAATGCATTAACAGCCCAAAGTCCATCTTAAGTCCTTCATCTTTCATACATTTTTTGCTGACAACTCTGATTCCTAGGGTTGTCTCCGTTACCCACAGGGCAGTCGATACGATACAGAGACACTGAGGAATGCTGTCTTTTATTGCTCTTTAATTGTTTCATATCTATAAATCTTATCTCCCCAGATATATTGTAGTTCAATTCAATTCAAACAAATTAAAATCAGCAGCTAGTTACTGAGTGACCAGTGTATACGGATTTGTGCTACGTGAGTGCTGGCACCAGTTCTTGTTTTAACTTTGTTTTCATTTATTCAACAAATATTTATTGAGCATTTACTTACACATATGATCACTGCTTTAAGAGAGATTATATTTCCATTTAGGTCTCTGTGTTTCTAAGAAAATGACCAGTGTTAAGTAAAGTCCAGGTCAAATTGGCCAGGCTGCACTGAGTGACCCTGGGTGGAGCAGCTTGGTGGTCCCAAGCTCAATGTAGATTCACGTGTAGCAAATTCACATGTGATTCAGGTAACTCTTGGCATGAGAAGGCCCCCTCCAGGAGGTGAAACATGGTAGAAAAGGACTCTAAACAGCAGTCCAAGTCAGAAGTCATGTGGCCCAGGTACCAGAGGCCTGGAAAACAAACCTCTGCCCTGCAATACGGGGATACTGTGACCCCAATCCTAGAGAACACCTGGAAGAAACTGAGGAAGGAAGTTAAGCCAAAAACTTGGGACTTTTAGCTGAACCTTATAGCCTCTGTGATGTTTGATGAAAATGCTTGCGATAAGGCAGCTCATTCCTAGAACCTCAGAACAATAGAGCTTTGAGGGAGCAGCAGAAGCTCAGGAGTTATGACTGAATCACCGAGTTCCAGATCTGGGGAATATAGCTCAATTCTAGTTCCCTCTGATGGTGGGCCTAAGGTTATTGACCTTCCATCCTTCCATCTGCCTCAGTTCACAATGGGAATGAGCCTGCTGGTAGGGGACTCAGAGGACCAAATGTCAGCTGAGTCAAGGAGAGAGAAAAGAGACCAGATGGGACCAATATCAGAGAAGATCAGGAGGACTCAGGATTGGGAATTTAGCCACCAGCTACTATAAATAGCTCCTGTGTCACTGCACTTTCTTGCAACACATTGAAATTGCCTTTCCCCTTGTCTGTCTCCCCTATTAGGCACTAAACTGATCTGCCCATGACACCGGAGCCTGGGCCTTGACTTGTTCATCATTTTATTCTTAGCACAAAACACAGTGCCTGACACAGAGTGGGCACTCAAGATAGATTGCCCAATAAAGGAAAGAGTGAGTAAATTCATGTCAGGCATAGGGTTGAGTCAAGTCAGTCGAGTAAACAAAATCAAAGTGCGGAAGGTGGAGATGGAGCGTGGGCCAGCCAAGTGGGGGGAGGGTCAAGTGTAGAAGGCCAGCTGAGGCAGTACTGATTAGTGGTTACTGTCTGGGCTTTGGGGTCAATCCTGGATTTGAATTTTAGCTTTTGTTAGTGTTTATACGTTGTTAAACTGCTCTGAACCTCTGTCTCTACTCCTTGAACTAGCAGTTTATTCTATCAACCTCGTGAGGATTTTTTAAAAATATATTTTATTGATTTTTTTTACAGAGAGGAAGGGAAAGGGATAGAGAGTTAGAAACATTGATGAGAGAGAAACATCAATCAGCTGCCTCCTGCACACCCCCTACTGGGGATGTGCCCGCAACCAAGGTACATGCCCTTGACCGGAATCAAACCTGGGACTCTCTACTGGGGATGTGCCCGCAATCAAGGTACATGCCCTTGACCGGAATCAAACCTAGGACCTTTCAGTCCACAGGCCAATGCTCTATCCACTGAGCCAAACCGGTTAGGGCCTCATGAAAATTTAATAAGGTAGGATATTAAAAAGATCTAGCTGGTAAGGCTCAGTGGATAGAGATCAGGTTACGGACTGAAGGGTCCTGAGTTCGACTCCAATCAAGGGCACATGCCTGGGTTGTGGGCTTGATCCCCATTCAGGGGTGTGCAGGAGACAGCCAATCAATGATTCTCTCTCATTATCGATGTTTCTATTTCTCTCTCCCTATCCTTCCTCTCTGAAATCAATTAAAAAATATATATATTTTAAAAAAGTCAACTCGGTGCTAGATCCTGTACTCAACAAGGGTTTGCTAGTAAGGCAGGCAGGAAACAGCAACTTCTGTAATTCCAATAGGCAATAAGCATCATCCAGAGTTGGGCAGTTGGGAGCCCAGAGATAAAGAATCTAGTCTCTGAGACTAAAAAATAAACAATGAGGGACTCAAAGGGAACTAAACACACAGACCAGAGATTGAGGTGTCAATATTCAAGGGGGAGGAGGGGGTTATATCAGAGATGGAGGGGTAAGAAGAAGGAGTGGAGCTTGAACCTGTGCCGACAGCTTTCCAAGGCCAGAGATCCTTCTGTGCCTCAGAGCAGGGCCATTCAGCGAGTGGGCAGGCATGAGCTCATCAGAGAAGGTAACAAGTAACTTGGCAAGTGCAGGGATGAAATAGGGTGTGAAGTCAGGAAGTTCATGACAACCAGGAACATAGAAGACGTTCAATAAATAGTTGTTGATAATTTACTTTCATCATGAGCACAAATGTTCCAAGCGGGGTAGTGCGTAAACCCTCATTTGGATTGTGAAACTTTCAAACTAGGGAAAGTTTAACATCTTATTTGCAAAAAAATCTGGAAAAACTGGTGTTTTCAAAACTATTTCCACTATTTCATTTGTGGAATCACTTGTGTGGTCTATGGGATGTGTGGCCATTTGTCGTTAATCTGTATCCAATAAGATAGGAAGTGCCACCTTTACCAGCATGGGGACAATATTGCTTGACTGAAATGGGAGTGAGCCCAGTTGAGGACTGGGAAAATGAAACTGGGCACTTTTACCATTCTGGAGACCTTCTCTCTCTAGTCAGCCCCTCTTACTAAAGCTGTGTTATGATTTTTCTCACAAAGACAGTGGTGATTCTGAAATTCTCCAGCTTCTTCAACCCTTGCTCAAGCCTGGGGCCTCTAAGGGTTGGTTTGGGCTGTTTTTTCTGAGTAATGAATCTGTTTCTGAGCATAAGAGCAACAGACATCACACAGAATGCAAAGTTTTCTTATAAAAATGTCAGTTGCAATAAAAGGAATCTGGAGCCAGCCTGGCAGCCTGGGAGCTGTTACAAGATGAAGTCAGAGCCTCAGCTTGTGTCTACATGACACCAAACATCCAGTTAAAAAGTGAAAAACTCAAGCAGCCATCCAGATGTTTTGTCTGCTTGATGCCAAACATCCTGATGATTTCAATTATCCAGATGTTTGACATCAGGCAGGCCAACATCCAAAATCTGGATACATCTAGGTGTTTTGTACCTTGTAGACATAGCCTTGGACCACTGGGCAATGAAGCCCAAGAACTTGGTCATCACTGATCCTGACTTTAAAAGAACTGTGACTCTCATAAGACCTTCCTAAGAGTAAGGCTATTCTTTTTTTTTTTAAATGAAAAGAGCTTAGAGTCAAACACTTAGGTTAATAGGGCTTTGTCAGAGGAACAACAAAGAAAAGTACAACAAAGCCCACTGTAGTTCAAATGACTTGGCAGTCCATCACTCAGCCAATAGGCCCCTTTTTATGTCTATTCCTCAAATCCTGGGAAAGGATCAGCAGAGAGCTCAGCTCTGAAGCAAGTCAAAGTTTGAATTTAATCTTGTATTGACATCGGGCACTACTTCTTAAACTGGACCCTCCGCTTCCCAAAATTGAGCCTAAATTTCTAGACTGACTTCAGAACTTCTTCCATGTTCTCATGACCTCCTGGTCATGCTGAAGGTATTTAACCTTCAAGTTGTCCTATTTCTGGATATGACTCCTTCGTATGAATGGGAACTGAACTGGCCTCTAAGGAGGCAGAGAGAGTAAACTGGGCTTTGCCAGATCATATTTCATTCTCTTTTCTAGACGGGCACTCTTTTCTTCATTCTGCTCCTCTTGATTTTGGCTCATGATCTGTGCCTAACTCTCCTCTCCCTCTTCTCCCAATCATCCTGAGAAATGTGAAATGCAGAAGAAAGGGAAGCAGCAGACAGAGACAGAGAAAGAAAGAAACCAAAGGTCCTAAGGACAGCATGTGCAGAGGAGTTTAAAAAACAACGACATAAAATGAACAATAAGAGCAACCTAATAAAAGGATGAAACACGGTCATGGGACAGAGAAGAGAATCTGAACATCTGCACTTTTTCTTATTTATAACCATGTCAGGAAAACAGGAAAAACAGTGCATAGAACCTCAAGCGGAATTTTCTCTCTGTTACAATTTTGCGAGTATATTCCGTTAGGAAGAAAGTGACCAATTGGATTGTCTTCCATAGGCTTGAAATATACAATTCATCATTGTCTCATACATCCTATGATTGTGAGTTAGTCATTATTACTCATTGTTATGTGGGGGAATTCCTCTCCTACCCACATCTGGACTTTTGCCGTTACAGCAAAGGGTAGAAGCAGAGCCCGTCTGACCCTTCGTCATTTCAGGATTCGATGCATCCTCTTCTCTTCTGTGATGGCTTCTTCGCTATGGTTTTGTTGTTGTGGTAGTTGTTGTTTGTTACTAGTTGGTTGAATCGGTTTTTAAATTTTATTGTGACCATGGTCATGGCAATGATTGCACTCAACCCAAATTAGTTCATCAATACCGTCATTGTTACATCGATCAGGAGATCAGCAATAGCTAATATTCACATAATTTGGGTTCCTTGAAAGAGACAGACATCTGTTTTCCTTGGCAGCAGTCTGTTCCCAGGCCCTTACTTGATACCATGTGCGTGCCTAACTCCTGTTCACAACAATAGCTTTTATCCTTAAGGTTTGGTAGTATAATTAATTGATGCCTTTATCTTTTCGTGAGCGATGCCAGCTCACATCAAAAAAAAAAGGAAAAAAGAGAAGAAGAAAAACCAAAACACACTACAAAGGCTTGGCTTTATATCTGGTGGAACGAGAGAACCTCAAAGCCCGACTCACTATTAGAGAAGAATAAAGATTGCTTTTATCCACATTGCTAAAAATTGTGCCTGTATCCTCTCATTTTTCCTGCCATCATTGAGAATTCAATGAGTATTCGGGTCCGAATATTAAAATCTGACTTTAGCCTTTGAGAAATACAAGTGTCAATCAAAATAAAACCAACGAGGGTCAAGGTGTGTGTGTCTTGGTGAGAATGGGGGATGCCAGGCAGCATAGGGGAAACCATCTCACATTGTGCCAGGAGGTCAGCTGCCTTCTCCAGAAAGAACTAACTTGTGTGTTTTTATAAACTCTGGGTTAAACAATCAGGTCAGTTTGTTTGTTGTAGTGCTCTGCAAACTAGGATAATTGCATACTGTGGGAAAGAATACTGTCATGTCCTACTCCCTAGGGAAAAATCCAGTTACTTAGTAGGTAAATAATTCTGCTATGTTCTAAGGAGTGCCTTGATTTCTTATACAAGAGTAACTAATGCCTGAAGATTATGATTATTTATCCTTCCCCTCATAAAGTGTTTATTGAATGGGAAAGCAGCATGCTGTTGACAGGAAAGACTCCAGACTAACCGAAATGGGTTCTGGGTCAGTGTAGATGGGATGATAAGCTCACGAAATATTTAAATGAAAGTAAAAAAACAACACACAACTATTTAAATGGGCATTTGGTAAGATGAAATCTGTCTAAAGGAAAATAAAGCATTATGCCTCTAGGATGTAAGAGTAAGAAACACTTTTCAAAATGCATCATCTTAATCCAGGTACTTTTCTTATGTGAGCACCATACAAGCATGCAGACTTAACCTTTAGATAGCCACTTCACTGGTAGTTTAAATTATCTATTTTCTTTCAAATCTAACTATTTACAGGTATATTTTGATATTTATATTTTCTTATTAATTATTACAATAATACACAAAATAGACTAATAATCACTGATAATATGCATCCATCTTTGTCAAATCTTAATATATTCCCTCTGTCTTTTAAATCCTTTTTAAGGAAAAAATAAAAGATATTCCATACTCAGTTGAAGCCCCTTATATTCCCTTCTCCTAATACCACTATCCTCCCGCCATCCTTCCTTGAGTTAGCTACTATTCTGAATTTAGTGTTTCCCATGCATGTTCTTACACGTTTACATTATATGTTCATATCCATAACTATATATTACATATTTTAACTGTATATCAAAGGTATTACAGTTTATTATGATTATACAATTTTGTTTTTCACTGAACATTGTTTCTGAGATTTATCTTTGTTGATATTTGTATTTGTAGCTCACTTTTCTTAATGGTAGTATATGGACATACCGCAACTTATTTTTCCTTTCTGTTCATAGACACTTGGGTTGCTTCAAACTTTGTTATAAACAAATCTCCCACAAATATGCTGGAATAAACCTCTGTGTGCACATATGCTAGGGTTTCTCTAGCGGCAGAATTGCTGGATCATATAATACTGTATGTGCGTGTTTTACTTTCCTAGCTGTTTTCTAATCATTCTCCAAAGAGACTGTACTGATGTAGTCACCCATCAGAAATGTATGAGAATTTCTGTTTATCCACATCTTGACAATGCTTGCTATTGCTAAAAGTATTTTAGCAATATTTTTTGATAAAAGTATTACTGCTGTTTCTACACTTAAAAGGCCTAAAATATTATTACTAAGAATAAATGCATAATTGCAGCATTAATGAAAATAATGCATTGTTCATTACCACCAGTGCCATAAAAGAATCTCCAATGCCTGCAAGCTTTCCCATGGGGAAAAAGTTACCTAATAACCTAACACTGTTCTTCTGATATTTTTCAGAGTATTCATTCAAGACATGATTAAGTTTTAGAGCTAGGAGAGATTTTATATTATTTTTTAAAAATATCTTTTTATTAATTTCGGAGAGGAAAGGAGAGGAAGAGAAAGATAGAAACATCAATGATGAAAGAGAATCATTAATTGACTGCCTCCTGCTCACCCCCTACTGGGGATCGAGCAACCTGGGCATGTGCCCTTGACTGGAATCAAACCTGGGACCCTTTAGTCCGCAGGCCAACACTCTATCCACTGAGCCAAACCAGCTAGGGCAGAACTAGAAGAGATTGTAGAAATTGTTCTGTCCAGCAGCATCACTTAAACATAGATAGTTATAACCAAAGTCACAAGACTATGCTAATAATAATGGTAGTATAATTTATTTAGAACCTACTATGTGTCAGTACCATTCTAGGTGATTCACAAATATTCTTAATTCTCATGACAATAGCCAGATACCATCACAAAGAGTTTATTCTACAAATACATTCACATGACTACTGAGAGCAAGACCCTGTGCTTTTTAATCTGAGTGGAACAAAATTGTACCCAGCACAGTTCCTACTTTCAAAGGCACGCAATCTGGAAGGGAAGGTGAGACCACAGTACAAACTAGCATCTGAGGAATGCTGGGTGATGGCTCAGACCAAGGCAGGCAATTGAGAAAAGATCTTTATCCAACCGGGATCATTTAGGAAAACATCCTAAAGAAACTGCCATGGAAATTGGGCTTTGAAGGACAGCTAGGACTTACATGACCACCACCTCTCTTGGATGTGCCGTCCAGGCATTGCCCACTTAATGACCATGAGGTGGGTCAGTGAATGGAATCCAAGAGTCTCTAACTATACCCTGCCATTGAAGTGGGGTATGGAGCTGAGAGGACAAATCAGACTGGAAGGGGCTAAGGGTAGGATCCGTCTGAGGAACAGTGCAGAAGACCTGAAGAGCCAGGCATCTAGCCAGAGGGGGTAGGGGGAGGGCGGGGGGACATCCAAGAAAGCTACATCTCAGAAACACAGCGGCAAGGCCTCTGTTCTCCTTACCTCCTTCCTCTCTTACCACTGCCCCTCCTTTGGTCTGACCTGCTGGCCTCCCTCCTGTTTCTGGAGCATGTCAGGCTGGTGGCTCCAGCAGCATCTTTCCCCTGCAGTTTTCTCTGTTTGAAACCATGTTCCCCAGTTTTATGTGTGTCGGGCTCCTTCTCATCATTGGAGTCTCACCTGAGATATTGTCCCTGAGTATCCTGCCGAAACCAGCCCCTGCCTCCCCTTTCAGCAGCCCACTTTGTCTTCTTCATAGTCTTTCTCCCTGCCCAAAATCACCTTGCTTCTTTACTTAAGCACTTGCCTCAGTGAAAAAGCAAAACTATGAGAATAAGAAATTATCATTCCTGTTATATATTGTGTGGCCAGGCTCGGGCTCAAAGGATAGCTTCAACGAACATGTATTTGACTGTGGCATCAATGAACCACAGTATTCAGCTTCCAAAGAGGCAGGCAGGCTATCAGAACTGCGAAGTCTTTGGGGAAGTTAGAGTTTCACAGAGGCGGGATTCTATTAAGGGATCACTGTGTAAGATGTATGAAGTAGGAGGTTACCAAGACTGAGGACTAAGGTCCTTTCATTCCAAAGAATAAAAGCAGTAACTGGGGAAGATGGACAAGTTAACTTATCATAAAGGATTTTCTACCATAGTTAGAGTGTCAGCTAAAGCTCCTTAAATCCCCCCTGCCATAGGTCAGAGGTAAGGCATGTGAGTAACCTGAGACTTTGTCCACTGGCAGAGACAAAGAGCTTGTTGGGGCTGGAAGCAGAAATATTGGCAAAGGGGAGAGAGTGAAGATGGATATTCTAAGTGGAAGGGACAGCAAGAACAAGGCAGAGAGGTAAGGTATCTGCAGCTTAGAACACTTCCTGGCACATCATAGAACACAGAAAACTCTTGTCGAAGAAGTTGACTCACAACTTTAACTTGGTGACTATGTCAAGGGCAGAGAGCCTGAATGTGGGCAAACTAGTTGGAAATTTATTCCAAAATATAGCTTTAGAAATTCGGTTCATTGCATAGGATGAGTAGGGACAGATATGGCAAAGACAATCTACAGGTCTTGATGACTAATTGTTTATGTGTGTCGGGGGCGGGGGGCGGTAGTTGAGCAAAGGACAGTATAGGAAAGAAAGAAATAAACTTATCCTGATCTTCAGAGTCTGGGTGACTGAGGGACACCATTACAGAAATAGAGAAGTCCAAAGGAAGAGTTATTTTAGGTGGGGACAGAACGTTCTTTGTAGATATTTGGGGTGCATGAAGGCCTGAATTCAGCTGTAATACTTAGGAGGTGGTTAAAATGAGACTGGAGCTCTGAAGAGGCCCAGAATAAAGATTTATATGTGCATCTAAGCTACTTCAATCATTTTCAAAAAGAGGTAGATTGGGACTAAAACTAAATAAATTGGGAATATTAGCTGTATAGCAAGAACATAGCAGACTCAACCTATCTGGTCTCATTATTCAGCAACAGAATGATACCAGGATCTATCTCAAAAACTACACGTGCTGGGCTTCTGTGGACCACAAATCAGTTCCTACAAGGCCCTTAATACCCGGCATCCTCTAATCTAGGCAATTTACTTTTCTTAGGAGACAGTATTACCAAGTGGTTCAAATCCTGGACTGCCACTCACTAGACATGTGACTTTAGTCAGGTTCCCTTAACCTCTCTGATTCTTTATCGGTAAGATAGCAGTAAGAATAGTACCTACATCCATAAGATTGTTGTGAAGGTGAAATGAACTCATGCATGCAATGCATGTTTCTTAGAACTTCATATACAGTAAGTGCTCAATAAGGGCCCCTGAAGTTTTGGATTGAAGACTGAAACACGTTCTTCTTTTCATTTATAAATAGGGCTTGCTTAATTCCTGGAAAATTGTAAAATATTTTCAACAAAATAGAAAAAAGTTCCTATCCGTGTTCATTTCACCAAAGGAAGCCACCTCCTTAGAATGAGATTCAAAAATACCCCAGGAAAGAGTGCTGCCACTAAACCAAGTCCTGGGCCTTGCCACAGTTATAGTGACTCAGGTGCACTGAATTCTCACAATTCAAAAGCCCTGGGAGAATGTCAATGCTATTGTTTTGGAGACTTCCTTTCACCCTGCTTTGAATTTGTCCCAGTTCCAATTTTAGACAATAAATCATAAGCCTTTAAAAATGGAGTTCCATTCACTATTAAGAAAAGGGAAAATGAATCCCTGACCCCGATGTCAATCATCACTCCCCGGCTTGGGTGAAGTCTGAACTCAGTTTGGTAAATTCAACCTTGGCATGTTGTTTTGTTTTGGTTTTTACTTGTTTGTTTGTTATTTTATTTTAAACACGAATGTTTATTTAAAATGAGGCCATCTTTCTGTTTTGTTTGTAGTTGTTGGGTCATCCCAAGCAATAAGGCCATGGACTTTATTTGAATTGTCATTCTTCATTACCTTTAAAAAAAAAATGAAAGCTCAGAACAGTAATATTTATACAAGGATAATCTACCAGCAAACATCAGTAGGCCAGACATACTGGCAGTCCCTAGTCAATCTGTAACTGAGAACTAAAAGTGTAGCAGGAAATCCTAATAATGAAACTTGCAGGATTATAAAGCTGATGAAGCAGAAAACAAAAAGTAGGTGATAACTGTTCATAAGTGCAACCTTGACTGTTGTCATATCTTCAAGGATTTTCTTAAGGCGTGGGCAGCTGTTCATCTATCTTTGAATCCATTTTAGCCATCCAAAACAACTCTTGGCTCTGGGTTATCTTCCATCCTCTTCCAAGATAACACCTGGTTGCTATAATCGACAGACCTATTCCAACAAGCATTTTTTGCTCAATAGTTATTCCCGAAGTAATCGAGTTCAGGTTATCATATCTTAGTGTCATGTGGTACTCTATCACACTCCAAGGAGAGATAACAAGATTGTCCAAGGAGGGTGGGAGTGGTGGGTGTGGACTTTGTCCCAGCCAAGGTCCCTTTCTCTCCAGGGGGGCTAACTGTGTCAAGCTTATGTGGTGGGGAGAGGTATCAGAGCTGGATGGGGAGGGGCAAAGGAAATAAGGAAGGCAGTTCTAGCCAGCTCAAAAATGCCGAGGCCTATCTGGTTCCCACAGTCAGACACTGGGCGATATCATCTTGTCTTGCCAGGGAATCACAAAGTGGCCTTGGGTGAGCATGCCCTCTCCATGGGTGCCAGTTTTCTCTCCTCTGAAATAGAGGCCTTTACACAATCTGCCAAGTATGGAGTGGGGAGATATGTCACAAAGGCCCAATCTTCATGCTGGTCATACCAACACTGTTTTCCAGTTTTCTGCAGTGTGGGTCTTAGAACCCTGCTGCCCACCTCCTATGGTCACAGACCATCCCCCTACCGACTCCGTCTGCAGCATGAAGTAGTAAAATGCAGACTGGACTAGGCCTGTGGCACACGCTCCCTAGATCAGCTCACTCACTCTGGTTTACCCTCCCTTCCCCCTCATGCTGACTGCTGCCCTCGTACCTGGAGACTCTGCTGGTCTCTTCCTGACTAAAACTACTCAGGATCCATGCGCTCAGGTAGCAAGTCCCTCTAAGCCTCCTTTGGGAAACTAGAAGCAGCAGACTTGTCTACAGCACCTCCCTGAGGGCCAAAGAGAACCCAGTGATCATTTGGTGGAACTCTCAAGCCCTGGTGAAGACAGGGCAGATACTAAGCACAAAATAATTCTTTTAAAAAACATGAAGCCATTTGCATACAACCGGAATCTGGTCTCAGCCACTCGCTCACCATGTACATATTTGAAGTCGCCCACCATGTACATATTTGTAGTCATGTCAGTGTGGCAATTATTAAAAGAAAATATTGTACAATACCATATTTTTGCATCTTATTCAACAAACAGTAGCTCTGTAGCTATTGAATTAAGAATGTGGTGTGTAAGAAGACAGAATTCAGGACCTAAAAAATGTGGACATTTGCAGTCTCTCAACATCCCAGAGAAAGGCAAGCACACATTTTACATGAAAGGAAAAGTCTTTGAGTAACAGGCAATGAAGGCGATGCAGTCTACCAAGTCTCAAACTATTCACGGTGCATTGGCCTGCTCAGGCTTCTGACCATCGTAAGGCAAAACCAGTATGTGTACTTGCTACATAGAAATGCATCCCATCTCTAGCATCCTGGGACACTGGAACTGTCAGGCTGCAGAATTCTGGGCTAGCACTGGAGACAAGCCCAAAAGGACGTAGTAGGCAGTTAGACAGACATGAGCAGAGCAAGGACGGTGGGCCAGGCACAGAAAGTCACCAGGGCGGAAAGCCCCGGGTGCCTAGCAATGGGAAAAACTGGGAAAACAAGGACCTCACTGCCAGGTTCACCTTTCTTCCGCTAGCTTATCACCGGTCATTTGGTTTAGAGCCCCTGACCTTTTACATCGCTGGTGGTGCAGTTCAGACCCTCCCCTGACCTTTCCTCGCCCGGCATGTCACTAGTCATGCGGTAAACCCCCTTGGAGGTGGAGCAAGGGTCCGAAGAATGGCCTCATGCAACTCCTATGCGGGCCCTTGCACAACCACTCTCTTAAGCATTAATCCCTAGGGATAACATCTAGGTCTCAGTTGTGTTCCAGCTCCAGGTCCAGAAAAGCAGCAAAACCAGATAAGTGATGCCATGGCTCACCTAAGGACCAGCTGCATTTACTAATGATCCCTGCCCTGGGCCGACCGATCCGTGGAGACCAGGACCCTGAAAGGACACACCTAGATGTTAATGAATAGTCCACTGAGATCCCCCACCCTCCAGATAAACACCCTCAAGACCGAGAAACTAGTGAGTCTCTCTCCATGGAGCAGGCCCGTGCTTTTCCCCACCCCTTTCCCCAAGCACATTTTCCTTGCCTCTCTCTTTCTCCTAAGTTTTGTTCTTTTGCCTTTGTAACTTGTTCCCTAAGCCCACACCATTCAGTTGGCTCACTTCTTCCACCGCTCACTTTTTCTACCTCTGTGACTTTCTAAATAAACTTCCTCTTATAGTTTGAGTCTTGCTCTGAATTCTTTCTTAGCCAGAACTCAAGTACTGAACCAAAGTCCTGTCTGGCTCCACCAACCTAACACCTGGTGCTGTTTCACCACCAACAGAACCACTGGGTTGGCCTCAGAGCACCCCAAGCTGGACTGCTAAGGGTCCCCCAGATGAACCAGATGGCCTTGTTTACTAAAACCAGAGAAAGCTGAGGGTCCTACAGAATATTCCTATGTTAATATAGGTATGGAAAACCCTTTCAGATAAGCCACCTGCATCTGGTCTTCTCTTGAAATGAAGACCTGGAATTAAGAATAGTCAACGTTGTGTGAAACATATGTGGACACAGATGGGGGAGAAAAGGTCCATGGAAAGTAATCTCACAGGGTGATCTGATCATAAATTCCTAACTGGGCAGGTCATGGTGAGTAGTCATGCCCCAGGTCCATTACTTTTTAGCAAAAGGTTGACCTTTGCCTTAAGCAAGCCTTGTGCATCTGTGTTAACATACCTCTGCAATAAGCACTAATCACCTTCCAGAGTACATAATCTCCTTAACTGGCTATGGTTTTATCCCCACATTCATGTAAATTTCCTTACCTTCCCTCCTTAAATTCAAATGCATGAAAGAAGCTGCAAAACTGTTACTCTCTGGGGCATTCTAAATCTTGCTCCTGGCACAGGTTACCAGTTTGGCTCAAGTAAACTCTTACAGAAATTCTCTATATGTTTGGACGTTTTTTACATCAACACATATTACAAAATACTGATATCTGCAGACATATATATAAAATACAATGTGTATTATATTGTTCCCCAAACTCATGGAGTTGTAAACATTAAATATGTTCAGCTTTTTATATGTCAAGCATACCTCAATAAAGTGTTTAAAAAATAAAAGGTATGATATTCTGCCATCTAATTTACACCTTTATTCATGTGATTTAAGTGATTTTTAGGTTTTCTATGAACATTATTCTAAATACAGCTTTTTTCCCCCTTCTCAACACACTTGTTTGTGAGGGGTTTTTGCCCTCTTAGAAGATAGATTTCGCATTGGACCTCATGCCATTACTCATTTTATATCTTTCTCTAAACTCTGGTGAGGAAAGTATATGATTGTGGAATATGTGCTTCACTAACACCTGTCAGCTGATCAGTTCACAGTGCTTGTTGTAGAAAATAATTCAAAGTAGGGGTTTTTTTAAGGTAGTTTCCTTGGTAACACTTATGCCTATATTGGTGCATATGCCACCTATTTATTTCTCTGAAACAAATAGGAGGAAAAGAGAACAAGTTTACTCTTTTGATGTCCCTAAATGTTCTAGAGTTCATTTAAACTCTCTTTTTGCACATTAGTCCACTAGTGCATTTAATGTATGTTTCGATTATAATGAAAATGTGGACATTTGCTCAGCTTTACTTTGCAGGAGGTCCTAGAAGGGAGTCTGTTAGGGCCTCCTAAAGGGTAGGCCCTCCCACAGTCATTTGAGTGAGTAGAGGGCTGCTGTGAAAGGACATTTTAGAAGAGCAAAATATTGTCTTGATTTATAACTTACCTCTTTTAGCATATGGTTCGTAAACAGCTCCTGGTCCTTCATCAGTCTGCACAGCAGCAGCAGGATCTTTGTGATAAATTATGTCATCTCTTTGTGGGTACATCTACATACACATACATATAAGTAAACAGATGTGCCTGGCTTGACCCCTGTTTTAAACATAATCTACCCGAGATATGATGTGATTTCAGGAGCACTTGGAAAACATTTTGCTTCAAGAGCCTCCACTGATATAAATTCCCACAATTAGAGACTCATTCCTTTACCTTAAATTTCTTCTTTTCTTATGATACAAATAACCCTGGGAAAGTGCTAGTATTTAGAGTCATATGCCAGTGCAAGTAGAGTTATCTGATTCTCTATCAAGAGTTGGGTCTGATTTCTAGGGAAGCAGAAAGGACAAATGACAAGGACTGCCCCAGGGAATCCAAGATGGGGAGAAAGATGTCCAAGAAGAGAGGATAGAGTTGCACCAAGACAATTTTCACAATCATCCTAGGGCCAGAATGGCAGGCATGTTTCAAAACAGAGATGACCTAACTAGTGAAATCAAAAGAGACCTTTAGCCTCAGAAACAAGAGAAAAGGAAAAAAAGAAATAGGAGTGTCAATAAACAAGAGTTACACCTCTTCTTTCATAAACCTGCCCTTTTTCCCCTCAAATGGCTTCTGTGTTTCTAAGACTTATTCTTATTTGTGGGGACCCAACAAGATCTGGCTGCCTTTTACTCATACAGATTGGCCATTGACCGCAGCCTACATTTCCCTTGTTAAGAGAAGAAGCTAATCCCTAGATTGCCAAACATTTATACACAAATGAATTTGGAGTAAATTTTCAAAATAAGCCTTGGTGACAATTATAGATGGTCAAGATGGTGAAAGTGAAACCAAACTGGGCAGTGAGAAGAACAGGGTGGCATAGAGGCCCTTAGCCACAGGTCCCAGAGCCTGGACACAGAAGAGGAAACATTCGCATCCCAAGCTTAGGTCTGGCAGAAATTTTACCAACTGAATGATGGCCTCATCACCTGAATGACAAGTTTATGTGAATGGAGGTGTTTTCCATTTCTCCTTTTAGAGCAGCGGTTCTCAACCTGTGGATCGAGACCCCTTTGGGGGTCGAACAACCCTTTCACAGGGGTCGCCTAAGACCATCGGAAAACACATATATAATTACATATTGTTTTTGTGATTAATCACTATGCTTTAATTATGTTCAATTTATAATAATGAAAACACATCCTGCATATCAGATATTTACATTAATATTCATAACAATAGAAAAATTACAGTTATGAAGTAGCAACAAAAATAATTTTATGGTTGGGGGTCACCACAACATGAGGAACTGTATTAAAGGGTCTCGGCATTAGGAAGGTTGAGAACCACTGTTTTAGAGGATAAAGACATCACAAAGTCACTTGACACAGTACACTCTGGCCTCTCAGAGCCCTTTCCCAGCCTTAGGGAAACAGAAAACTTGAAATGTAAAGCCTGGGCAGTTCGGACTATGTCCAGGAAAACCCAGCTACGGTGGGCTTATTGTTGACATTATGACCATTATTCTTCAGACAACATCTTTCATTGACGCTCAGTGTTTTTGTGAAACAAAAGAACCCAGCTGAGACTTCAACAAAGAAGAATGCAGGGAAAGGGGAGAGAATACCTTGATCAAGAATAGCTTGGAAGAAGCCAAAAGTGGAAAAGGAAGTCTAATTTTGTCCTAGTCCAGGGGAAAAAAGTTTTTGAGAAATGTAAACAAATCAGGAAATCCTGGCACTTACTCCAGTTCCGACCTGGGGAAACACACAGTCCTTTCCCTCAGACTGAGCTGCTGTTTGTGAATGAAATCCAGATTGAATTATTCATTGAGCCCTGCCAGCCCTGTAGTTTCCAGCTTTCCTCTTGCCTATAGCATACCTTAAACCTTAAAATAATAATAATAATAAAACATATGCATGTTATTAACTCTCCATATTCAAATGGAAATTCAATGCTATCATAAATCTCTTTTCTAATGTAAATTCCTTTCTCTAGCATGAAGCTGCAGGAAAGCCATTGTATCTGAGCAATCTAAACTTGAAAGAGAATTTTTGTTAAACCAGTTATGATAGGGGAAGCATGTTTTCTACTGACTCAAAAGATTAAAGTTGGTTGTAAAAATGGGTGGGGGACTGAGAGAGAATTATTGGTTGCTCAGCTAATGATTAGATACAGAACTTCAAGGACAAATTAAGAGGCACAAAAGAAAGAGTCTTGCCGATAAATGAAAAGAGTTCCGGTGATATTAAATAAAAGATGTGTTGTTTATCTTAAATTGTAATCTCCATTTCTATATTCATCCCCAGCTAACCAGCCCCTCCACCCTGTTAGCTATGCCCAAGTGAATTCCAAACTCTACTGGACAACATCAGATCAGAGTATCTCTCTTTCGCTGGTTGTGTTACGTCTGGGGGCCTCTTCTAATGAGGCTGTGTACGTGTGATGAAGAGAAGTAGTTTGTTTGTTTGTCTGTTTGGAAATATGTTGTGAACCCTTTGGTTAATTTCAAAGAATTTTCATCAAATACCATATATCCCACATTTCAAGTGGACTCCGCCCTACCACCCCTCTTGTTTTCTCAAGCTCACAAACCTACCCCAGATCCTTCATTTCAAAAATTATTCTTTCCAGCGTAGACATGGTCAAGGCAAGCAACAACAAAAACATGTCCGTGTATTAAGAGCTACAGGGAACAAATGTAGGGGCTTCCTTCAGCTGTGAGATCACAGATAGGCAAGTTTCTCTTGGATGGAGGGGAGAGTGGTATTGAGAAGGACACGGAGCAAAAACCTTCTCAGTTGACTGTTAGGAACACACTGTGAGATATGCAGGAAAACACATCCCTCTGTATAAATGTGAAGTATTAACTCTGTTCTAGAGGAGCATTTGTGACCACAAGTAACACTGAAATTAGAAATACTAACAGCAGGACAGAAGTTGACTCATACAGGTTTCCTCTTAAGGATTTTAATACACATGCATATGTCTGCAGTCAGGTTATTACCAACATTTTGAACTGAAATGATATAATTTAGAATCTTCTTAATAAAAATACCAGAACCAACTTCTCTGGCTGCTAGTGCCCACAGGGACCAATTTCTCCCTGATCTCTTATTTAATGTTCAACATTCAAGATAGAAGATTTAATGTTTTTCCTGGATTGCTCAGAGATTTATGGCACCTATAGAAATGTTCATAAAGTCTGAGGCTGTGCAAGGCTTTTGGCATCCTTCTCATTGTTATCAGAACCATAAAAATCATCACCCTCTTGTCCATGGCCAGTCTTGTCTTTCTAGATAACATAATCCAGAGAAAAATAAAGTTGCCTCTGAGTGTCTGCTTCTAGTAGACTATGATGTTGTGTGTGTGTGTGTGTGTGTGTGTGTGTGTGTGTGTGTGTGTAGTGAATAGTGGTGTCAGATCAGGAAAGGAAGAGAGAGAGCAGAAAATCAACCTGTATGCATTTGGGGACTTGAAGGAGAACTTTGTGAAACTGTTTATAAGGCAACTCATTTTATCTGTCAGAAGGATGCTGTAGTGTGTACCTCATTTTCTCCAGCATGGTTCTCTGGCCTAGCCTACCCAAGAGTGGTAGTCCCCGGAGTGGAGACAGAGAAGGGAAGCAGGTGCTTCAACTCCCCACATCTGGTTTAGATGACCACAATGTGGAGAACACCTGCAGCCTGCATTTCAGCCAAGTCTGGCCTCCCATTGTATTCACTTGGACTTTCTGCCTTGAGCAAGAAAAAGGCATTGTTTATTAGATTTGCCAAAGGATCTCCGGGGAGGTGGAGAGAGACAGGATAAACAAACCTCAAACAAAACAGGCAAGTGTAAGCAGGGTGCTAGGAGATCTTGATTATTTGTGACTATCCAAAGTAATCTTTCAACCTGACCTGGAGTAAGTAAAGCTGAGAGGGAGGGAGGGAGGAA
>NW_005371219.1:10570548-10595327 GCF_000412655.1 Myotis brandtii
CATCCTCCGAGGGGTCCCAGACTTCAAGAGGGCATAGGCCGGGCTGAGGGACCCCCCTCCCCCGCGAGTGCACAAATTTTTGTGCACTGGGCCTCTAGTATTCTATAAAATACTTGAACTGGATTCCTGAAAATGTCATGTCATGAAAAAAAGAGCAATTTTTTTCTTAAAAATTTTTTTAATCCTCACCCAAGAATGTTTTTATTGATTTTAGAGAGAGACAGGAAGAGAGAGAGAAAGAGGGAGGGAGAGAGAGAGAGAGAGGCATAGAACACTTTCCCAACGGTTTTCCAAGAGAAGTGATATTAGATAATCTTGTCTAAATTCTGGTCTTCAGGAGGAGACAGAAATCAAACCACTATCCTTTAGGGGTCTGTCCATGCAGGACTCTGTGCCATGGGGTTTAACAAATGAGTGGCTGCTGTCTCACCCTAGAAAAAAATTTTACAAAGAAGATAGTCTTGCTACTTATGTACCCAATGTTTCACTGATGCATTTTATAATTTCATATTTTATAATAACTATGCATTGAGTGAGCTGGATCTCTTCAAATCATACCCAAAGCAGTACACTGGGTTCAGACTTTCCTAACCAAGCAAAGCAAACACAACTAATCCCACAATAGAATACAAACTCATGATCTGCATATTGGGACAAAAATAAAATTAGCAAGCTTATTTCCAGAGACCCAGAATATCGGTTAGAGATACCATATACAATGTGTGTTGTTAGTAAATAATTCTGGAGCTCCTTCGTTTTCTTTCCTTTGTATAGAGCGCCAACTAATGGAAAACTGGAAAACTGCACTTAAAGAGAAACTAAATGGGAGACAACTACCCATCTTCCCTCAGGTCAGGGTCCATAGGATCTCACAGAGGCTGCTCTTTCTGGTTGTTGAGCTAAGGACCAGGTGCGGAGAGGGGGGAGAGGTGTGAAAGTAGCTCATACTTAGTTGTTTACGGGGTACAGGGCAAACTGGCACTGATGAAAACATGTCTATGACATTTGAAATGAGTCAATGCATTCTATCTAGCTAATTTGAGAAAGGAAAATATTTCTTGAGTTCAGAACTTATTCTTCTCGAAGACGTCTTTTCAGAAGAAAGGGGAAGATACACTGTGAGACAAAATTGCATACACTGGAGGAAAGAGGCCTGGTTTCACAAGTTAAATGAGCATGCAGTTGCGATTGTGTCACACTGGTTCGGAACAGAACAGATAAGAATGTGTTTGTGTCCTCGTCAGTGTTGGGGTCCGTGAGAGGGAGATAGAAGAGCAGGTAGAGGCAGCAAAGGGAAGGAAAGGAGACGAACCCCATCAATTAAGAATTAAATATTGACACCTGGAAAAGTGATCCAGTATAGAGATTTTCCTGAAGGAACTGAATCTTTGGCGTTGGTGCGGTTTTAGTTTGTTTCTTTTGGTTACCTCTTCATTTCAAGGAGTCTCTCTTTCTTTTCTTTTTCTTAGTGGATGTTTAGAGTCTTGGCTCCCTTACTGAAAAATACCAGTAAAACGCAGTGGGCCTGGAAAGGTTATAAAAATCCGAGATGAGTTCATCAATCTGACAAAGTGTAGTGTGTGTGCAACAGGGGTCCATGGACAAACTTCAGAGACTTCGTGGAACTCCCTAACAGAATGTGCGACTTCCGTGTGTGCTTGTGTGTCGTGTGCACATTTTTCTGGATTTTATAGCTTTTACTGATTCTCAAAGGGGTCCATAACCCAAAAGCAGAATAAGCAACATCAGAATACAGGAATCTACACATAGACAAGAACCAGTCACATTTTTATGGACTCTTCTCAGAGTGATCTCAGACTTCATAAAACTCTGTTCTTAGAGAAGCCTAGCAAAAATATCGAAATATTCTAGTATATCACAAAGCAGAGGGTAGCTTTTCTTTATGGGCAGTGATTCTTTGGACAGAGAGTAATGGGAAGTTTCCTATTGCGTTTTGCACTGTGATGGCATAAGGAACCTCTTTAAACCTCAACATAACTTACATGCTGTCCTTGAGCAGCTTCTGAGGTGATTGACTCCATTAGCCAGCTTTCTTCAGGATGCATTTAACAACATGGTTTATGCTCAAAAGTCCAAAAGCAATAGCCATCCTTGTTTTCAATAGAGTAAGCAGTGGAAAATAGAAAAAAGTGTTTAATTTTAGGACTTGGAGGCTTATTCAGCACATTCTGTTGTTATCAAAATTAAGTCAAGAATGTGGAATTTTTACTTACGTGTGTGGTGGTTATAAACTAAACCCTCCGGTCCTTCATTTCGTTTGAAGAAGGGTTTGTTTGTTTAAATCCTACGTATTTGCAGATCGTTAAGTCTCCAAAGTTCAAGGATAGCAAGTGATAACACCATGGTGATGCTATCTAACTTCTCTTATGGCGTCAGCTTTCCCATAGATTTTATTTGACAAATAAGTTAGTTGTGAAGAAAAGTTGTTCTGGCAATCTGTCTGTCCTAGCCTTCACCTCCCAACCAGTTAATCGTCTGAGGGGCGTTTCAGGGATCACTAGAGATCACACATCATCTGTAAGCAATCCCCTTGGCAGTTAGCATGCAGTCCTATGTCACGAAGATTTTCCTTCTGAGCTGGTAGGTCACACCTCCTGTTCTTTCCACCTCACACAGGCTTAACTATTTTTAAAATTCACGAAAAGCATGACAAGTAGCTAATCTAAGAAATACTACCGAACTCGCCTGCATTTTGCTTGGCTTTCTGAGACTATGAGAAACTTATATAATTGATATAAGTTTTCATGTCCTGATTGGAACAATTAGGCAGAGGCCTTCAGGAAAAAGGTTTAAAAAATTGAGGTTTGGTGGTTTTTGTTGTTTTTTGAACTCCTTTACCCACTTACCAAGATCATATAAAAGGTTATTTTAAATATTACAACCACAAGCTGTTCAAGCAGATGAAAATGAAAGTAGGCCACTTAGAGGCTTTTGTCTAAACTAAAGCAAAATGTCTCGGGCTAATAATTTCGACCATTGGGAGTTCGCTGGCTACTAAAAGCAGTTACTTTGAAATTAAGAAGGAAGTATTTTAAATATTACATCTGAATTTGTAATGTTCCCCTTGCAGGATATACAGAGCACAGTATTTTTTTTTCCTTCCCCTCAGGACTACACTGACCTTCCTGCCTGAGCAGTGAAACCCCAGACTTGGACTTGAGCCAGCTGCCTTTCAGCACCACATCATTAAAACTTGCAGAGGTGCTGTTTAAATGTAAATTTTCCAGCATGCCTTCACCAGACAGATAGGCAGTGCTGAAGCAGTCGGGGCATATTTGACACATCCAATCTTAAAAAGGAAGGAAAGGGGAAAGCTTTCAAAAAAAATATGTATAGCAAAGTGAAAGTAAAAATGAGGCCATTCATCTGACGATTGGGTGTCAAAGAGTCAGATACACGAACATCTTACATGAATTTCTAGAAAAAAGCAAATCTGCAAGCCGATTTAAAGAAGGATGAGCACGCCCTCAGAAAAAAAGAGTTTGTTCTGCTTTGTCAAGAAGGCAAGCAGCCCAGAAAGAAAAGGGGGCCACTTAGACTCCCTCTGTTCTAACGATTTAGGATTTCTCAGGCTACTCCAGGTCTAGCATGGAGCCTGGATAATCCAAAGAAAATTAAAATGCACGTGTATACAGAAAGGAAACTGAAAGAAAAGAAGGAGGAACAGGAAAAGAGGGAGGAGAAAGGAAAAACAGAAATAGAAAAATCTGTACCTCCATTCGGTTGATACTCACATTTTCAGCTCAATGTAGTTGAGACATGCAGGTGAAAATAACAAGGTCAGCTCATGAGTGGGGTTTTGGAGGTGAGCCAAACACTGGAGTGAATGCTGCACTGCAGGTTAGCTGGCAGGCCTAGACTTTATGAAATACTATCATCTCCTCTTTACTGTCACTTGTGATGTCAGTTGCCGGTCCAACCAGAAAATAAAACAGAAGCAGCCAGATAATTTGAGGCTGTTTCCCTCCTTTCATGGAATCGTATCAACGTGTACAACAACACAAGGATATGAGTACATGTGCACAGTCAATTCTCAAGTGCCTGTGATGACGTTTCTACCTCCAACGATAACCCAAATTAATTTCTAATTGATTGTGGAATGCATTTTAAATTACTATGCCTTCTGGTATGCATTTAGCTCAATCTCATGTGACTGTCTTAGCACGCTGCTAGAATCAAGGGCTAACTGATAGTGAGTGATAATGACTGAAGAACTAGTTGGCCTGAGATGTTTAAAGTAACTGTGAAAATTTGCAAAATAGGTGAATGATGCTAAGATAATGAAACCATGCAAACATTTTCTTTTTGTTGTCTTCTTTACACTTAATTCCTTCCTAATGACTGTTTAACCTCATATGCATTTTCAAATAACTTTCCATTTTTCTCATGGATTTTCACACTGTCTAAATATGCTGAGTGAAATAGTGTAACCTTAGAAGCATAACTATTTTTTTAATAATTGATAGCTTTTTTCTACTTATAAACCAGGGTGAAATTAGTGACAGTTTTTAAAGAAATTGACTTTTCACATATACAATTTTTAAATGCATTTTATAAATGTATTTGGCCCTTGAGACATCTTTTTAAAGAAAAATATAATCAGGCCAAAAACAAAAAAGAATATATCTTTTTTCTATGTATTTAAAAATGTATACCCATATTTCATTAGAATTAATCAGATAATTTATCTCTCTTTTTATGAAACTTGTGTAAAATCTTGAAAGAAAATAAAAGTTGATTCTGAACAAATCCCACGAATTGAGAATTTTGAGTTTAAGCTGTACTTTTTGTTGGTAGGTAACTTTTAGCAAATCAATTCAAACATGCAAGAAAATACAGAATTGGTTGAAATAAGTTACCAATGAAAGTACAGTATAGAAGGGCAAGTTGTGTCTCCATAAATAAATTTATCTAAAAATATCAGTTATACTTTGTTAAGGTCAAGCTTCCAATTCTAGAATCTGGGCTAACTGTCCCGTACTCTTTATATCTATTTTTTTAATAGCCACTATTACCTAGCCCCCAGATGACATTTTCTATTTAAATTTTTATTGATGTATTTTTGCACTATACTTGGGAAGAATAGCAAAATGTTAACATTAGTATTAATTTAAAAATAATGTGAATGTTTTAAAGGAAAGAGTTAGGAAACTGTTTTGTGTCTGTACCCATATTATTGTCTTCTTTAGAGTTATACTAAAAGTAAGAAGAAAGAAAAGAATGGCATACTGTGTGTCCAGTCATATTGACCTCAAAAATATGCCAAATCCCCCTTTAAAATGTCATGGTAGTTATTATTTTGAAACCATCTAAAATTGCTTTTTGCTGAGGTTTTGGACTAGGCACATGTCATTTCAGTCGTTGCAGACATTTGCCTAATATGAAAATTTCAGCCATTAGTATAGTTATAATGACATCTCTCTTAATTTTTACCAAAACATAAAGTTTGATACATTTTTGTAACCACAAAACTAGGCTCTATGTCTATTGTGATGTGAGGGATTCTTTAAAATGATTTTTTTAAATATATTTTTTATTGTTTTTTACAGAGAGGAAGGGAGAGAGATAGAGAGTTAGAAACATCAATGAGAGAGAAGCATCGATCAGCTGCCTCTTGCACACCTCCTACTGGAGATGTGCCCGCAACCAAGGTACATGCCCTTGACCGGAATCGAACCTGGGACCTTTCAGTCCGCAGGCCGATGCTCTATCCACTGAGCCAAACCGGTTACGGCTTAAAATGATTTTTTTATTTACTAACATATCTTATATACTAAGAACCATTTAAATATGTATTGGGATAAAATTGTTCTATAAAACCAGTCTTGTATTTTTATAGGGCACTTATTATAACTGTGAATAAAGTTCCAAAAAGGAATCGTCATTAGAACTCTGGTCCATATTTTTTCAAATAACCTTGCAAAGAAATTTTATCACAGGGACTGGACAAGAGAGACTTTACTATTGATCTATTTCTCCTCCAAATTCTGGAGACAGAAACAGAGTTGTTAATAATAGCAGTCTTTCATTTGAGAGCTTGTAAACCATTGCAAGATCCATATGCCAATAGTTCTGTATTCATTTCCTTGGGCTGCTGTACCAAAATATCAAAAACGAGGTGGCCTAAAACAACAGAAATATATTGTCTTGCAGTTCTGGGAGCTGAAATCCAGGTGGCCTCTGTGCCATGTTCTGTATGACACGCTGAAGGAGAATCTTTCCTTGCCTATTCTAGCTTCTGGTGCTTGCCAGTCCTTGGCTTTTTTTTTTTTTTTTTTTTTTTTTTTTTTATAGATGCATCACTCCAGCCACATAGTCTTCTAGTCTTCTTATGTGTCTTCACATAGTCTTTCATCCTTGCTGATCTCATGTCCAATTTTCCCATTTTCAGAAAGACACCAGTCATATTGGATTAGGGCCCACTCGACCTCATTTTAATTTGATGCTCACAGCAAAGAACCTATTTCCCAATTCACATCCTGAAGTACTAGCGATCAGGACTTCAACGTATCTTTGAGGTGGGAGGGGTAAAGGGGGGTAAGACAGAGCACAGTTCAACCCATAACAGTTTAGTTGGTATATCTGAGTTTAGACAACTAGTTTGTTAGGTTTTTATGTTTCGGTTTGGTTTGGTTTTGTCCTAGAAAGAGAGACTCTCATCAGGATACAGATAAAAATAAAAATCCATTTATAAAGATGATGGCAGGAAGAAGAACCTGAATGTTGAAATTAAAAACTATGAAATTTCCTTTAAAAAGTAAAGTTATTAGGTTGAAAATATTGAAAAGTTTAACTACTTTTTACCTATAAAAATGTCAACTTCATATGTTCCAAATAAATTAATGGAGTAGAAAGAAATATCAAAGAAGATGGGGAACAAAGAAAAGAAAGGCAGGATGCTGCGTAGGAGCTGGACAAAAACAGGAAATAAAATTTCAAGTAAAATAATGTTCTCGTTAGCATCTTAATTTTTAGAATTTGTTAACAATATAATAATATCTAAAAATAATTTATCTATACTATCATTTGTCCTCTATCATTTGATTAAGTCATCCTATATACTAAAATTTGTAATCTAATACATCATATCTGTTTCAATGAAATAATATTGCAACAATATTGCAGATTTATTTGAAAGGTTTATTGCTATCCACCTTTGGAAGGGAGGCAAAATAAACCTCTCAATTAAAGAGAAACTTAAAAGTTTCATATCCTTACAAGGAAAATACAAAAACGTTCAAGTCATATCACAGTTGCTAAAAGCTAAAGTTATTCTAATAAACAGTAGGAAACAATAATTAAAACACTCTATTCTAAAAATTCACCATTTGTCTTAGTATTATATGGTAATTCTGACAGGATGGATAGATATAAATGTATTCTTACTTTTTTCACAATTGTAATTTTGCAACAGAAATGCATCTAATACTTTCATATCTAATATTCCTGATTAAGAAATGGGAGCTGCTAAATTAAACAAACAGGATCAAATTTTTAACCGTTTTCCCCACAGAGGCCAACTATGTATTTACATATGGATAAAGAAAAGGTTTTCAAGGACAAATAAATGGCTTTTATTTTTTAGATATGTTGGCAGTAGCAAAGGTCTGACCTCCCTAATTTCTGAGAGAGTTCTAGAAAATACTTTAATTTAAGGACTCGGTGCTCAATCAATACAGGTACATATGAAGAACAAGACTTCATAGCCATCATTAAACCACTGAATTTGAACAATATCTGAACTTTCAGCATCATTCAATGTTTCATCATAACAAGTATTATTCCCTCAGTTGCCAGTGACAAACTCCCAACTCAAAAGCACTAGAGCAATAGGGAATTCAGTGGCTTATGTAACTAAAACATTCAGGAACATCTTGATTGGTTCAGGATGCAAACAATGATTCCAGGAACTACTTTTTTATTCTCCAGTTCTAGGCTTTATTTCTCCGTGTTGGCTTCATCCTTAAGTTACACATGGCTGCAAATGACTGGTAGCATGTTGAAGAATTACATTAGGTTAGATTTAAATCTATCTAAAGGAGCAAACATCTTTTTCCCAAAATTCCTAGAGAAAGTCCAAAATTTACTCTGATTGGTCCATCTCAGATCATACATTCACCCCTGAACCAATCACTGAGAGGAGAGGAATAACATTTTAATCTGGCTAATGTGCTCTACCGTTAGGATTCTACTGCAAAATGAGAGAAGGAGTGGGTTCTAACCCCAAAAAGGATGTATTGCCAAAAGAAGGATGCAGTGTGGCGAGGCAAGCTAAGACTACTGATTTGTTTGAAACACTAACCACATGGGTAGAAATTATGCGAATATCCAGAGGTGTTCAATTTCGTTTGGTTCTTTTAACCTAAATAATACTTTGATTTTGCTTTTGATAGTTAAGATAATAAATTCAGTCAAATGGAAATGGGATATTTAAGGAACAGCCCTAAACTGAAGACTTCACTCTCAAACTATTTGGATCGGTTGCATAAGCACAGTTTCATCATATCTCAGATATCATTTAATGCATAATCCACACAACCTTTGAGCACCTTTAGACTACATGGGAAGAGGTTTCTAGCACAGCCAGGGCCTGAGAAGGACCCCAAAATGAGGCTATTGATGCAAAGTTCTATAGATTAGGTTCAACACCTTGAATTACATGGGAAATGAACAGAAGCTAGGGGCAGCTAAGGGAACACAGGTGTGATAGGTCCAGAAAAGCCCACATTCTTAAGTCGACAGGCGGCCATATTCCATTCAAGCTGCATTCCCCGGGTGGTCCAGCTAACAAAGCTTCCTGTCATAAAGCTATCGCTCAGTACAAGGCAAGTGTATTGTGAATGCCAGGTTCAAAACAGTTCATTGAAAACTTCTTGGTTAAGTAATTAAAGCAGGCTGAGCTTTGGGAAATCCTCCAGGAGGGAGCTCATTTTGAGAACAGCTTTCCAATTCACATGTTTCATAAGCCAAGGGTAAGCTTAGTTCAGACACACACACACACACACACACACACACACACACACACACACACACCAAATTGTGGGATTAAAAAGTAGAGTTGAGGTCAGGGCTAGACCACAGCAGAAGTGAATTGGCTTAAAGAAAACTAGATATTTCATCTCCCAAACCACCTGTTTATTGGATTGTTTTGCTTGGTTGCTAGTACATGTATCTCCAGATTTAAATCTATATTAGAATGCAAGTGAAGTTATTTGCCAGCTAGTCATACAGCTTGGCCTTTTTTTCTCCTATGGGGAAAAAAGAAACAAAAATAAAATTACATATATGTGTTTCAAATGAGTGAAAGGCAAACAGAATTTTGTTGTCTACCAATCTGAAAAATGAATGAAATAAAATGTAGTTGTTGTTCCTAGAGACCTTTAAAAGTATCATGGCAAACATTCACCATCTATCTTCCAGACTGTCCTTGACCTCAAGTCAGGTGATCAGAAAGGACAACTTCTCAAAGTCCCTTCTAATTCTATTATTCAATGTGTTTGTCAAGTATGTGGTTGTATGTTTTACTTTTTTCAGTTTGCAGACATTATCCTCTGTCTCCTATGATTCTGCTGTAACAAAGTACCACAAATGTTGAGGCTTAAAACAACACAGATGTATTCTCTAAGAGTTCTGGAGGTCAGAAGTGCAAAATCATTTTACTAGGCTAAACTCAAGGTGTTGGAAAGCCTGGTACCTTCTGGGGGCGCTGAAGGAAAAACTGTCCCCTTGCCTTTTTCATCGTCTAGTGGCCACCTCTATAGCGTGGGTATGTCCTCTTCTTCTATTGTCAAAACATGTCACTCCTGTCCCTGCTTTCGTCATCACATCACCTTCTCCTCCAGTGCTGACTCCTCCCGCATCCCTCTTATAAGGACTGTTATGATCCAAGTGGACCTACCTGGATAAACCAAGATCATCTTCCAAATAAAGATCCTTAGCTTAGTCACACTTCAAAGTTCCTTTGTTATATAAGGCAACGTGCCTTGTATAAGGTTCCAGGGGTGAGGACATGGACATTTTCGGGATGCCATTTTCAGCCTCCTACAGTACTTCTTCGGAAAATTGAGTTGATGTCATTCTATGACATTGTTCTATGCTTTCAATTGAAAAAAAAAAGCCACACCTACATGTGCTAAATGCTCCTGGGAATTGTAGTATCTTCAAAATAATAGGGTTTAGTTTATGTTCTTGAAGAGCTTGAATCAAGTTGGGAGACACACTTGAGCCAGTTAGAGAAGTAATAGAAAGTAATGATGCACTATGTTATGGAGCACACAGTATGTATTAGGCACTATGTGAGAAGCTGCATATGAAAAAAAAAATGAATGAGTTATCGTTCCTTCCCTTAGTAGACTAGGAGTCCAGAGAATGGAGAGCTATAAGTAGGAGAAAACTCTATTTATAGAGAAAAACCACAGTTTTATGCCCACAAATTATCTTATAGATTGGATTAGTATAATGGGAAAAGCAGTGGATTGACATAGACCAGAAATCTGGGCTTTTCCAATAGACTTGGCAAAAATTAGCCGCGGATCCTTGGAAAGATCAAATGCCTTCTCTAATTAATCTGACTTTTAGCAACTTGCTAGTTTAAGAGTCTGTGAGTTTTCTGAATGCCTTTCAAAACTTTAATGAAAACCTGTTGTCTAGTACTGGAACTGATGGAAAACACAATCCTAGGAATTGAGAAGGTAAAGGAAAGGATCCAACAAAATAAAGGAAGACAACAGGAATTGTGATAGATGCAGAGGTGAGAACGGATGGAGTGGGTTCATAAAGGTTGAGCTGTTGTGGAAAGCACTGCCTAGGACTTGCTTTTCTGGAATGACCATGAGTACCTTTGCTTGGTACTACCATAATCCACATTGTGAGACTCACCTTTATTAATTCAGCACTCCTAATTGTGGAGCCACCTAAAGATCTTAAGAGTAAGTTATTTCCTGGAGATAAAAGTGAACTCCTGCGGGAAAGCTCAACTTTTCTGGCAGCGGGCACAAAGTTTTCTAGCTAAAGCCCGAATATCCCAGAACATTGATGAGAAAAACAATTAATTTTTGTATATGTAACTAACTTATATATTTTAAAATGTTTAGAAATAATCTCCCAGTCAAGGGGGCTGTAAAAAAATATTGATCTAGTTTGATGTGAAAAGTCTTAACTTGCTGTATCCAATGCTTGTTCTACAATTAAGTGTTGTTAACATTCCAATAGCGCAACTTTGAAGTGTTCGTGAGCCCTTTTCATTCTCCCTGAAGTAGGGTTAGGGGTGCATATCAGTGAATGGGAAAGGAGGCCCTAAAAGAAAAAAAGGAAAATCCTTTCTCACAAACAGCCTGAGGTGAAAAAGCCTGTGTTATTCCTGCCTGGGCGCTGTGGCTGGCTCCTGCTAGTCTTGCATCCTGAGTCTGAAAAGCTGCTGTGGTTGGTTGGTAGCATTAATGTGCTTCAGGAGAAAGAGAAACAGCTTTCCACTGAGCTGTTGATGTTTATGGAAAAGGTAGAGCACCTTTCTTTTTAGCCCCTAGAGGAAAAGCAGAAAAAAGTTGGCGCATTTTGGGGAAATGATATAACTCGTCAGTGGTGTTTTCAGGAAGGTTCCGAGCTGGCCAACAGAAACGGTGTGTTAGCTTACAGATTTTATTTCTGCCACAGTTGTAGAAATGAAGAAAGTACAAATGTCACTGGAAAAATAAATAAGAATGAAATGGTAATGGCTGACCTGGGGCACACGTCTTTTTCTACTAATCTCCTGGGAGCCAACGACTAGGCATTAGGTGAGACACCAACACAAAGCAGCACAGTTCGCCGTGTGAGGAGGTGGAATAAATACATGTCCAGCTTGTTGGTTTCTTACAATGCCCATTGCAAAGCTGCAGTTGACGATCCTTACACACAAGGCCATTTTTTGTTCGAGTACAGTTGGGGTCTGTTTGAAAGCACAGCCTGGGAGTACAATAAATCCCCCCACTTTCCCTAATGGGTTTATGCTCCTTAAGTTCTTTATGTAAGAAACGTTACACCATTTGAACCAATGACATGAAACTGTTGAAGAGAACGTTTATTCACTTCACAGGTTAATTCATGAACGCGTGGGTCTAATTGTTGCATTTGGCAAGTGGAAATACAACATTTGAACAGCGCTACTCATTTCCTTTCTTAACAGCAGGGTAAAATAGATTGATATTTTGCAGCCCTGCTTTTCACTCCATGGGATTTACAACCCTGTTCTTAGAACAGTCAACAGCCTGTGATTGATGGCAATGCCAATTAATTCGAGTGATCTTTTCCCATGAGCTCATGGAATTTATCATTATTGCACACAATTTACCTTTATACTCTAGATATTTTCCCTTTTTTCTCCCATAGACTTGTCTTGAGGTACCTGTAGGAAAAAGCACCTAACTAATGATAGGTCACCTTGCTAACATTAGATGGTTAGTGAAATTGGCAGTGTCCTGCTTATAAGATATTCTATCTCAACGTTAGGTGTATTCTATCTCAAAACTACTAGAGTCACAAAAACTTTTTTAAATGGGCACTTTTGTTAATTTTGTCTGTTTCCTAGGTTATAAATGTCTGTCTACATCAATAAATATTCATATATTGATTATATATTGACATATAAGTGCAATGAGACATTTTACATGTTTATACTAATTTTTACCATTTGTAAAGCACTTTTGTGTCTATTATGTCATTTGATCCTAACAACCACCCGGAAGTTGGAATGGGCAAGTGTTATAATCCCCATTTCATCAGAGGAAAGAGAGCTTAACTGTCGTGCTGAATTTAATCACCATTAGAACCAGGTCTTCAGTACAAATCTTCTGGCTTCTAGGGCAGGGTCCTCTCTCTCCACTGGGGTGGGGGTCGGTGTTCAAATTCCATCCTGAGGAACATCCTCTGAGGCCACCAAAATACACACTGCAGAGAGAAAAACGGGTGTTTTGCCCCATTCTGCATTCCCTCAGAAAAATATAAAAGCATTGCTTTTATCTGTTTTACACATTGAGAAACTGGTTAAATTTTTATTTGAACAAAAAAGATCCATAGCAAAAAATAAAAAATGAAAGGAACAAAATGGAAAACTACTGTAATGGCCCTATGTATAGCACTACCTTAAAATAACTAGAAGGTTAAGAATATGACTTTGGGGACCTGGTTATCTTCTCTGAGCCTCAGTTCTCTCATCTGCAAAATGGAGATAATTGTATGTATTTCAAGGAATTTAGTGAGTACAAAGTGAGGTAATGTGAGTAAAGATTTAGGGTAGATAATGTGGTAGGCACTCCTTAAGTGGTCCACAGCCCTAAATGGATGCTAGAATTACCTGGTAAGTTTTTTTAAAAAGAAATAAGAATGCTTCCAATTCACCACAGATGCACTGATTTCATTAGTGTGGGAGAGACCCAGACATTGGTAATTTTTTGACAATTATTTTTTATTGATTTATATTTGACATGCAGCATGGTGTAAGTTTAAGACGTACAGCATATTGATTGTATACATTTATATTACAATATAATTGCCGTTGTATCATAAGCCAACACACCTCAACAGATAATTATAATGTATTCTAGTGTTGGGAACAAGTAAGACGTAGTTTTTAGTAAGTTCAATGTTTATAACACAGTTTTGATGTCTGTAATCACTGTATTATGTATGAAGGCTCTAGGACTTATTTATCTGGTAGTTGCAAGTATGTAGCCTTAAATAGCATCTCTTTCCTTTCCTCACCCCCCAGTCCCTGGTAACAACCATCTTATTCACTGCTTTGATTATTTCCATTATTTTAGGTTCCAGATATAAGAGATATCATATAGTATTTGCCTTTCTCTGTCTGACCTATCTCACTTATCTTAATGTCCATCCATGTTGTTTCAAAGGCAGAATTTTCTTTTTTCTCATGCACTCTCATGTTTATTACTGCATTATTCGTAATAGCCAAGATATAGACACAACTTAAGTGCCTGTCAATAAATGAATGAATAAAGAAGATGTGATACATACATAAATACTATCCAACCTTCAGACATTGGTAATTTTTAAAAGCTCTTGAAGTGATGGCAATATGTAGCCAGGGATGAGAACCACTGCCTTAGACCTTGACATCACCAATACCTACAACTCCTCCATAATCCACTTTCAAGCTCCTTACTCTCCACATGCTACCTCCCATCTTTCCAGTCCATTCTCTCTCTCAAATCTCAATAAGAATCTTTTAACTCCATGAGGATTCTACCACCTGTACACTGACCATTCCCCTAACCTTGTATTCTCTATTTAGCGTCAACTCCATGGTTCATCATTAAAGGTATTTACTGGAATATATTTTCAGGTTCCTTTCCACCTCCCGCCCCCTAACTTCAGCCATTTATCTGGTATGGCACCTGGTTTTCTAAGATAGCTCCCAATGAAACATACCTCCCAGGATTCGTGCCTTTTGTAGTCTATCCCTTCTCTTCTGTATTGCACCTGGCTAATCTCTGGCTCACTTTAATCAACAGAACATATTGGAAGTAGCACTGTGCCAGTCCAGGGCTAACACTTAAAAAGGCCTGGCAGCTTCTGTGTTTGCATTTTGGGAGCCTTAAGCTACCAGATAGAAATATGGTGACCCTGCCGGAGAGAACCCTTGGAAATGCCACATGATGAGGCCACATGAGAAGGGTTGACTGACAACTCCTTTCAGCTGTCTCTGACAAGGCTCCAGCCCTACATAACTGCAGCCCCAGTCAATACCACATGATGCAAAAGAGCAGTTTGGCCAACCCACATAACTGAGTAATAACACATTGCTGTTTCTCTAAAGCATTAAGTTTTGAGGCTATTTGTAATACAACAATATACAAGTAGAAATTTTTTCTTACAAGTATTGCGCTGACATAGTAAAAACCTAAAATTGGTGGCATTGTCTATGAGACCAGACAGAAGATAGGAGAGTATTAGCAATAGAATTAACAAAAAATGGGAGGCCAGGGAAGAAATGGCTATTGGAGTCTGGAAAACAGGAAACCTGGGTTTGTACTGTCAATCAACTGGAAAAACTAGTACCTGTTATGCCATAAGAGATAGAAAGGATACTTCATGAAAGATGGATCTGTCTAAGGAGATTTCCAAGCAGAATAAGGCTTTTGTTTAATAGAGTGGATGATAATTTGATACACAGGAACCCACAAAGATTTTAAAGGAATTACATCAGCTTAGACTGAAAGGGACAGAAGTAGTTCAAAAGGAAAGGAGACTTTGGGGCCACAACTTCTAACAGGCAAGAATCAAGCTGAGAATGCTATTCAGATGCAAACATGGGCCATGCCTTATGGAAAAAGAAGGATGGTCTCTGTGGAGTCAAGAGTCCAAAGAAGAGAAGCAGGACCAAGGCTGAGGAGGAGGGAGAGAAGGGTTGGTCTTGCTGTCTTAGGGGTGGCAGAGGCGGAAGAGGTGGAGGAGGTGGAAGGGAAGCAGGAGAGGCAGGCACACTCGGGGTAACTCTATGGAAACTCATCTTAATTTCTGTCTGACTTTTTTGTGCTTTTCAATTTCTCTACAGATGTTTCTATATGGTATCAATTCCTCTTCCACCAGTTGCTTAAGTTTCAGTGCCCATATTAAAGAAAGGTCCATGTTTTAAAAGAAGTCCAAAGCAATCTTGACTAGTTGGAACCCTAGGGTCAATGTATTTCCTGTCACTGCTTCCTCTCTGTCTTCTTCCTCAGCATCTGGCACTGGTTTGGAAGCACTCGTCTCCATCAAGTCATCGTCTGTTCATTCATCAGGTGTGGTGTCTATTAGCTCTTCAGTTTCCCCAAGATCAATACCTTGACCCACCCCGCCCCCCGCAACTTTTTTGCCTTATCCATAATATCATTCATGATTTCCTTGATTGTCTCAAATCCTGTGAAGTCATTTCACAACATCTGGGCACCGTTTTCTCCAGCAGAAACTTACTGTTTCAGGCTTGTTGGCTTTCATGGCTTTTTCTATAACAACAATGGCATCATCAGTGGTGTGATCCTTCCAGACTTTCTATGGAGGTTCTCTTCTGTGGCATTGAATATTCTTCCCATAGAGGACCTTATGTTGTGAACCTTAAAGGTCTTCATGACCCTTTGATCTAGAGACTGGCTTAGAGACGTCATGTTTGGGGGTAAGCAGACCACTTTGACACTTTTTGTGTTGAATCATGGTGTTCTGGGTGGCCAGAAGGCATTGTCCAATATCAAAAGAACTTTAAAAAGCAGTCCCTTGTTGGCAGGTACTTCTTGACTTCAGGGACCCAGCATTGTTGGACCCAATGCAGAACAGGGGTACTTGTTGTCCAGGCTTTCCTGTGCGACCAAAGGATTGGTGGCTGGTGTTTCTTTTTTCCCTTTCAGGCTCGGGGGTTAGCAGCTTTATGGATAAGGGCAGTTCTGATCATAAACCTGACTGCATTTGCACAAAACAGCAAAGTTAGCCTATCCTTTCCTGCCTTAAATCCTGGTACTCACTTCTCTTCTTTACCAATAAATGTCCTTTGTGGCTCCCCCCCCCCCCCAGAATAGGGCACTTTTATATGCATTAAAACCTGTTCGGGGAGGTACCCTTTCTCCTTAATTTTAATGGCATCTGGAGACTTTGCTGCTTCTTGGTTGGCGGAAGCCACTTCTCCTGTTATCTTGACATTTTTTAAGCCAAATCTCTTTCCAAAATTATCAAACCAATCTTTGCTGGCATTAAATTCTCTAGCTTTACATCTCTGACCTTCTTTTTGCTTTAAGTTGTCATATAATGACTTTGATTTTTCTTAAATCATGTAGGGACTATAGATATGCCTTCCTTAGAGCAATCCAGCACCCACACAAAAACTGCCTTTTCACTATATGATTAAAAGGTATTTTGCAAAAAAAATAACTGCAAAGTGTTTATGCCTGCTGTGAGATTTCCCAATTTCTTTTTCTTATCTTGCAATGGTCCTTATGCTGGATTCATTTATCTTGAACTGGCAGGCAACCGCAGCTGCAGACCTCAGTCTATGGTGTGCATCAAGCACTTCAACTTGTCCTTGCAATGTCATGACCTGCCTCCATTTCTCAAGAACATTTCCAGCATTGCCAGGGGCACTCTATATGGGCCCCATGGTGTTATTGCAGGTTTACAGTAACAGACTAAACACGGTGAAAGATATGCAAGAACCATGAGAGATCGCTTTTTACTGAGACGGGCAGCTTATGGGAGAGACAAACTGCTCACACAAAGGTGGTTAGTGTCACATGGCATTTTAAGCAAATACAACACTGGAGCTCGCCACAATAGCGACAGGAGGTGGCTAAGAAATTATTACCGCAGTACAGTCTGTACTACAGCTAATTTTATGTGGTTAAGAGTTAATACATTTGTTTGCATTTCTTTAGACTGCAAACGGCACCATGTATGGTCTGTAAGTGTTTGTGTGCATAAGTTTAGAGAAATTTTAACTTTTTATAATAGAAATGTTCAGACATATGGTAGTAAATGATACTCTAGCATCTACATATATGTTCTATGAATTTTCCTTATTTTTTAATATTCCTAAGCTACATGTTTTGTCTGTAAATTTTTCAAACTATCTCAAATCTCTAAAAATGTTTTTTATTAAATTTGTTTTTATTATCGAAAAAGATCTATGCATAAGTAGGTCCATACATTTCAAATCTTCTTGTTTCAAATACAATTCAAACACAATTACTCAAGGGTCAGTTGTATTTGTATACGTTACATTAAAATTAATTTGACAAAACAATGTACAGTAAGTAAATTAAGCTACTGAATTTGGTAAAAAAAAAAATGGAGGGCAACCTTCATTTTGTATAAAATGCTATTACTATCTGTGGGGGGACACTGGTAGGCACAACGGGTGTTATTAAAAATATTGTCAACTGAACCCAGGGCACAGGCAGAGCCACGCCCTGGAGGCGGTCCTAGCCAAGAGGCAAGGACGCCACTCAGTCTGACTTTTCCAGCCCAGGTGCTGAGGGGGTGGATCCCATTAATTCACCAGGAACTCAAGGCCCACCCAGATGTGATGTAACTTCCTGTTACTTCGAGTATATATTAGACTTACTTCCGGTGTTGGGGGCTCTGTTCATCTATCAGAGGGCAGACGCCACACCCAGACCCAGCTTCTTCTATTTCTGTGTCTTGTCTCTTTTATTCATTTCTCAATCCCAAGCACCTCTACTCAAAGAACTGGTTCATTTCTCTTTCTGCGCTGGTCCCGGGAAGAGAGAATGTATCCCCATAACTATCCACATTTTACCAAAGAGGACAATTATGTATGTTCCCAAATTCATACATTAATAAAAAGGAAAAATCTGCAAATAGAAAAGAAACAACATACAATGTGTTAGCCTTGATTTGGATGAATATGATTCTAAGCATTTTAAATTCTTTCTTCTGTAATTATTTATATGCACTGGGTTGGCTATAACAAACATGATTTATATCTTTAAAAAATTCTGAAGGTTGGGCAGAGGTAACAAGTGAGGTATTTTTGTCAAGGACAAGTTAGCAGAGATATATGGCTCACACAGTGCAACACAAACACTCTAGCTTAATAATTTGCATCCAATTACAAGGGAGAGTTACGTCTTAATAATGTTTAAAGATGTTTAAAAAATAACAATTATCAATCACAAAGGAGAAATTTGGCAACATTTAGAAAATGACTGAATGAAATAAGTACAACATTTTTTGAAAGGTGGATTTTATAATTACTAATTACTATATTTTTGTTCTCATTTCTACCCAATTGAAGGACAAAAGCTAGGCTGTCCTGAGGCTCATCAGAGTTGACCACAATCTTCTAGGCAAAGGGTAACCAGCTCCTGGATTTTGGTGATGGCAGTGGGGGTAGGAAGGAAGGACAGAGATCAGAAAAGCTAGGAAGGAAGTGGATAAGACTAGGTGACTCATTAGCAATAAATAACAATAGGCAGTGAAAAGTCAGTGTGATGTAATAGAAAAACATCAGTGGCTATAGTCTTGGTTTTGCCATGGTCCAGATCTGAATCCTCAGGAGAGTCATTTAAAGTTCTCTTGGCTTCGTTTTCTCATCCCTAGAATGAATGGGTGACCAGAATGATAACCGTAACCTTAACAGAAATTGGAGGAATCTGATCCCAAAGGCTGGGATTTAGATTCTGATGATCCCACTGCTGTGTGGCCTTGAACAGATGACTTAACTCCTCTGTGCATCAGTTTCCATTATAAAATAGGAATAGCAATAATGCCTATCTCAGGGGTGGGCAACCTTTTGTGAGTGCGTGCCAAACCAGCAAAATCTCTGACTCAAAATTCTTCTGCATGCCAACCATAATTTTTTGAGAACATGTTACGCCTACTTGATATCTCTTAAGGTGTACATATGTGAAGAAACTTGAAGAAATAATAAAATTCATTAGAGCGACAAAAACACAGTATATGATGATGAAAAATACATTTATTTTTTAATGTATACATGTACATTGATAGTCCGACAGAAAACTTTATGACTCCGTTTGATATTATCAGTGGGACTTTTGCTGCTGCATCACTGATGACAGAGATTTTACATCAGGTTTATATTTCGTGACCTTAAGAGATATGCAGGAGCTACTACTTTCATCTGTCAGGCTACTCCTATTATGAGACTTAACAAAATTCATCACTGAGAACAAAGATTCACAAGCGTATGTGGATGAAAACATGGAGAGTAACGCTGTTGCAAAGTTTTTTAAACAGAAAAAATTTTCTGGAATGGCATTCCAAGTCCTCAATAGTTCGTTGTCGACACTATTGAAATTGCTCTTCCCCTCTCTCGTCAATCCATGTCTATGGTCTTTAAGATAACTTGTTATGTAAAATTATTTATTTATCTAAGATGCACCTACACTGAATTTATCTGAAAAATAAAAAAGTCGATATTAAGAAAAAAATTGTAAATGGAAGATTATAAGAGAGGGTTTCGCGTGCCAGCAAAAGTTACTGACGTGCCATGTTTGGCTCGCGTGCCAGGGGTTGCCCACCCCTGGCCTATCTCATAGAATTGCCCCACGTGGGGAAGTACCTGGCATATAAGTCTCAACAGATAAGAGTGATTAATAACAGTTCCACTCATACTTTAGAATTGATCACAACTATGCCTCATGGTTCCAGCACAGGGTCTCTACAGATACCAAAATTTGGTTATAAAATTCAATTTTTATTACTTCTCTAACATAAAATTATGTAATTGAGGCCAATGCCCAGTATTTATAGGAATATGATGGACAGGTATCTGGGATTCGGGTAACTGAGTCATCAGACTTGAAAAGTTATAGCCTTCAGATCCTAAGGTGAGTGCTAGTTGTCACATCACTCTTTCTAGCCCTGCACCATCACATCCTAATATTTGTCATAGGTATTACCCTAAAGCAAAAGAGCGTAAAGATCTGAGTCATTTCGAAAAAATAAATGTTGATCCTGCAGCTATAACAACAGTGGCTACAGTCAGAAACAAACCATTCTGAGAACAGCGGATGCCCATGCACCAGATGCAGAGAGTGCAACTGACCTCCCATCCAGGCCTTGTTGCCATCACTGCTTCAGAGCATGTGAAGCAAGAGCAGGGCGAGATGGCACCTTAATACGCGCACGTTGATGCCTTCCTGGCTCAAGCCCGTCCTCGCCTGCATCTCATCACTGTACAGGGATGGCAGTTCAAAGAATGTCAACTACAAACAGAGCATCTATTCGCCTGGGATTGCCGAAGGCAAACCAAGTACACGAAGGTCAAGCTTCGGAGGAAAGGGGACAGACAGGTAAACAAACAGTATGGGTACACATGCCTTGACATTAAAATCATAGAAGACATCTATATAACAAACATAGAGAAATCTTTATTATCACTTGAGATTTAAGCTACTGAATTTTGTAAAAAAAAAATTATTTCAGAGCCAACTTTCAATTCCAACTTATGTAAGGCTGTGTGCATCAGGCATTCTCTAAGCCACCATCTAGAAGTGTGCCAACGGTACTTTCCAGGCTCACATCGGGGTAATTATCTTGAAGTTCCTTCAGCTTCAATTTAGAGGCCACCAAAATTGCTGCTTTGGAAATTTCCATAATGTAAAGGGGAAATGGCAGTTAAATAAAACTTTGTTTCTCTCCCTAGTGGCAAAGAATCTTTTTTAAAAATTGTTTTTATCATTCTTAAAAGTATACACTGAAGAAGCAGAGTGGTTATATCAAACCTTGGTTCTCTCATTAAAAAGGTTTGTAAATAAAGTAACTCGGTGTTTGTGTCTTCCTGACCCCCCAGACCACAAAACACCATTATCAGCTCAGAAGTTAAAAGCCAAACATCTTGCACCTTGAACACTTGCTCTTAGTAACACATTACAATGTCTTATCAGCTACCTGTTTCTCTACAAGTGTTAGTGGAGATAATTTGTAGTTTTGGTTTTTTTTCCTGCTAACAAGCAAAGCTGTCCCGAGGAGGTTGGGTGTTGCAGAGCCACTGACGTAAGTAGCAGCATGTTCTTGGGCTCAATCATTTCAGTGGTGACCTCCTTCCCTTCTAGTAATTTTCACAGAGCCCATTTCTCTGTATTGTCTCTTCCTTTTTAAAATAGCTGGAGGCATTTCTATTTCTAGCTCATAACTTAGACTGATAATTAGTACAACTTGTCTAAGACAGATGACTATTGGGATAGTCCCACCATAGCATTACAAAATCAATTACTTTTTCTGATGTATAAAAATAGCCGTTAGGATTAGTTTTCTGGCCACATTACTTTTTTTAACTTGAGTTGTTTGAATTGGTGTTTCCATTATTCCTGTTTTTCCCAATTATTAAACACACACACACACACACACACACACACACACATCATACAGGAGAATAAACAAACAGCACAGCCAGGAATTGTTGGCTCAATAAATGGAATTTTTCTCTATGTTAATTTCTTGTCTACTAAATAATGGAAAGGAGAGGATATTCATGAATCTTGGTGGGATCATGGAAGTAATTGGCTAAGAGCTGTCAAGTCAATAGTCAAATGTTTCCTCGTAATGAATAACTTTACAGAACCCAACATGTTGTCACTTTATTATAATGCCAGTTTAAAATCTGAGAAAATTGGGACTCAGAAAATTTTAGTCAAGGTAAACAGCAAGTGGACAAGCAAGGACTCGAACCAGGGATATTCTGGTTCTAGACACCCTGCCTTATCCTAGAGCCATTCTCTATCCCACAGTGCTCCTCAGTACATTAGTGATTAGACCTAAACATTTTAGGCAGTATGAGATATACATAGTATCACAAGTAGCACAAAACTCTCATCCCCAATTGTGCAGGATCCTTAGTTTTTCAGCCTTATTTCTTAATATGTATATATTTGCATCAGGATATACTTTAATCTTGATCCTTTATGCTATAATGTTTTATATATATATATAAAAGCCTAAGTGACCATCGCAACTGAACAGATGACCGAACAGGCTGCGTGGGGCAACCAGGCCGGCAGGGGGGTTAGTGAGGGGCGAACAAACGACTGAGCATCAGGCTGCACAGAGCGACCAGGCCAGCAGGGGGAGGCAGTTGGAGGTGACCAGGCCAGCAGGGGGGGGCAGTAAGGGGCGACCAGGCCAGCAGGGGGCAGTTAGGGCGACCAGCCTGGCTGGGGAGGGCAGTTGGGGGTGACCAGGCCAGCAGTGGGGTGCAGTAAGGGGTGACCAGGCCGGATTGGGGGGGCAGTTAGGGTGACCAGGCTGGCAGGGGGCGGAATTAGGGTCAATCAGGCAGGCAGGTAGGTGAGCAGTTAGGAGCCAGTGGTCCTGGATTGGAGAAGGATGTCCGACTGCTGGTTTAGGCCCGATCCCCATGATGCTCATCTTGGTAGTTCCCCTCAGAGTTCTCTCCCCTCTTTGAGAAATTCATCTCTTCCCTTTCTCTTCTAGTCTACCCCACACATGGGCTCTGTTCTTTGGTAATCACGTGGTATCCAAAGACTTCCTAAAATAATGCAGGTGAACTTATTCTTCCTTCGGATGCCTCAGCTCTGTGGAAGGGCTCTGTTTCCTGTCTAGTATGTGCCATCCTTACGTATTGGGAGGATCTAACAACAGAGCCTTTGTGAATCATTTTTATGCTTTCCTGCCTTACTGTAATTGCAGGCTTAGTACAGGCATGCCTATAACCAAAGCTGCTGGAAGGAAGCAAGACCAAAGGTGGAAGGGTGACGAGGCAATTCTTAAACTCAGTGTATCTTAAACTTCAGAAAAAGTGGATGAACAACCATAAAATATTAATTCTCTTGTTCCTCTACTTGAGAATATTTGCTGCATAACAAAAGGCCAGCTGTGGACATTGTGTTCTAGCATTTCAATTTGCTACATGTGTTAAGAAGTGATTAGAGAGGACAATTTAGGTGATACAAACAAACGTTATTTAACACTTTATGACGCAAAGTCTCTTTTTGAGAACTACAAAATGGGGTGGAAGGCAGGAAGCTTTTATAGGATAAGAAATCAAGAACATGGGAGAGAAAAATAGAAGATATCTGACTGTCTGGGGCCACATTGTCAACCTTGTTTGGGGTAAGAAGGTCGAGAGTTGACTTGGCCCACTGGATATACTGCTTTTCTGCTCAGGCAGAGCATTTTCAGGGACAACAAAGTTATCTAAGTTTCAGTTTGCTCACATGGCACCCGGGCAGGAGCAATTCCACCTTGACCCCAGAAAGTTATTTCAATACCTGTGATTTTTTTAAATCACTAAATAACATTTCAGAATGTTTTCAACCATGTGGCACTGTTGTGCGGTTATTGAGAGAGGTTATTGTCTACCATTGTTGTGGTTTGCTCCAGGTATAGCTTACCTTTCTGTCCGCACTCATTTGGGACATGTGAAACAGTGAGAAAATGCTGTCAAAAAGTCAGTTGGCAAACCAGAAACATGCAAACCTTGAGAGGATAGCAAACAGATCGGATGACAGACTTGGGACCAGAAAGATTTTAACAGGCTTGAATTATGGACCAAAAACAACGCAGTAAAAACAATAATGATTCAGGTAAAGGCCTATACCTGTGCATAATAAAGTAGCTGCTGAAGTGGGAAGAGAGGCTCACATTTACTGAATATCCTCTCGGTACGGGGTCCTCTTCAATACTTTTGCGTATCTTGTTAATTTTGCAAATTATAGGAAAATCATACCCTTGTCATATGACTTTTACCCAGTGGGGTAAGATAATGCAAGGTTACTGAGAACAAGAGCTGGGTGGGAGCTAACTATTAGATCGGAATTGATGTTATGGGTAGGTGCAGATCTTTGGGTTTCATTGTAATATGTGTGAAGAGATGCAGGACTGGGCTTTCAGGCAGCCCTATGCTGAGGTGCTGCATATGTAGAACTATCGCTAGAACTGATCAGATGATAACCGCATTGTCTTCCGCTGCCAAGACCGCTTAGGGAGTCCTGCTTCCAACTGTAAAGACTATTCTGTAAGTGAGAGAAGGGCAAATAGGGCCACCTTCACAAGAGAAAAGAGTGGAGTCTCATTTTAGATGGGGTACAAGTTCTAAAGTCACCACACTACAAGTTATGTATGACAGGCTTTATCTTTGGAAGTTCCTTAAATCGATTTTATATTGCCAGGACCTGGGTCACAGAAAGGTCAAAAGCTCCAAATTAGCTCCTTTTGTTTCACTGTGTATGTTTTCTGTGGGTTCCCTTTCCCTGGCTCACCATGGCTCCTGTGGGAATGGTGAGTATAAATGG
>NW_005371219.1:10595402-10599312 GCF_000412655.1 Myotis brandtii
TACACACACACCTTCATTGTCATTGTTTGGTGCAACACAGATACCATTGAATTTCTGTAAGTTGAATGAGCTTTCAGTGCAACACCACTGTTACCAGGAGAGTAAGGGAGGCTTCAAAACTTTGTCATATAACTCAAGAAACTAAAGCTATTGAGCCTTAGGGCAACATACTTACAGAAGACCTCTTTGGAGAACCGTCCAGTGAAAGAGGAATTAGAACAGAGGTGATAATTTTCAAACAACTGGTAATGGCTGTCTGGAGCTTTGTATTAAAAGGAATGTGAGGCACATCCAAGACCAACGGGAAAGCATCCTGCTTGACAAGGATGTCCCTCCAACACGTGAGAGAAAGCCAGTGCCCAGGTGTTGCACAAGTTGGAACAGATATTAAGCTCTTGAAAGAGGGGTTCATATGGGGTTGGGAATGCTATTTTCTGTCATGTACACTGAGAAGTCAAAGAGTCAATCTGGAGAGAGAGAGAAGAGAGAGAGGGAGAGAGAGAGAGAGAGAGAGAGAGAGAGAGAGAGAGAGAGAGAGAGAATTTTCAGAAATGAGAGAATTTACCACCCTAAAGAGCATTCTTCTTCATTCCTGGTAAATTTCCACTTTTCATAATTCTCTCATAAAGAAATCTGTGCACATATCCTTCCAATAAATTTCCCTTTGGGGCTTTAGCTATTCATATAGTTTTCTGGCTTTTGTAACCGAACAATCCCTTAAGAGGTCTATGTCAATGGGGACATGTTTCAATCCCATTTAATTCAATTCAGCCAATGTTTATTGAATGCCTATTATGCTTCTTATGCCTAATAATTTGGGTCCAGTTATGAGCCTTGCCTATGACTAGTATCTATGGAAGATCCAACTGGAATTTCTGGCATAGGTTATGATGAGACATATATAAATAAAACAAGATAGAACACAACGAGAGTCCTTAGTTCTTCCCATCCATGTCTTATTTCTGAGTTTTTAACTTTATGTTCAATCAGTGCTAGTGGGCAAGAGGTGTGGGTGGCAGTGGTGGAGACATAGCCCTTCTAATTATCATAAGTGCAAACCTGAGGGATAAGAGGAAGTTTGACACAGGAAATAGCCAGCAACAGGGCTCTCTGACGATGAAGAACACAATCCAGTAAAGCCCTTTAATTAAGCAAAACTTTAAAAAAAATTGTTCAGAAACTACTGCCTTAATCTCTGAAGATAATGAACCTCACTTAAAGTCCTGAATTGACTCACTGTCCATAATGACTGAAATACAAGTAGAGCTTTTATCCCACAAAAACCATTACCAGGACGTAACCAATTAAAAAGTTAACCAAAACCCCTATCCCCAGTTAGAACCCTTACTTCTAGGGAGAGCCTGAGGGGAATAATAAACACACAATCAGTTTCTATTTGTGTTCTTACTGCAAGGTCCAAAGCAAAGGAAACCCAAACCAAGTCAGAAATTGGGAAGGAAACTCTTTTCATTGGCCACGAGCAGCCAAACTTCCTCTTCTGAGTTATCTGTGCAGAAATAACGACCCCAGAGCCGGTGCCACTGCTTTCCCCAAATTCCTCTGCTACCAGCCTCACCAGAAAATGGTTTCTGCATAGCTCCTCGTGCTGCTTGTCTCTGAACTGAAGTCTTGAATAGTGTATCAGGCCAGCAAAGCTTGGGGCACATGCTTGGGCCCTACCTGCAACAGGTGCTGGAAAAACAAGCCATCTCCCTTACTACTGAGGAGGCAGAAGTCATAAAGTGGGAAATTCTCCAAATTCAGGAAAGTTGTTCAAAAGATTCTACTCAGACAAAAGCATGCAAATGTCCATTACATTACCCAAAGGACTTATTCCTCCAGTCTAAAATTTAACTAATTAATAATCTAGTTTGGTAAAAGACTACCAACCATCCCTCACCCCAAACCATTTTTCCCTTCTTCTTCTTCTTGGTAATACAACTCTCTCCAAGTTTAGAAGGGCACATGACCACCCAGCTAGCAACTACATTTCCCAGCCTCCTTTGCAAATATGACCATGTGACTGAATTCTCACCAATGGAAGTAAGAAAAATATGGCATTTGTAGCTTTTCAATCTTTTCCTTAAAGTAAAGTAACCTATACTTCCTCTTTTCTTCTTCCTTCTGTCCTTGAAATGGCAATAATTGGACCAATTGCATTGGATCTATTTAGGGATGCATATGTTGATGTTGTCAGAACTAACCCACAAGCCTGGCTCCTGCGCAACCTCACAGAGCAGTAGTTCCTAGGTGACTACAGGTTAGTACTGCCTTTCCAGCCCTATTAGAACACCTTTGGGCTGTTATATGAAAAAAAATAATTTCTCTATTTTTAACGTGATGTGGGTTTTTTGTTTTCTTGTTGTTGATTTTAGAGAGGAAGGGAGAGGGAGAGAAAAATAGAAATATCAATGATGAGAGAGAATTATTGATTAGCTGCCTCCTGCAGTCCCCCACCGGGGACGGAGCCCCCAACCCAGGCATGTGCCCTAACCAGGAATCTAACCATGACCTCCTGGTTCATAGATCAATGCTCAACCACTGAGCCACACTGGCCAGGCTAACCTGATTATTTTTATGGGCTCTTTGTAACAGCAGCTGAGGCTCCACATTATCTAATATGCTTAGTCATTCAAGAGAGAGCATGTGTGTTTCTGGAGCTCTTGAGATGCCTGAAATACTAGAGGTAGGCTCATAGGCTACTGGTATTTTGATTGCCGCCTCATGGTATCCTATTGCTGACAAATAGGAATCTGTGGTGGGTCTAAATGAAGTTCTAAATCTCTAGAACAGGCCATGACCAGTGGCTCAGTTGGTTGGAGCGTCATCCCATACACCTAAAGGTTGTGGCTTTGATTCCCAGTCAGGGCACACACCTAGGTGGTAGGGTTTGATGCCCAGTTGGGATGCAACTGGGAAGCAACCAATAAATCAATCTCTCTCTCTCTCTCTCTCTCTCTCTCTCTCTCTCTCTCTCTCAAATCAATAAAAACATATCCTCAAGTAAGGATAAAAAATAATAAAAATAAATAAGTAAGTAAATCTCTAGGTCAGTGCATGGAATATAGTTAGTAGCACTTACTAAATGCTAGCTAGTTCTCTGACCCTTCTTTCTCAGGAATCATGGTAGCTGAGTGTCCTGAAGGAAAATTGTTTGTCTTACTCAATAGGGAATTCTTGGAAATTCTCTGGAATGTTTCAAACAACTCTCACAGATGAGATCATCACATTGTTGTTACAGTTAGGTTCCAGCTTAAATTTACTCAGATAGTAATTTAACAAAGAGGAGGGAACTATGTTTGAGTCTGATTCTACATACTCCCAAAATATATAACTTGTTTAGGTGGAATGCTTATAAAGGTGGGGTGCCTGCCTTAGATTTGAATCCTTTTAGGAAGGAAGCCTTTCTACAATATGTAAACGGACCGAGCCAAGAAAACTGCTGTGTAGATAATTATCTATCCATGGGTAGATAATCCTACTGGCAGAAGGAGGTTCAACAGCATCACAGGAGGCGCATGATGCTTAATGAATCAGGGAGAATCAGGTTAAGGAGAGAGGGAATGAAAGGAACCATCAAAAGACTTCTGGCAGTGACTGTCTGTAATTATATGTGAAAGTGTCCAATTCCCCCTTTAGGTTGAACAACCTGCTGGCCAGCCAGCCATTCATTAGTTTAGTGATGCTTATTGAGCACTGACCACATGCTGGATACTGGGTGAGGCACTGAGGGCATAGCTGTAATAAAACAAAATCTATAAAACGTATGGAGAAAATTAAAGCAAGATAGGAGGTGGTGAGTGACAGGGATGCTCTCTTAGATAAGATGGTTGGTGAGGCTCTCTGAGGAGGGCAGATAAACAGAGACCAGAATAAAGTGAGGAGGGAGCCCTGTGGGGATATATATATA
>NW_005371219.1:10599354-10612070 GCF_000412655.1 Myotis brandtii
TGCCAGGCAGGCCCAGTGTCAGAGAAAAAGGCCCCGAGCAGGGGCTTACTTAGCAAGTTTAAAGCACAGAAAGGAAGCTGGTGTGAATAGCGTATAGTAAGGCAGGAGGAAAATCAATGGAGATGTACGCAGAGAGGGGTTCTGGGACTAGCTAGTACAGGCCTTCTCAGAACGGTCCTGACCACTGAGCACAGGGGCTGGGTCTCACTCACTCCAAGTCCCCTCTAGTGGTTTAACACTGTAGATTCTCTGCAAAAAAAAAAAATGGGAGTAAACTGTGAATAAACTACTCTGGACCAAACACTATACAGGATCATTAGTTACACCCAGCCATGAGAAATACCTATATAGTTTACTTGGAGATTTTGCCAATTCTCTGCACAGCTGAGCTTGTCTTTGGCAACCAACTAGTCACATTTGCTGCAATAAAAGGCTGATCCTTTTTATTTCCACATAACTGCTGATCTTGGAATTTGGAGTGCAAATGCTCAAGATAGTAAGTGCCTGCAGTGTCATAAGACCTGGAGCAGTGATGGCACAAGTCCATTTTGATAATCATTCTGACAGAGTCAGTAGGAACATTTGTTGAAAAATGACTTCTGTAGTTTATTTTGGAATATAGAGTCAATTACCCAGGAAATGCAAAGGAATGCTACCTGCACAACACACTCCACATATTGGCAGAAACATTTTTCACTCCCAGATTCTCTAAGGAAATTATGGAATACCATAGCTTAGCTTAGAAATTTTCTTCAGTATATGTTAATTTAGTATTGGTTTTAAAACTCCAACCTCTCCCTTTTAAAGAAAGGCATTAAATTAAGGGGTTTTCTTTTTCCTGAGGCAAGAATGGCCTTTGACTCAAGGTTAGATTAAGATACTCCATAAAGGACATTGAGGGCTTTGTGATGGCAACAGGAAAAGCCCAAGAAAAGAGAGAACCTTGCTGACGGATACAAGCCTGACAGGGAAGGGTGGGCTCTGGTGAGGGAGGAGGGAGGAAGGCAAAGAGTGAAGAAGATGAAGGAGACCTGGAAGTGACTATTATTTCAAGAGATGGCCCTGATAAGCTCATTGTGGAGTGTGGCACTCGGTCAGTGACCTTTAACTGGACTCGGGTTACATTTGTTGTCAGTATTCAGTCATCACAGAAATGGTCCCATTCTTTTGAAAGACATGTACAAAGGACAGCTAGACTGAAGCCATGTCTGTAATGGCATTCAAGTTTTACCTGATCTGTGTAACATCCATATAGGTATTTAAGGCCACTCTGCCTCTCGACTCCTACTAATTGCTATGCCAAGTAGGGTGTTGTGGTCCCCAATTTGAGAATAAGAATGGTGAGTGCTCAAATATATGGAGTGATGTAGCATGAAATGGGATGGTTTTAATTTCATTGAGACAATTTCTTAGAGATTTTATTATTTTAATATATATTTGTAATAGTCCACAAATACATAGTTTGAATAGTTTCATTTCTAATATTTTCTTCATTTTGTTTTCTCTTCTTCCCGGAAGAGGTGCCATCTCTTATATTTTAATTCTTTTTAAAATAATTTAATTTTGCAGTGCCATCAAGACCAAAAAAATATGTCAATTTAGTGAGGGAAGATATTTCATTGCTTTAGAATGTCCACATTTTGAAAAATAAACGTGTTTCTTTTTCTCCTTGGTCAATTTGGCAGCATGAAGTAACTTATTTGTGGCTGTTATTTGTCTCCACAATTTCCCTTAATAGTAGGTTTCACAGTCTTTATATTCATGAAGCATTTCCTTATGTCTGGACCAAATCCCTTTTGCTCTAATTTGAAGCCAGAGACTTTGTGGAGTTACTCACAATTGTCTATTGAACAGACAAACACTTGGAGTTTGTTTTGAAAATTCACTTCAACCTTCTCTTTACCAGGATATACAATACTGATCTCAGCAGCCTTCCTCAACAGCATTATAATGCATTCATGCTTATGTGTTCATATGCGACAGGACGCAGTTGACCAATTTCAGGACTCATTCAAGAAAAGCAATACAACATTTATTTGACTTAATCCTATTGCCCCTCATATTTGAATGGTACTTTAATTTGCAAAATACTTTTATAAACAAATTTTATCTCCATAACAGTATATTTTACCCATAATAAATCCATGAGATGAGTATTACTATTGTTTTCTTTTTTGCTTCTTCTTTTCAGATGAGGTCACTGACTCAGGTCACACTGCTAGTACGTGGGAAAGCAGAGATTCAAGTCCTGCTCTTCTGAGGCAAGGAGCAGGGGGATTTACACTACCCAGCAGTGCCTACTATGTGCAAAGCCCTTTAGAGGTAAGGAAAATTTGGGGGAAGGAAATGGAATGAGTTGGGCTGAAGTGTTAAGCAGGGTTCAGATAGGTGGAAAAGAAAGTTAGGAAAATTCCTGGTGTAAGGGGACCTGCCTATGTTGTACTAGAAAATCACATGCTAAGCTTATCTCTTCTCATAGTAGAGGGCATGACCTTGAGACTAATAAAGTTTCATGGTTAAGAACTAGGGCTGTGAAGGCCTAGATTTTAATCCTGGATTCACCAAGTTCTAGTTGCATTGTCCAGGGCAATTTTTTTCATCTCTTTTTGCTTCATTTTCTCATCTGTAATATGGGAGATTTAAATGTAATAATTCATGTAACTATATAACTAACATTAACTATCAAAACACCAAAAATGCTAGAGACTAATAATATGAAGCATTTAGTAAGAATAGAAGGTTGATGGGGTATTCCTAACTCATATCTCAGTTTCTTCTTTCCAGAGGACATAACATAATTCAAAAGCATTTTTAGCCTTGCCAGTGGTTCCTTGTGGTAAGGCATAAGGTCATTCTATTTTCACTCTTATTTTACAGGAAACTAAAGAATGATTTGGAACTGTTGAATAATAGTGAGTTCAATGAACCCAAAGTATACACACACACACTACAAACCAGAATGATAGGAAAGTAAAAATCAACCTCTTATGTAGCCTAAACAGCCCTTTACTCTCTATCTTAGAATGTAGGTTTAGGGTATTTATTGTATACAATTTGCATTTTGTTTGAATGAAAATCGCTATTTCAATATCTCACTTGTGTCCCCAGTCCTGAACTGGAGGCTAAATAATATGATTGGAGTCACAATGCACTCCCAGGGATTTTAACCTGACCCTGAATACTCCCAACAAAATGTGTCATGCATGTGAAAAACCTTCTATCATGTGTACTCTGGATGAAAAATAATAAAATGAAATCACCAAATTAGGGGCCAGTGTGGAGGGCTTTTGTTGGAGAGGTGGGAAAGGCAAGTCAGTACATTTAGCTTTTAGGTTGGTCGGTGTCTCTACTTTGGAGTGGAAGAACAGAGCATTGCAAATAGCCCATTGTCATGTGTGAATGGCACATGCATAAGGCTACTAAATACTCATGGCTCTGTTTCTCTTCCTCCAATGAACTCCTTAGTGTGGTGAGAGGAAAGTCATTTGGGATTGCAAGGGTAGTTTATCAGTTTTCTATGGCTGCAGAAAGAAATTATCACAAATTTAGTGGCTTGTAATGATGCAAATTTACTTATTTTATAGGTAGTTCTATCTATAGGCCCGCAGTTCTATAAAACAGAGGTCCAACATGAGTCTCATTGGGCTAAAACCAACATATTGACAGGGCTGCACTTCTCTCTGGAGGCTCTAGGGAAGAATCCATTTCTTTGCCTTTTCCAGCTTCTAAAGCTTGGTTCCAGGTCCTCTCTCTCCACTCTTTCTCTCTCTCTCTCTTTCTCTCTCTCTCTCTCTCTCTCTCTCTCTCTCTCTCTCTCTCTCTCTCTCTCTCTCTCTCTCTCTCTTACTTTCTCTCTCTCTCTCTCTCTTTCTCCAAAGCCAGCAAACATAGGTATACTCATTGTCATACCATATCACTCTGACCTATTCTATTGCTTCCCTCTTCCATTTCTAAGGACCCTTGTGATTACATTGGGCCCACCTGGATCATGGAAAATCTCTCTATTTTTAAGGTGAGCAGATTAGCAACATTAACCCCTAGAGTGCCGGGAAGCGCAATCACACTCCTCCTGTCTTTCGCCAAAAGTGGCGGGAGCACTATTGCGCTCCTCCTGCAGTGTCACTATTAGATGCTAGTAGTTCATTCTTCATTGACAGATGGCACCAAAGTGTAGATTACTTATGATGCTGAATGTTTGTAGTTCTAAAATTAACCACTGGCATTTATCTGCCTAATTTTTGACAGGTACTATGATTTTATGAAGTTTACTCAAATTTTGTAGCCCTAAAGCTTTGAAATGGCGTCCAGTTCTAAGTCTGCTTTTATTAGTGATGATGATATTCCTAAATATGTCAATTCTTGCTGTGAAGATGACGATTTTGTGGAAGATATTGGAGAAGGGTGTCCCTCTATTTTAGCATTATATGTTTTGTTCAAATTTTTTTTCTACTAGTATTTTATAATACAATCAGCAAACAATATATGTCAAAGATGAAAACAAATGTAGTAAAGGTTTCCTTAAGTTTTTGAATATGTAACTTCATTTACTTGCGATTCATAATTTTTTTCCTAAACTGCAGAAAAATCAGCAAAAATGCCTTGGCAATTTTAGCATAGTTCCTAGGATATTGGTTTGCCCTCAAAGGGTTAATTTCCCTTTGCCATGTAAGATAACATATTCATAGGCTTCAAGGATTAGTACATGGACATCTTTGGGGGGCCTAATCCTGCCCACCAGAGTAGACAGTGGTACCAAAAGACATTCTCAAAAACATATGTTCAACTTATCCGCTTATAGTTAGGTTATAAGCCTCTCTTTCGTCCCAAAATGTGTACTAAAGTTGTCAAGTCTACCAGATATGAACACCTTGGTGTCAGCACTTCTCTAGAACAGCAGCTCTGCCTACTGACTTGGAGAGAGGCAAGGAAATAACACAAAAGAGAATCAAGACACTCAGCTTCTGTCACACAACCTTTTGTTCTTTGTTATGTACACTAAGGGCTTCTCCTGCTCATAAGGACCATCATCTCACACTCCCAGGAATACCAAGAGCTTTTGTACAACGCTCTGTTGTGCTCTACCATGCCCACTTGCCATCCCCTCAGTCCAGCTAAAGTGGCTCATAATATGCCTGTTTCATCTCGTGTTGGCTTTCCCTCCTTCCTAAGTATTAAATTTTCATTTCCAAAATGCCTCAGGACAATAGCACTCCAATTCCAATCTAATTGAAAGAAAATAGATACATTCAGTTGTACTTTTAAAATTCAAGTGATCAATTCATCTATCCAGTTGAGTTGGGGTAATCAGAAAGGAGTAGCCAAAAAAAGTATTACAACTATTTCAGAAAAGTTAAATTTAATTCTTAAGTTGTACATTAGCTTATTTTTAGACCTTGAATAGTTTTTCTTCATTCATTTTTCTTTTGTACCACAGTAAAGATCAAACCACTTACATCAAAGAAAATTATCTTGTTTGGTTTTTAATATCCTCATTCCACCAGAGGATACAACTCCACAAGTTTTCTTGGAAATATATTTTGAAGTTTGAAAGTTCTCTTGTCTGAAATGTATGCCTTGTCCAACCTAGTTTAACACAGAAGATGTTTAGTTACTTAAAGACACTTATCAATGTTCATCCTTGCTAGGTTTGCCAAATCTAAATCTGGAGAATACAGATCGTATTTTGATAAGAATTGTGCTAACAGTACTGCCCTGTAGTGTTTAATCTGGACTCCAATATTGTGTAAGTGCATGTGAGTGGTGGCATGTGCATGTGCGTGCGTGTGTGTGTGTGTGTGTGTGTGTTCTTCTAAAAACAGAATTACCAGAAAACCTTATCCATATGGGACATCTGGAAATCCTGCCAAATTCCTCTTTTTTCCAGATCAAATAATCCCAGTCCCATTTAATTTTGCTTCAAAAATTCAGATTTATAAACATCAAAATGAATCATTAATGGAAGCAAGAGCCACAATGGCATGCATATGTAGCTAAGCACCTAGGGTGACTTAGAGTCAGGCTTTCCTGAAAGCTGGAGGACAAATAAATGGCTTTTTTGTTTATTTCCTTCTAGCATTAGAAATCTATGAAACAGCACCAAATATACCAACAGATATTTGAGTGTCCAGTGGGTTTTTAGCACTAGCCCAGGATCTGTGGACCAGAAAAGTAACTTGAGTTTTGTGACCAAGTTAAAATATGCACATATAGGACCTCTGCCAGTGGAGCCATTGACATGTGATAACCCAGGCTTCCCATGAACCCAGGGCTTCAAATACGTGCTTGCGGTTCTTTTTCCCAAAGGAAGTTTTTGACTGACTGAAGATGTTCATCGTTTAAATGTAAGCTTCTGTCTCATCATGGGTGTCCCACCTATAGAGTATTACTTTAAATATTTGTTCATAAACCCTGTCATTATTTTATGAAAAGCTCCATTATATTTCGTTGCTTTTGAATGAAAAGCATTACTTTGTTATCCATGAACATTTAAAATCTGCCACAATTACTTGTAACTCTGTTATAAAGTTGGGACGTGGCCCAGGGCCTCTCTCAACCTCTGGGAGGACCTGTGCATATAAAATCCTGTCTTGGCGTCTGAGCCTTTCAGTAAGAACCCACGGGCTCCTGTGTGTGGCTCTATGCCAGTTTCCCAAAAAAGCAGGGTCTGCCTTTATTGGCTTTCGGCTTTGATGGCCTTTGATCAAGCCATTGTACCAGAGCAGCCAAGATATAAGGCAAGATGTGGCCTTTCAGTAACCTTCTTTCTTTGTGTGAGAGTAAGACAAGTTAATTGGGCTTGGCCGTACAGATGACCCTTTCAAGTCAGGTAAAATGAGACTGTTGTGCTTATCACAGGTAGATAACCATTAATATCGCTTGTACTGTCTATGGGAAGAGAAAGGGGCTTGTTTGTTTTAAATGTTTTTCAAGGAAGGCAACAAAGATTCCGGGGGGGTGGGAGCGGGGGGTGCTGCCCGGCTATCTACGGAAACAATGGTGTCATTTGAAGGGTTCACAGAGCATTGAAAGGTAGAGAACACACTCCCATTGATGAATTATTATTATTGATAACCCCATCTTTGTCCTTTACTTCACATAATTGTCAAAGTTCAGACTGTGGGTCCTAGTGTAACCACTCTAGTGTTCTCTTTAGAAAGCTACCTCTGCAAAACTTGCCTTCTTGTATTTTAGTAGGGATGGACTCTCCCGGGCAATCCGAGCTGCTGTTGTTTATGCTGTATTAAGCAATCTGTTTGCTCATAATATATGCTGGAACTCTTTTCCCCCTTTGTGTTTGTTTGATGCTCTTTGTGAGGGGCACCAATGGCCATATCTGTGTTCACTGAAGGCGAGGGAGACCATATGGGGGATCATCCCCATAAGAGGATCAGTCACTTTTTATTAAGCAAGCTTTCCAGGATTGGGAGCTGGCACCATCCTCTCCTCTTCCCTGTAGAAAACTAGGGAGTTTCAGGGAGTCAAAGGCCATTTGAGGGATATGACTTTGGTATACACACTATTCATCTGTGTTGCTCCTGTTCCAGTTTTAGCAGTTCAGAATCTAATGATTTTTTCTTTCAGTTTATTGAAATGTATTTGACATACAGCACTGTGTAAGTTGAAGGTATACAGCATAATGACTTGACTTACATACATTGCAAAGTCATTTCCACAGTTAGTTAACATCCATCATCTCATATAGATACAAAAATTAAAAAAATGTATTTTTCCTTGTGATGAGAACTTTTAGGACCTACTCCCCGGGCATCATGTGGTATATTATGTTCCTGGCACTTACTTATAACAGGAAGTTTGAATATTTTGACCACCTTCATTCAATTCTCCTCACCCCCACCCCACCTCTAGTAACCACAAATATGAACTCTTTTTCTATAAGTCTTGTTTTATTTTGCTTTAAGTCTTGTTTTATTTTGCTTTAAGATTCCACGTGTAAATTAGATCATATAGTAATTGTCTTTTTCTGACTGGTTTATATCACTTCAGCATAATGCCCTAAAGGTTCATCCATGTATCCATGTCATTGCAAATGGCAGGATTTCCTTCTTGTTGTGGCTGAATAGTACTCCATATATATCACCTGTTGCCGGACAGATAGGTTGCTTCCATGTGTTGGCTGTTGTAAATAATGCCTCAATGAACATGGGATGCAGATATCTCTTTGACATAATTTCATTGTCTTTGAATATATACCCATAGAATCTAATTTTAGAATAAAAAAGAGAACAAAAGGAAGAGAGAGAGAGAGAGAGAAGGGAAGGCAAGTAGAAGAAACAACCAGTGGAGGTTCTGAGGCAGCCAGCATTGGGTTTCTGCTCCCTGTGAACACAGTCCTGGCGTTAGGGGCACGATTCCTGGATTGATGTTATGTGCCTTACATTAGTAAAAAGAGATTTCCAAATAACTCCAAGATTTACCAGTAAAATTAGAAACAAAAAACATCTGAGATTTTTTGTTTGTTTTGTTTTGTTTTTGTTTCATTGTTTGTTTTGGGGTTGGTTTTTTTGGCCTAGTACTAATGAAATTTCATCATGATAGTATTGGCAGGACTTGAGAAAAAGTTTTGTCCATTTACCGTTCTAGGCTTTATGAATGGGTAACATTTATTTTGTAGAACAAGTGGACAATGCATAGCTAATGGGCAGTAATGCAATACCTACTTTTGGAAACATACCTTAAGAAAACAACTCAAGAGGAGAAAATCATACTATTGGAAAGTGTCTCTAAATAAAGAGATAAGCTTAGAGCAGTGATGGCAAACCTATGACACGCGTGTCAGAGGTGACACGCGAACTCATTTTTTGGTTGATTTTTCTTTGTTAAATGGCATTTAAATATATAAAATAAATATCAAAAATATAAGTCTTTGTTTTACTATGGTTGCAAAGATCAAAAAATTTCTATATGTGACACGGCACCAGAATTAAGTTAGGGTTTTTCAAAATGTTGACACGCCGAGCTCAAAAGGTTTGCCATCACTGGCTTAGAGTAACATTACATATACTATCCAAAGCTGGAAGGAATTTCCAACAATAGAGGCTAATTAGATGATAAAAGATCAGATTGTGAATATTAGGCACTTATGAAAATAATAAGTCTGATGAGTGAACATAGAAAAATATAGTATAAAGTAAAAAATAATATCAAATTCTGTATATACAAAAGACCAAAATTATTAAATAATTTGTATATATATTGAAAGGGTCTGTAAATAAGGGTGAATAAATTCTTTGAGTTTTTTTCTTTTAGAATTTTCTGATACAATACTGAAAAGCTTATTTAATCATAGATAATTTACAATAAAATCAATTCATATTTAGTGAATGGTGTTTGTTGCTGTCTATGTGATTATAGACGATGTGATTATAGAAGACTTTTAGGCATCGAACTTATACCATAGAAATTCTTTTGGCATCAGAGGTTTTAAGTGTAATGTATCTGATATGCTTGAAAAGATTAGGATGCTAGATTCAGCATCCTCTCCTCACAGCATGATCAGTGGAAAAAAAATCTTTTTTCATCATCTTATCAAAACAGAGTTACCATGTGCAGTTTCAGAAAAATAGTGAAAGTGTCTCATATAGTTAAAACAGAATCAGTTCTCACCATTTTTAAAGTTCGCTCAAGAGCTTTTAATATTGTTCCAAATTCAATAAACTAAGCAAACTAATAAGTATACTGTGAGTAGGGCATAATCTTATTAACAAAGCAAAAATTTATTTGTCAAAGTTCTGTGTGAGACAAATGTGCTTGCATGAAGACATTGGTTTACTTCTTTGTTGTTTATGGAAGTCGGCTCCTCTCTTTTGATGGTAAGCAACTTGAAGGACAATTTGCTTTTACATCATTTATACCCCCACATATGTGCTAGCACCTAGCACATAATTGGCATTCAATAAATATTTGCTAAATAAATAACAAATGAACAGCCCAAGCCAAATTTTAAACAGATCTTTCCCTTTTTTAATTTCTGTGTACTGTGATATAGGAGAGTTTGTTTAATAAAGCAACACCAGCATCTTTGATTAAAAGCCAAAAAGGATTCAACATTTAATAATAGAGTAAATGCTACCATGTGCAGAGCCTCTACTTTTATATTTTATGGACTTCTGGATTTTTTTAATTTTTATTATAAAAACATATTACTTCTATAATTTAAAAAATAAGATAAAATAATAGATTAAAAATGTTTGTTTAGGCATGAACATTCACACTTTGGGAATTTGTTATTCCTAAGGGGGTGGAGACAAATGGAAGTTTCAAGGGTGCTGAAGCACAGAAACTGTTTCATGTAAATATTAAGATTCCCATAGCTAGAACGTAGAAAAGTTAGGTTGACCCAGATCTCCCCAATCCTTGCTAAAGCAATTAAAGAGAACCATGTTTTCCTCCAACTTTAAAGTAATAGATTATTTTCACTAGACCCCGGGGGAGAGGGAGACTGGAAATCATGCTGTTTTGCACTTCTTGATAGTTAGTTCAACTTTCCTTAAGGGAAGGGAGAAATATTTCCCTGACCAGTGTGGCTCAGTTGGTTGGGCGTCGTCTAGTGCACTAAAATGTTGCTGGTTCGATTCCCCATCAGGACACGTGTCTGGGTTGCAAGCTCAGTCCCCGATAGGTGGAATGTAGGTGTCATGTAGGAGGCAGCTGATTGATGTTTCTCTTCTCTCTCTCTCTCTATCTCTCCCTCTCTTCCTCTCTCTCTAAAAACCAATTTTAAAACCTTTAACAAAGAGAGGAGGGAGAAACATTAAAATATTAAAGAAGGACAAGTTATATCCTTTTTCTTTTCACCTAGCAATTTTGTTCCTGTTTAGTAAGGACTAACAAGACTGTTTGTTGCTAAACCTACCTACTAGTCTCAAAACTGTGGCTAAACATTGAGAAGGTTTCACTCTAAAATTTAACTTATGGTGACTTAAAAATGAGTTAAATCTTCCCACCCCTTAAGTGTGGGCTGGGCAAAGGGATGTTCTTCCATAGAGTACAGAATGGAAAGGGGGAGAGGGTAACTTTACAATGGAGACATCCCATAGACACCCAAGTGATCCAGGTCAGCAACAACTGTGATAAGTCTTGCAGATAAAATGTACCCTTGAGATAATGTGATGAGACAGCACTTTACCTCTGTGATCTTTCTCCTAAAAAAGCACACCTTTATTTTAGTCAAATCATGAGAAAAACATCAGACAAATCTCAATTGAAGAACAAGCTACAAAATACCTCACCAGTATTCCACAAATTGTCAAGGTCATCAGAAACAAGGGAAGTGTGAGGAACTCACAGCCAAGAGTTGCCTAAGGAGACATCACTAAATGTAATGTAGTGCCCTGGATGGGATCCTGCCTGGAACAGAAAAAGACATTAGGTAAAAACTAAGGGAATCTGAATAAAGTATGGGTTTTAGTTAATATCAGTGTATTAAAATCGGTTTATTGGTTATGACAAATATATCATCTACACCAATAAAAGAGAAAGATGCAAATTGACCAAACCTTCGTGACGCCCACCAGCCAATCAGGAGTGTGTATGCAAATTAACCCAACAAAGATGGTGGGTTAATTTGCATACACAGGTGCCGAGCAGCCAGGGGCGGGGCAGGATGCTTGCGTCGTCACCACTCCGGGCCACTCCGGGCCTCTGGGCAGCGTGGGAAGGTGGAAAGGCAGCTCCAGGCCGGAGTGAAGGCGAAAAGGCAGCTCCGGCTGGCCGGAGGGAAGGCGGTGCCAGCAGCCAGGGGAAGGAAGGCCCATTCTTGCACGAATCTTCGTGCATCGGGCCTCTAGTAGTAACATAAGATATTAATAAGGTAAACTGGGTGCAAGGTACTCAGAAACTCTCTATAGTATCTTTGCAAGAAAAGATTCTGTAAATCTAAAACTATTCCAAAATAAAGGTTTAATTTTGAAAAGTAAATAAAGTAGAAATAAGGGAGGGACAATTTAATATACCCATGTTAGGGACTAAAGATTTTTTCAAGCATGAAAGTTCTAATTGTCTGAGAAATATATACCAGTCTTTTTGGGTTAGTATTAATCTAAAACTATTCTTTTATGACATACTCTCTCAATGAATTTAAATACAACAATAAAAAAGAGTTACATCCTTTTTTATTGTACTTAAATTCATTGAAAGAGTATGTCATAAAGAGATCTTGGAACTAATATCACCCAAAATCTTTACTTTATGAATGAGCTAGTAAGGACTTGGGAGGCAGAGCCAGAAGGCAACCCAAACCCCCTAACTCCATGCCCCAAAACTATGAAGATCCCCTACAACAGTGGTTCTCAACCTTCCTAATGCCGCGACCTTTTAATACAGTTCCTCATGTTGTGGTGACCCCCAATTTTATTGTTACAAATTGAACATAATTAAAGCATATTGATTAATCACAAAAACAATATGTAATTATATATGTGTTTTCCGATGGTCTTAGGTGACCCCTGTGAAAGGGTCGTTCGACCCCCAAAGGGGTCATGACCCACAGGTTGAGAACCACTGCCCTACCCAATTGAACACAAGTAATCTTTTTTTTTTTTTTTATTGATTAAGATATTACATATGTGTCCTTATACCCTCATTGCCCCCCAATCCCTACTCATGCTCTCACCCCCCTGGTGTCTGTGTCCATTGGTTAGGCCTATACGCTTGCATACAAGTCTTTTGGTTGATCTCTCCCCCTTACCTCCACCCTC
>NW_005371219.1:10614111-10628587 GCF_000412655.1 Myotis brandtii
AGAATTTCCACTCAGCCAGCCTTCCTGTGGTTCTGGATGATGACCGTTCTGTCTTTTAGTTGTTATTTTGGAGTTGTTGTCGGAGGCAGCAATTTCCGGTGTTTACCTATGCCGCCATCTTGGTTTCTCGAACACAAGTAATCTTATTCTCAGCTGGCCATCTGCCTTTGCTTTTTATTGGTTAACTAGAAGCCCGGTGCACAAAATTCATGCACAGGGGGGCACAGTCCCTCTACAATCCGGGACCCCTCAGGGGATGTCCGACTGCAGGGATTGGGCCTAAACCGACAGTCGGACATCCCTCTACAATCTGGGACTGCTGGCTCCTAACTGCTCACCTGCCTGCCTGCCTGATTGCCCCTAACCATTTTGCCTGCCTGCCTGATGCCCCTAACTGCTCCCCTGCTGGCCTGATCATCCCTAACTGCTTCCTTGCCTGCCTGATTGCCCCTAACTGCCTCTGCCTGCTGGCCTGATCACCCCTAAATGCCCCCTGCTGCCGGCCAGGTCGCCCCCAACTGCCCCCTCCCTACCGGCCTGGTTGCTCCTAACTGCCCCCCCCCGGTGGCCTGGTCACCCCCAACCCAACTGCCCTCCCCTGCTGGCCCAGTCACTCCTAACTGCCCTCTCCTGCAGGTCTGATCGCTCCCAACTGCCCTCCCCTGCCAGCCTGGTCGCCCTTAACTTCTCTCCCCTGCTGGCCTGGTTGGCCCCAACTGCCCCCCCTGCCAGCCTGGTCACCCCTCATGGACCCCCCGCTGGCCTGGTCACCCCACGCAGCCTGCTGTTCGGTCGTTTGGTTGTTCTTCACTAATCCCCCTGCTGGCCTGGTCATAGGCAGCTATCTTTGAGGGAGTGAGGGTCAATTTGCATATTACCTCTTTATTATATAGGATTCCTAAGGAGAGATCAGTGTCACAACCAGAAATTTGGTATAATTGCCCAGAATTTCCCAATAACATAAAATTTAAAGTGACCTAAGAATCAGCATAACTAACTAAATATAGGACTTTAAAAATCATTAATATTTCTTCATTCTTTGCTTTAAAGCTACTCTAAATCCCAGGAGTCTCAGAGGAGACAGGCATATGCAGACTACTACTGGCTCAAAGTCTGAGCAAGTTTTCAACATACCTCAGCACATATCAGAAAGAGAAAGCACTTACCATACCTTTCAGCCACGTGTGCTCCACCTCAGTGAGCTCAACCTCAGGGCAAGAACATTCTTCTTTATTCTCTGATCACTTCTTGGAGTGACCGAGAGTCTCTGATGATGTAGCTAAAATGCCTTACTCGAGGCCATCTTCTATGTTGTGCGAATGGCCCATTGTACAACCAGCACAGTCACGCACGACTATCCTGCTCGGGATTGACACTAAGGCAGGCATGAATCAGAGTTGACATTTAAACTCAGAAGAGGTCTAAGTTGTCACTTCTGTAGCTTTTGTGATGGCTAAAGCTCTTTGCTGTCTAGCTTTTTCAACATGTAGATAAATTATGTTACATAATGATTGTTTTAATAAGTTTATTATTATTTAAAAATACATGCAGGAGCCCTAGCTGGTTTGGTTCAGTGGATAGAGTGTCGGCTCACTGACTGAAATGTCCCAGGTTTGATTCCAGTCAAGGGCACATGCCCTGGTTGCAGGAACAATCTCCAGTAGGGGCGTGCAGGAGGCAGCCAATCAATGATTCTCATCATTGATGTTCCTATCTCTCTCTCCCTCTCCCTTCCTCTCTGAAATCAATAAAAAATATATATATTTTTAAAAATACATGCAGCAAGTATGCTCTGATATTCCTTCATAATTTTTATGTCCAGCAAGCTTTCTAAGCCCCTCCTACTTTCCCAAACAAAGGAGCATGAACATCCTAGTGCTTAGGCAAGGTTACTCAGTTTTGTAACACCTCTGGGAACCCAGTGACTCTGTGCTACAGACAGGTCAGGTTTCTTGACTCTGGATACTAAACTGTAATAATTTAGAATTGTGTGAATCACTTCTTATTATTAAATCTAACATTTCAAACCAATTAAAAATAAAGCCAGCCATTATTAGGTGCCATGAAAAAATGCATGATATCAAGTATTGTATGCAAAGATTGTGTCTGGGATATACACACATGTACTACATCTGAAATATTAGAACTATTTTGCCATCCAGGAAAGATGTAGTTTATCCTTACTGAGAGCTTCTGAGTTATTTTCACCTATAAAAAGGGTCAATAATGTTCTTAAATATTGTTGTAAAATATCATGCCAACACAAAATAATGTAGTAAGTGTTTTCAGTGGGGAAAACACTTCAGTTTAACATGTTTCTACATGTTTCTACAACTCTAGGCCCTAAAGGAGAATAAGTAGCTACCTTGAGTTGGCTGACTCACCACAACTATTCTAAAGTAGAATAAGTAGTCACATTGACAAGATTCACTCATAGATCAATAAGCAGATATCACAGAGTCTACTCTGATTAAATCTCCTGTGCCTGGACTTCTTAAATACAGGCTGCCAAGACAGTCCAAGATGAAGTAGGTCAGAGAATAAGCTACTGTGCTACTGCCTAACTTTTCTATTGGGTGTCACAACCGTCCACTTACAGCCAGCTGGATCCAGTTTATCAGATCCAAAATAGAATAATGAGCACCTTTTATATGGAAGGAAAAATATTCTCCTGTATCAGATAATGCAAAGTTACCTTAGAAAAGGATTTTATCAAGAGACATTTTCTTTCAAAGGTGTCATGATATTTTGTTTCTTGTGACACACTCCAGCCAAACAATAATTAACATAGTCTTTGCTATACAAAGATAAATCGTCAGCTAAGGAGACCATTTTCAAAGCGACTGTGTAATTTCCTCCCAATGTGTATTTTATGTTGGATATATATAAAAACAGAGAGCCATAGTGTTCCATATCTTAGACCGGTGCTATCCAATAAGACTTTTTGTAATAATGGAAATGTGCTATGTCTGTGTTATCCAAAATGGTAGCCATTAGCCAGACACTGGGCACTTGAGATGTGGCTAGTGTGACTGAGGAAATGCATTTTCGTGGTAGTATTTAATTTACATGTAAGCAGCCACATGTATTTAGTGGGTACCTCAGTGGGCAGGGCAACTACAGACACCAGGTTATATCCTCTCTAGAGGAAGTATGGCACCTGGATGAGGGTAAGCACTAGTGTAAGTACAAAAAAAACCCCACAAATGTGGAGTTTGGAGAGTATTGGGCTTTATGCCCATTGGCTATCACCATGAAATCTCTGCAGCTGTAAAAATAGGAATTTGTGACATCAGAGAAAGATGTACTTCAATAAACATCTGAGAGTATTTTTCGGAACTCTATATGAACCATGTTTTCCTATTTAACCAACAAGAATTGTACCTTGTATGTTTTTTAGAATTCCTCTGTCTATTGGTTGCTCTGTAATCTTGATGGTCAACTTGATGATGCTGATTTTAAACTAACATTTTTTTAATATAAAGAATTTTATAAAGGTTCAAACACTGCTAATAAATAATGTAATCAAGTCCTGATTAAGGGACTTGATTATCTAAGTTACCTAAAGTTTCATGCTCATATCAAGTTCTCTGTACTAAGCCTTTTTTGTCCATACTAAGCCTAAGTAGAGATGTCAAGGAGGGAGTTGAATGTACAAGTCTGTAATTCAGGAAGAGCTCAGGACTATGGTTTACATACCTTCCCTTTAATTTTCAAGGAATAACATACTATCTAAATATTCACATTATTAAAATTGTAAATTCCTTTAAGAGACTGCCTACAATAAAGCTCCTATCTTCAAGTCTTTTCTATAGCATTTTACCCAGTTCCATATATCATTGTTTTATTAGTTTTATTAAATCAGATTGGAATCAAGTGGCATAAATACATTTGCATTGCCATTTTAATAGTGCATCTATATATTTTATATTAGTACTAGAGGCTTGATGCACGAAATTCGTGCAAGGGCCTTGGCCCCCCACCACTGCCATGGCCAGGGTCCTCTGCCGCGGTCCCCCATCCACTGGAGCTTTGTCCGGAAGGAGGGACATCTGGTCTAATTAGCATATTATGCTTTTATTATTATGGATTCTATTTGGAACAAAACTTGTGGATAATAAAAATGTCAAAGTTCCATAAATAGCCCATTCATTTCAAACTGTTAAAATTAGCAAAATTTTAATAAGTGAATAAGATTTGACATTTTTAATAGTTCTTTGGAATTCATTTTAATGAGATTTGAGCTATGGTAACATGTGAAATATAGTTAATGATAGCATATGTTGCAAAGTATATTGATTTTTTTCCAACACACTTAATAAAAAAAAAGCCAAACTTATACAAAATGCAAAAAGAAACTTCTGAAGTTGTTAATCCACCCTCCCATAGCTAAGTTAAAGACAAAGATACAAATGACCCATTCTAAATATCACTTTATATGGTCGTTTTAGCACTCAAAGACCTTTAGACACAGCCACATTCAAAATAACTGGAAGTACTAAATTCATTCTAAACACATTCATGTTAAAAGCCATACTTTTCAATTAATTTTAAAACATATATTGTACAAATTTTCTTTTTCACAGAGTCTTTAAAAGTGGCACTTTCATTTTCTCATGTGTTTCAGATGAACAAAATTAACTAAACCTTCTCTAAAATTCTGAAGATAAATCAAAGGCAGTTAGCTTTCTCTTTTCTTAACTCACTAAAGATTGGGATTTTGCTGCCACCTGTTGACAATAACTGCAAATAATAAATTTTGTCCAAATTCACAGACTTCATAGTTAAAAAAATCCTTAGAAATCCATCCATACTACTTCCTTCATTTTATGAATGATGAAAGGGCTCAGAAGGGCTAAGCTACTTTCCCAAAGTAATTCACAGGGCACAGATCTGAGCCTAAAATTTAGATTTGGGCTGGGGAATTCAGTGTTTGTTTTTCTATACCAGTTATTATCACTGTTTATGTGGCAGAACATCGGAAATGCATGGTGCTCTTTGCACAAATAATGAACTACTGATGTGCTTAAATCTACTACATTCATTAGTAATACTTTTTGCCATATGGAGGAACAAGTCTATGCCTCTCTAACATACCATAGCAAGGAGGTCCATTTGATGTGGCCATCAGACAAGTATGGGCAAGCCTGGAAGTTGGGTCAGGTGGAGTCACCAAGTGTCTGTTTACAGGAGTGACTGACGGGCTTTCCGGGAAAGAGTTGATCTTTAGAAGAGAAGAGGGCTGAGGCCCACATGTCTGGCCCATATGCGTCACAGAGCGGCAAAAGGCTCATGTTTGCGTCTGAAAGAGAAAGAGTTGAAACAAAAGTGTCAATGAAAGCTAAAAGAGTTTTCCCCACTGTGGGCATTGGCTTCCTAAGTGAAAGGAGACAGCCCCCCTGAGGCCTCAACCCATTTTACAGGTGCATCATCCCTCTGGAGGGGGCATGCATCCCTTCAACACAGGCATCAGGGCTTAGCAGGAACTGCCATGCAGTCAGGGCAAGGACAGAGGACACATGGCACCTGGCTGACGATATTGATTAGCACTTAGCAAATATGTCCTGTGACTCCTAGGATAGCTGAGAGGGAAGGCTTTAAGGGATTTGGAGTTCTCTTGATTGCTGATGGCACCATAGCTAGAGAAATGTTGTTTGGTTTCTATCACTCTCAACACCAGGTTAGTGCCACACATTGGCAGTTGTTCTTTTAAACATTACAAATCTGTTGAAAAATTATAGATAATTAACTTTTTAAAACTCTAGCAGTCATGATAGCCTACCCTAAAAGGAACATGGTTGATCTTAAAATACATTAATCTCTTTAAGCCTTTGTTTTCTTATATATAAAAATTAGAAAATTATTAAAGCTACTTTTCCTACTTTCCTGAGAAAAGAAAATACTTTAAAATTGTAAGACTTATTTAAATAGAAGGTAATGTTTGTTAATTTATCCTTTGCTTCTTATTGATTTGCAGTTGAGTGTGACCATGTGCATTCCTTTGGTCAATAAAATATGAAAAACTAGTGTGTATTTCGCTACATTTACTTCACCCTAACATGATGATTATGGAACATATGTTAGGATGGAGCCTCTTGTCAGCCTGGATCAGGTCCCTGAGTATCTACACATGAACAGAGCCCCCTACTGAGCCATACTGTACATGGGGTATGAGGTAGAAATACACTTGATGATGTAAGCCACTGAGATTTGGGGATTATTTGTTACCATAGCATTACTTGGCCTATCCTGACTGATCCAGGGGCCTCACTAGGATAACTAGGACACAAATGTAAAATATAAAGAAACAACATGACTCAAGTAGAGGTGATTGAAGGAGGGCTTCTTGAAAGAGATGTTTTAGGGAAAGGTTTAAAAAAAAAGACTAACAGAATAAGAGATGAGCATTACTAATAAAGGATTATTATGTTCATATAGCTAGTCAATTTGAAATATGGCTATAAATTACATGGTCAACAATAATTATGTGATGTTTATAGATAATATCAAAGTACTAATCTCTTATACTCTATAATACCTAAATTGGCCTTAAAGAAAATAAATTATTTACCCGAATTTCTATGAGGCTTGTATATTAAATAAAGAGAGTAATAAAAATTCTTACATGAAGCTTTCCTTTTTCTAAGTAGCACTTATATTTTATTTATCATGCCAGTGGAGGTCTCTATGAATTAGAAGCACAACTATAATTTTAAAATATTTGAATTTGTACAAAAATGAGACAGACCCAAGGACATAAACAAATAAGTACAAATTTCTCATCCCTCCTCATCTCTGCTGAATGTCAGTTTCAAACTCTTGATGAGGAAAGGTGCCTCCAAGTCTTTATTTTACCACTTTCATCCACACCTTCTTGGTGTGTTGAAAAATGACCCAGAAGATATTGCTGAGTGAAAGGATACCTTACCAGGGTGACACAATGAAAGAGAGAAATAGCCGAACAATGAGGCCTTTGATGTTGAGCCCTGGGATTTCCCAACAGCAAATAGGACTAATCAGTAGTTATGAAAGTAGTAGCTCCAACTCCCATTAAAACAACACGCACACCTCTTTCTGTAACTCCGAAGGAGAAGCCCCAAGGAGAGCAGCTCATGGCGCTCTCCAACCCAGACAGGTTGAACTTCTTTGCCCTTCCTGAGTGCAACATGAAGAAAGCATCTACGCAAGGGAAATATTTTTGTTGGCAGTCAGATCAGAGCATGTTGACATCCCTGTTTTTAACAATCCACTGGTCAGTCTGGGTGTGGTCACTCGTTTTGAAAGCTGGGTCTTGAGGAAGTAGGTCAAGTGAGCCAATGTTGTTGTGTTCTCCCGATTGGGACTACATCCTTGCACGCAGCCTGTGTTGCTTTGGAATCAGTGTCTTGCTGATAGAGGGTGCCACCTACTGATTCACCAGCCAGCATTTCTGGTTGCCCCAACTGACCAACAGGGCTGGGCGAGCAAACAGCCTGCTGTGCTGAGAGTCAGAGGAGACTGCTCCAAGTACCGAAGGTAGGTGAGGAAAGACTGGTGAGTAGAGTTGAGGTAAATAATCTAAGGAGACCTATACAGGACTTGAAAGAAGACAAGGACCAGAGGCAAGCAGACAAAGGGCTTTGAGGGGAAAGTGTAAACAGTCATTCTGATTAACAGTCCACCAGCTCTTCCTTCCATTACTGTAGCTGAGACTACAGCTCTTCCCCAGATCCTCTTCTTCCTGGCATAGAGTTGGGCTCCATTTTCCAGATGCCTTTCAGCGAATGTAGCCAGGAGACTCCATTCTGACTGATGAGCTGTGAGAGGAAGCACGGTATGCTACTTTCAGGCCTGGCCCATAAAAACCGTCTACTCAAATCTGCTTTCCCCCTTCTGTGGTGGGGACATTGGAAGCCATGTATTAAAGACAGCTCAGCTGCAGCCATCCTGGGTCTGTGCAAGGAGTAGAGTCCACCTTCTCCTTTCCTACCCCTGGTGACTGACTTGAAACCACTCAGTCCTGTAAAGTGAGAAAGAAACTTCTTTTCTCAGGCATTGAATTTTTAAGTTCTTTTTGTTACTGCAGCAAGGCCTACCCTGACTCGTATTGTTTTTTTCACATCCATGACATTATCTGACACAAAGTATGAAATATATTTATTATAAAACCAGTGCACAATTCTCCTAGTTCCCTACCAACAATGATTATATGAGACCTGGATGATTTGAGCAGTGTTCTTCTCCGGCATGAGCCATCTCTCCTCATTCCCACATTGCTCCGTGTGTTCCAAGAGAACAGAAGCAACATGATCCCTCAAATGCATCTCTCTCCCTCAGCTCTCAGTATTTCCATAGGATGCTCCATTAAACATTCTTCACCTCCTGCCTCACCCCCATCTCCTGGTCTGTACCTGGTTAATTCCTACTCGTTCTTCTGGTTGTGGCTTAGACATTATTACCGTGAGGAACCCATCTCTATCTCTCCAAGACTGCATTAGGTGACCTCTGTGCTCCCAGGGCACCCTATCCTACAGGTCCTACTACACTAGTCTCCCATAGGAATCTAGGCTTCATGAGAACATGAACTGTGTTTGTGATCTTCATAACTGAATCTCCACCTACTAACTTGGTACTCCCACTCAATAGATATTAATTAAGTGAAAGACTTACTCCTGAAGTAGCTATCAAAATGCTAATTTAGCCCTAGCTGGTTTGGCTCAGTGGATAGAGCATCAGCCTGTGGACTGAAGGGTCCCAGGTTTGATTCTGGTCAAGGGCACATGCCTGGGTTACGAGCTAGGCAACCGATCAATGACTCTCATCATTGATGTTTCTATCTCTCTCTCTCTCCCTCTCCCATCCTCTCTGAAAGCAATAAAAAAATTTTTTTAAATGCTAACTTAATAATCTGAGGTAATGTTTGAAAATAACACAATGATCTTATGCCTTTTTATGATTCCACAATTTAATTCAACCCCTTGTACATGGGTGTTACCTATACATATTTGTTAAGTGACAGCTTTCTTTGAGAAAGACTTATGTTTTATTATTTAAGGGAAAACTGGGTGAAGTTTTGATGCCATACCCAAAATGTGCATTTTATCTTAAAAATGACTCTTTTATCCATTTTCCTAGTGCATAAGTAAAAATTTTCTTCAGTGATAATTGGGAAAATTCCAGAAAGACTAATGTAACAATTAAATATAGATGAGGAATAAATTTCCTGATAACTAACATAGATGCAAAAGAAATATTTTAGGTAAACAGAGCAACATCAGGTCAAGTTTTGAATTGAGGCTAAGATATTAATCTGAAAGTGCAGAAGATTTTAGTGGGTTGTTAAAACCTGTAGGCCAGGAAACAATAATCTGATCAAGAGCTCTTAGACTTGTGAGAGCCTTTTGGAGAGAAGCAATTTCAACAATGGAAAGGTGTATATGTATACACACTCACATACACGCATACAAGAACTCTAAGGGAATGGATTCTGAAGAACTAAGTCTAACAAGGTCAAGAGGGGATAGGGAGGAAAGAAAATCTTATTCTTGTTAAGGTTTTGAATTATAATAGCAAATCTTGAATTTCCAGGTAAATTTTTAGTAACACACTTTGTATTGGTACTGTATTATGTTGAGAGATTGCCTTATAGTAGATCATTAAATTTGTATATTCTTCTGAGCATATTGGAAGCAGACAATCCTGAGTTGTACACACAGGATGAGTGCTCATCACAGTTGTAGGTTCTATACACCCGACTTTTCACAGGAATGGTCTTAATCAGAATAAACTGGAAGCAAATGCTATCACTGCAAACTTCCAGGATATGTGTAGTACCTCAGGGAAGAGATGTCTAATACCACTTTAAGGATTTAGGTAGAGGTTGGACAACATACTTGAGGACTAAGAGGGGATCAGTAGCTTAGAAAGTAGAGCAAGCTTCAGACCTTGGCCTTAGAAGAAAATTTCACTGGAGAGGTTAAGCCATGAGCAGGTGAGCAGCCTTAAGAAGGGAAGTCTTCCTTTCAGAGAGCCTCATACAACATTTGCAGTACCTGTATTGTAGCATAAACATTTGAAAGTTCTCTATGAATTAGAAACTTCACAAGGTAAGTAAAGGGACTCAAGGGCAATAGGAATTGGTCAAGCAGTTGGTGCAGGGTAAAGCTCTCATTAGGAGCCTAGTACTTAACAACAGTAAGAGCCAGCCCAACTTGGAGTGAAAGCAAAGCTACCAAATCTGAGTCCGGCCAGCAGAGGGCAGACCATTAAACTTCGAAACCCTGATGACTGGGCATAGGAGAGTTTGGCAGGTGTTAGCATGCCCCAGAGCCTGTTAGTGAATAAAAGGTGATGGATTGCCTGTGAAAGGTAAGGAAATCAACAGGAGTGAGTCCACACTTCTGATGAGCAGATTTTAGAAGTGTGAAACTATGGTTTTAACTTGCATTTCCCTGATTGCTACTAAAGCCCCTTTCCATGTGTTAATTGGCCATTTGAACATCTTTCATGAACAACCTATTTAAACATTTTGCCCATTTTTAGTGGGCTGATAAATGTTTTCTTACTAATTTCTCAGAATATTTAAAATATTTTCTGCATACTAGATTTTAATATTTATATGTGCTATAGATATTCTCATTCTTAATGTAGACTTTTTACTCTTTCTTGTTAACATACAATTTTTATTTAATTTTATTGGCTTATTCATATATTCTAAATTTTCTAATATGTATGTGCAGTTCTTTTGTAATTAAGGGAAAAGCTTCCAAATATATCAAGCAGTTTTTTACCTTCAATGGTAGAAAAAATTCCACATAGTAGTAGATGCTATTACATTTGCATATCTCAAAAGATATTAAGTCTCATTCTTATCATCAGGGAACTAGCTTCAAGAAAACAGATTCAGAAATTATCCAATTAAATTATTTGAAGAAAGAATAGCTAACATTTTCTCAGACAAAGGTTATACAAATCAGGAACAGCATTTGCTTCTAAGAATATATTATTTGGGCAAATTTTAATAAATGATGCAATTGTTTTCACCATTTTAGGTCAGAAGCAATTTTTTTAAATCAGAAATGTTAGTTTGAGTTAACTTGCTTAGTGCAGTTGTCGATATTTCCTTAGGCTCATTCCCCTTCATGTTCCTCTTATAGACATATTTCCCACTATCCAGGAATATTTAGAAGATTTCAGATTATGCCTTATGGAAATACTTTGAGAAATATTTGCACATTTAAGACAACTTGAAAATTTAAAACACTTGCGACTGTAATAGAAGTCAATCTAAATAAACAAAACCTACTGAGCACCACAAAAGTGCAGGATACTATGGTAGTTGCCATTATATTGCATTATGACAAATTCCTTAGAAAATATTTTTCTGTATTCATAAGCTTTAAATTCCACATATGTATCTTATATTGGGTTATTAAACTCTTAAAAATGCACTCAAGAATCCCAGAGCTTTTTGCTTATGTTTGCTGGAGACAAAGACCAACAAGTAGTTAACATATAAATGCGAGAAGTCCGTCAGAGGCTGATGGACTTTGATATTCAGCAAGGGCTGAGAATCAGCATAGTATTACCCCGCTGCTGGCTGAAGGCAATCCCCTAACCTAATAATCCTTTTATTGTTTACCAAACCTTACCATTGAAATGACTGTTTGCTTTGCTAAAGGGCAAATGTGTATTCTAGTAAATAAAAAGCTATGGGTCTGGAGATTCAGGGAGCCACTCCACTAGAGAGTAGGTCTCTGCCTGGCTCCCCCAATAATTTCTAAATTTATATTTCTTGTCTAGTATATCCGTTTGTGCATCAGCCCCTTCTCCAGATCCTGAATCCTTGCTGCAAAAGTTTGTGGCATATGTTCCTTAAAAATCATTTTTAAAAATTATTTATTTATTTATTTTTCAATTACCGTTGACATTCAATATTATTTTATATTGGTTTCAGGTGTACAGCATAGTGGTTAGACATTTATATAATTTACAAAGTGATTCCCCCTGATAAGTCTAGTACCCACATGGCACCATACATAATTATTACAATATTATTTACTATATTCCCTATGCTATACTATATACATACTCATGACTATTTGTGACTACCAATCTGTACTTCTTAATCTCTTCACGACTCAGTCCCACAATGCCCCTCTCATCTGACAACCATCAGTTTGTTCTCTGTATATATCAGTCTGTTTCTGATTTGTTTCTTCATTTGTTTTTTACTTTGGATTCCACATATAAGTTAAATCATATGGTATCTGTCTGACTTGTTTCAGTTAGCATAATACCCTCTAGGACGGTTATCATGCTGACTCAAATGGTAACATTTCCTTTCTTATGGCTGAGTAATATTCCATTGTATATATGTACCACATCTTTTTTATCCAGTTTTCTACTGATATACACTTAGCTTGCTTCCATAACTTAGATAGTGTAAATTCTGCAGTGAACATAGAGGTGCATATATCTTTTCAAATTAGTGATTTGGATTTCTTTGGATAAATACCCAGAAGTGGAATTGCTGGGCCATAAGGTAGTTCTATTTTTAATTTTTTGATGAAATGCCATACTGTTTTCCATAATGACTGCACCTATCTACATTCCCAACAGTGCACGAAGGTTCCTTTTTCTCCACATCCTTGCCAATACTTGTTTGTTGATTTATTGATGATAGCTATTTTGATAGGTGTGAGGTGATATCTCATTGTAGTTTTAATTTTAACTTCTCTGATAATTAGTGATGTTGAGCATCTTTTCATATGTGTATTGGTCATCTATATGTTCTCTTAGGAGAAATGCCTATTCAAGAACTCCGCCCATTTTTCTATTGGATTGTTTTTGGGGATGTTGAGTTGTGTGAATTCTTTATAAATTTTGGATATTAACTCCTAATTGGATGTATCATTGGCTAATATCTTTTGCTATTCAGTAGGTTGTCTTTTCATTCTGTTGATGGTTTCTCTTGCTGTGGAAAAGCTTTTTAGTTTGATGTAGTCCCACTTGTTTATTATTTATTTTGTTTCCCTTGCTTGAAGAGATATATCATGAAAATATTATTAAGAGCAATGTCAGAGTGATTACTGCCTATGTTTTTGTCTAGGAGTTTTATGACTTCTGGTCTTACATTTAAGTCTTTCATCCATTTTGAGTTTATTCTTGTATATGGTATAAGAAGGTGGTCTAGTTTCATTTTTTTGCATTTATCTGTCCACTTTTCCCAATACCATTTATTGAATAGACTGTCTTTACCCCATTGTATAGTCTTGCCTTTTCTTTTTTTGTCCATAGATTAATTTAATATATAGGTATGGGTTTATTTCTGGGTTCTATATTCTGTTCCATTGATCTGTGTATCTGTTTTTATGCCAATACCATGCTTTTTTATTACTATAGGATTATTGTAGGTTAATTTGATATTGGGTAACATGATACCTTCAACTTTCTTCTTTATCAAGATTGCTGTGACTATTGTTTTGTGTGTGTGTGTGTGTTGTTTTGTTTTTTTGTGGTCCCATATAAATTTTAGGATTATTTGTTCTAGTTCTGTGAAAAATGTCATTGGTATTTTGATAGGGATTGCATTGAATATATAGATTGCTTTGGGTAGTATGAACATCTTAATGATGTTAATTTTTCGTATCTATTAATATGGTATATGCTTCCATTTATTTGTATCTTCTTCAATTTCTTTCTTCAATGACCTATAATTTTCAGAGTACAGGTCTTTTACTTCCTTGGTTAAATTTATTTCCAAGTATTTTATTTTTTTGGATGCAATCATAAATTTTTTTCTTAATTTCTCTTTCTGTTAGTTCATTATAGATTTATAAAACTGCAACCTATTTCTGAATATTAATTTTGTATCCACTGCTTTACTGAATTCATTTGTCAGTCCTAATAGTTTTTTTGGTAGAATCTTTAGGATTCTTTATACACAGTGTCATGTCAGCTGCAAATAATGGCAGTTTTACTTCTTCCTTTCCAATTTGAATATCTTTTATTCTTTATCTTGTCTAATTACTGTGGTTAGGACTTCCAATAGTATCCGATATAATAAAAGAGAAACATGCAAATTAACCGTTCCTCCACTATGCTCAAGCCACACCCACCAGCCACACCCACCAGCCAATCAGGAGCGAGTAAGCAAATTAACCCAACTAAGATGGTGGCAACCATGGAGCTGGAGCAAGCAGGAGGCTTGGGTTGCCCCCGGCGATGGAGGAAGTCAAGCTTCCCGCCTGCCCTGGCCAGCCCCGGGCTCCACTCAAGGCTACAAAGTTTCAAGTATAGAAGATAAATAACCCAGACTCATATGGGAAGAAACTGGACTGCCTGGCAGCGGGCAGAACTCGGAACTCGAGGGCAGCTTTCTCTCAAAGGTGCTTGCAGCAATTACCAGGACACTGAGATGTGGGGCCCCTTAGGGCAGGGCTGAGGATCGCCATAGCTGCTTACTTCGCCCTGTTGATTCCCTGAGACCCCGCCC
>NW_005371219.1:10630289-10632644 GCF_000412655.1 Myotis brandtii
GAACAACTGTAATAATCTGAACAATAAAGATTTAATTTTAAAAAAAGATAAATAAATCCCAGAGGAAAAAAAAGAAAAAAGGAGAGGCTGGGAGTTTGGGTCGCCTGGCGGTGTGGCCAGCCTGAAAACAGCCATCAGCCCCTCATCCAGGCTGGCCAGGCACCCCAGCGGGACTCCCCCACCCTGAAGTGGCTGTGGGCAGCCTGAAAACAGCCCTCAGCCCCTCACCCAGGCTGGCCACACCCCCATGGGGTGAGGGTCCCTACTGGAGGGCTTGACCAGCCTGCAAACAGCCATCAGCCTCTCACCCAGCCTGGCCAGGCACCCCAGTGGGGACCCCCACCCTGAAGGGGGTGTGGCGAAAACGGCCCTCAGCCCCTCACCCAGGCTGGCCAGGTACCCAGCAGGACCCCCACCCTGATCCGGGACACCCTTCAGGGCAAATCAGCCAGCCCCCACCTGTGCACCAGCCCTCTATCCTTTATAATGAAAGGTTAATATGCAAATTGACCCTAACAGCAGAACGACTGGGAATAACTGGTCACTATGACACACACTGACCATCAGGGAGCAGTTGCTCAATGCAGGAGCTGCCCCCTGGTGGTCAGTGCGCTCCCACAGTGGGAGCTCTGCTCAGCCACAAGCCAGGCTGATAGCTGCCAGCACAGCAGTGGTGGCGGGAGCCTCTCCCACCTCCTCAGCAGTGCTAAGGATGTCCGACTGCAGCTTAGGCCTGCTCCCCGTTGGCAAGTGGACATCCCTCGAGGGCTCCCGGGCTGCCAGAGGGATTTCTGACTGCCAGCTTAGGCCCGATCCCCCAGGGAGCAGGCCTAAGCCAGCAGGTGGACATCCCCCGAGGGATCCCAGACTGTGAGAGGGCACAGGCTGGGCTGAGGGACCCCCTTCCTGAATAAAAGTGATAAAAGTGGCCATCCTTATCGTGTTCCTGATCTGAAGGAAAACACTTTTAGCTTTTCTGAAGGAGTAAGATGTTAGCATTTTGTCATATAAGGCCTTTATTATGTTAAGGTATGGTCCCTCTATTTCTACTTTGCTGAGATTTTTAAATCATAAATAGATGCTGAATTTTGTCAAATGTTTTTTCTGCACCTATTGATATTATTTATGATTTTTATCCTTCACTTTGTTTATATGGCATATCACTAATATTGAACTAACCTTGCATTCCAGAAATAAATCTCTCTTGATCCTGGTGTATAATTTTTAAAAAAATGTATTGCTGAGCCCTAGCCAGTTTGGCTCAGTGGATAGAGGGTAGGCCTGTGGACCTAAGGGTCCCAGTTTTAATTCTGATCAAGGGCAGGTACTTCAGTTGCAGGCTCCTCCATGGCCCCGGCCTTGGTCAGGGCTCATGCAGGCGGCAACCAATCCTGTTTCTCTCACATTGATATTTCTCTCTCTCTCTAAAAAATCAATGGAAAAATATCCCCGGGTGAGGATTAAAAAAAGAAAGAAAAATGTATTACTAAATTCAGTATACTAATATTTTGTTGAGGATTTTTGCATCTATGTTCATCTGGGATATTGGCCTACAATTTTTTTTTTTTTTGTAATGTCTGTCTGGTTTTGAAATCAGGGTAATGATGACCCCATAAAATGATCTTTGGAGCATTCCTTTTAAAAAAAAATAGTTTGAGAAGGATAGCTGTTAATTCTTCTTTAAGTGTTTGGTAAAATTTACCCATGAAGCCATTCAGTCCAGACCTTTTCCTTGTTGGGAGTGTTTTTCTTCTATTTCATTGGTAGAATTTTCTTGATTCAGTGTTGATTCAGTTGTGAATAAGTTATATTAGCTATTATAATTTTCTTTCCTGTTTTCTGTATAGTCAGATTTTTATATCTAGGTTATGTGACCCTAATAAATGAATTGGGGGATAGTCCCCCTTTTTCTATACTCTAGACTACTTTGTATGATATTGTGATTACTTTCTCTTTGGATGTTTGGTAGGCTGGATTTTTTTTTATTACTAATTCATTTACTAGTTATAGGTCAATTTTCTTTCCTTTTTCTTTTTATGTAGTGTTCAAAAGATGCAGTTTTCCAAGAATTTGACCATTATACTAAAATTTTAAAATTTATTGGCATAAAATTGTTCTTATCATCTTTGCCTGCACCATCCATATAATTCTGTCTACTGTCCCATTCTGATCTTTCATCAAGATCCATTATCCCTTCCCTTCCAAGTCCAGAGTCAGAACAGGCAATGGAAATTAGGTCACCTCAAGCCTCCTGCTCTCAAGGCTAGGGAGAGGCAAAGTCTCTACGGCCCCTAAGGAGCCCCAAACCAGGAAGATGAAGGAATGGGTTAATAAGCAACCCCGGCAGTTCATTCC
>NW_005371219.1:10633761-10659172 GCF_000412655.1 Myotis brandtii
CTCCCCGCCTGCTGGCGGCGCCGCCCGGCATCGGCCGCTGCTGGGAGACTCCCCGAAATCAATGGGGTCAAGGGCAGATGCCCAGGTAGGAGGTGTCACTGCTTTTTGACTGGGGAAGCTCGTGCGTAAATATGGTGGCAGGAGAAAGAGTGTAAGTGTATAGATGATGTAGGATTTAAACACAAAGCAAACTTTCTAAACTTCCAAATGAAGAATTCTTAGAGTTGAAGTTCATTCATTCGGTTTTACAACGTGTACTGAGCGCTTACCCTGCCCCAGGCCGGCTGCTGGGCGTTGGGGATGCAGAGACAGGACTGAGTAACGCGAAGGCGGACAGGGACCCCGCGGTGTAGCAGTGCTGATCCAAGTTTCCCTAAACTAGAAAAGGAGTTGATAGGGGGTGAGAGGAGGACCTAGAAGGGAGAGGGGATGGCCTTTTTTTCAGGATGAGTTTAAGTTTTGCTTCGTGGAGGGGTTAGCCACCATGAACCTCAGCTGTAGATGAACTCAGGATGGCTGTTGAGATCCGGTGGGCGGAATTGGGGGGCAAACAGCTCTTCATGTGTGAGTAAAAATTAATTTGGCATCTTAAGAACTGTAGTGCATCCAAATGTTGTAGGCATGATTCTCTTAGGAGTAGCCAGATTTCTCAGATTACTTAAAATAGAATCAGATTAAAGCTATTTTTGTGTAATACAGTTCTATTTTCTTCTGCTCTCTTGGACCCAATTTATGCCAGATTGTAGTTTAAAGCACATCTCACTTTAGGTTAAAGGGTACTGCGGCTTTAGCGTAAAGGACATACTGTTTTAAATTAAGACTTCCAAGCGGCACTGATGCATTCATGGTTTCTTTGACCAGTGGCCATCTGGTAACCATGTTTTCTCAGTCTGTTCAGCTGCTTGCTTATTAAGTTTACTCTAACAACCCAAGAAGCCCTGTTCCGGTGGTTCAAAAGGTTGTTTCCTTTGTGTTTGGGAGTAAAGTGATCCTGCTGGAATGGGAAGACGCCAGAGGAGTGGGAAGACCTGAGTGCTAGCTCTGGTTTTGTCACTCACCAGCAGGATGCCCTGTGGCAGGTCATTTACCTGTTACAGGTCTTCTTTCTCATAAGTGGAGTATTTAGGGCTGGCTTGTTTCTACAGTAAGAATATCATCTCTCATTCATTCACATGACAGTCTAGCCCTGCAGTGTGCTAGACTTTAGTAATGGGAAGACATGGGAATATCTCAATTCGGGTCTTGAGGATCTTTGAATTTTCAGGATTGATAAAAATGTAAACAATTGCCCATTATGTGGTTTGATAAGTGCCTTTCAGATCTGTACTGTTTTGTGTGGTGGGGTTTTTTGGGGGGAGGGAGGGTTGTTTCTCATTTTATTTTTCCTTATTCGTGTTACCAGAATCCTACGGTTTATTTATTTATGTTTAATAGTTCTTGAAAGGGTTAAGTGAGGGTTTCATGAAGACACCAAATAGATTATGAATAATTAATTCAAAAGAGTATATATACTGTAGCATGGATTTTAATACTCTCCAGTTCCTTCTCACCAAGAAACTCATAACCCTAAGCCTCATGGCCAAGGGAAAGTGGCTGTGGTCCAGCCTGGGCCCATCCCACAGGGTACTCAGCCCAGCCCTGATAGTCTACATGGGGTATCTTTTAACTGTGACAAGTCCTGATTACTAAGCTCTAGGCAGGACTTAGCACTTCCCCAAGTTATAGCCTTGACTTCTAGGATGGGTTTATTTCTGTCCGGCAGGTACTAGGGATTGCTGTAGCTCTCTGCCTCTCTCACTTGAACATCTTTCAGCCACATGCTGGGCAGTCTCCTGCTGCCCTGTGGGTTGGAGTGTGCAGTCCCTTTTGGTGGATTTCTGCTCATGAGCAGAAATGTGGAAACCATGACACTTCCTGGGTAAAGCCATTGCCCAATCCGTGGTACAGGCTTGGTACAGGCGTTAGAGGGGTGTGTAGGGTGAATGGGGAACACAGGAGGATGGGAGTAATTTCATTAGGAGCAGAAGATAATATGTGCGTTGAGCCTGGAAGTTGGCCAGTTGAATAAGGTAGAAAGGACATTCCTAGCTTTATGACTAAAATAAAGCCATAGTTATGTGGGGCTGAATGGTCATGAAATGGCATGTTTGTAGGATGGCAGGAAGGCCACTGTGAACAGAGCATCTATGGATGGACGAGCTTGGATGGGGGTTGAGAAGTAAGAGCGGGGCAGGTTTCATGGGCTCTGCCTGTTGTGTGTACAGGAGTCTACATTTTATCCTGAAGGCAACAGGCACATTGTTGAACCGTAAGAGCAAAATATTGAATAGTAACAGTGGCCTGTCTGGGCTCTCTTTTTCGAGCTCTTGGGGAGGTGAGGAATGCTTTGCAAACTTAAATGAGGAATTCGATGCTGCATAACTTGAATTCAGGGGCTGTGGCTATCCACACTATTTAGGATATTGTGTGGTGAAAGAAAAGGGGGGAGGGGGCGCTTGGCTGCTGGGATGGTCGCTGGGATTGTTTTGGGGAGTTCTCTTCCTGGTTGCTAATGTCGGCTCAATAACTGACCTCAGTCTGGTTTAGATGACAACACTGGTTCTGAGTAGATGAGGCTGCTTCCTGGTGGTAAACGCCGTTCAAGAGGCAGCATGCTGTAGGACACATTGGGTTCTGAGTCAAGGTCCAGCTGTCCACCTGCCAGTTTGCACCTGACCCAGCTCATTGGCAAGAGGTTAAATACACAGGCTTTTGGGTTGGCTCGGAGTGGGTCACAGGCCTACCTGATTAGCCACCTGACCTTAATCAATTGCTGTTGCTCTCTCCAGCTTCCGTTTCCTCACCTGGGAAAATGTGTCCTCACAGTGAGGACAAATGAGATAATGTGGTTGTCGTCTATGGCGCAGTGGTTAGATCACAGCAAATATGTGGCCTTTACTCTTACTAGGCTCTCGGAATTGCATCCCATAATCTGTAAAATAGGAATATTTAAAACATTGGGCACAACAGTGTGGATATCCAGGAAAGGTTTATTGCTTTGGGTTTAGCACTTGGCAGCACCTTCACTTAGTCATAAAACTATCACAGTTTTGAAAACTATCCTTTTGAAAAGTTAAGTCTCTGGATGTGTCAGAGTTTTAGGAACACATTTCATGTGTCTGGTCTGTCCCCTCCGAGGAGTATTTGGGGGAAAGCTGTTGGCAGATTGTTTTTAGTCCCAGCTCTGGTTCTGAACTCGGTATGGCCCTGGGCGTGTCGCCCAACCTTGTTCCTGCCATGCCTCACTCCTAAAAATGTTGAATTGGAAGATCCTCTACAGCAGCGGTCCTCAACCTGTGGGTCGCGACCCCTTTGGGGGTCGAACGACCCTTTCACAGGGGTCGCCTAAGACCATCGGAAAACACATATAATTACATACTGTTTTTGTGATTAATCACTATGCTTTAATTATGTTCAATTTGTAACAATGAAATTGGGGGTCACCACAACATGAGGAACTGTATTAAAGGGTCGCGGCATTAGGAAGGTTGAGAACCACTGCTCTACAGGATTCTTTATCTGGTTTCTTATTGTCAGGGAAAGGAAGGTTGTTGTTTTAAGCATAATTTATAACCACTTCAAGGTGTGTAAAATGTAAAAGACTTGAGGATGAGAAGATTAATAGCTTTCATTCAGTTGTGACAGCTAAAATGCTGAGGCCTTAGGTAAGGATTGAACATTGGTGTGTGTGTTTTCCCCCCGAAAATTGGCAATTCTATGAAGACTCATCAGGAGAGGTTTCAGTCTGGTTTTATGTCCCTCGCACTTGTCAGTCAAGGCTTGATGAGAGCAGGTCCCGGGTGTTCCACCTTACCTGCCCATCCTTCCAGGTGTCATTTCCCCAGGTGTGTCCCCCCTTCCCAGCGGAGGAGGACAGGTGCAGACCCTTTGCATCCTCGTGGCCTGGGCTTTTATGCTCAGGGATATTCTTCTCAGTTGGCAGCAGCCGCACTGGAACTTTGACCAGAAGTAGAAACAGCAGGTTGTTGTCTTCCAGGAGGGTGTCTGCTTTCCTTAGGGCAGTGGTCGGCAAACTGCGGCTCGCGAGCTACATGCGGCTCTTTGGCCCCTTGAGTGTGGCCACGAAGTTTCAATCGCACTGTATGTGCGCGCCTGCACGTGGAATTTTGTGGAAGAGCCACACTCAAGGGGCCGCAGTTTGCCGACCACTGCCTTAGGGAATAGCCCCTACCGTCTGGTGTGATAGAAGGGAGCAAGAAGACCAGTTAAAAATTCATCTGAGATGGTGGGGGTCTTCCGGATAACCTTCTAGGAGAAGCCTTAACCGGAATGTTGGAGTTGTTCAGAGAGACTTGATTGGAAAGACGTTGTCAGTGGCGATTCGGTTATCTAGATTAACCAGGATGGTCTGATGTGGGAGGTTTTATAACGATTTTTACCTTTGCAAAATGTCTTTAGGCATGATCCCCTGAGGAGGGGTGACTCCAGATGGCTGCTCTAGGCTCGGACAGTCTCTGAATCCAGGCCCAGAAATCCGGGCTTCCCAGACACCACCCTCAGCCAGGCCGGCTTACGCTAAGCAGTTTTATTTCTGTCAGGATAGTTGTGCCTCCTTTTATGAACAGTGAAAGAAAGCATTTCATAACAATACACAAAAGGGAAGAAAGGCTTCAGTTTGGAAGTGCTCCTTCGTTGCATTTAAGTCAGCCTTTTCAATGAGAATCAGCTGATGTCAATTAGAGTCATTATAGCTACACATTAGTAAGTTTCTTGTTGGCAGTTTAGACAGCAAAGCAAAACCGATCATATTACATATTGTAGGGGGATTTTCTAACCGTGAGCAGGCTTAGGGAGAACAGGAGAATAGGCACATGGCCGTGCCCTCTGTCATCCCTGCTGCATTGTGTAATTCTGTGCAGTGCCCCTGACAGCACGTTTCAGGTTTCTTTAGCACGGCAGCAGCCTTGGGTTGGTGTTGTACAGACAGAGCTGCTTCCTGTCCTGACCTTTCGTCTTTCTTCCCTCTCCAGTAAAACATTCCTTTCATGAAGGGTGGCTTGACGCCTTTGAGAATGTGCCAACTCTGATTCATGTGGCAATTTGGGCACAGGCAGTTGCCAGTGAGCCAATCAGGGTGTTTTTGTCTATCTCTCCATCACATTCAGAAAATACTAATTTAGTTGGGGATAGACACTAATTATCTACTAACGCATTTTGTCTTTTGCAGGTGCAGGATTATCATGGGCATAAAATTTCTGACCCTTATGCTTGGCTTGAAGACCCAGACAGTGAGCAGACAAAGGTAATCGGGGCTTATAATTAAAGTTTCAACAGCCTTAGTGGCTAGCACCAAACTGTAGGCATTGGTAACCATGGCTGTTCCTTCCTGCACTTTCTGCCGTGGTATGGTGGATGGGTGACTATACTTGTAAGTACTACCACTTTGTGTCAAACGATGCATGAGAAAAGTTGAAAGCAATTTTAGCCCCGGAGAAGATCAAGTAACTGTTTTGCATAATGTTTATGGTTTATAGTGACACTGATGAACCAACTATTTGATATAAAAATATTAGAAAGAAAACTGATTTAAAAAAAAAAAGAAAACCTAGAGATAAATAATGTGGAGAAAACAATTGCCTAACACATTTTTTCCCCTAAAGAAAGAAAATCTTATAATTGAACAAGTATCAGGTCTTGAAAACTAAATGCTGGTTTCAGATTATTTACTGATTTTAATGCAACAACAACAAAATGAATGAAATGATAAGTAAAATAGTAAATATCTTCTTATATTTTATAGAAGTAAGGGGTGAAGCAGAGAATTTTCTTCTCTGTCGGAAAACATAAAGCTTTCCTATTATTTTGGAGAAACACGTAGTATTTTGAGTTGAAGTCTCATTTCATTAAAAAGCTACCTCTAAATGCTACGTCCCTCAGGTATTGTTTCTTCCTTGAAGTACCCAGGACTTGTCCCTTGGGACTCCTCATGTATATATATATACCATTCGTGGTTAAGTTCGCCTGGGTGAGGGAAGAGTGTTTCTCAGTCCACTTCAAGTTCTTTGACTCTTATTTATGACTGTATTTACCTATTACTTAATACATAAGAATGTATTTACAGTTTCTAATATGCTCACCACTCAGAAGTTTACTTGAGCTTCTTTAGAATCCCAGAATATTTACCGTTTTTTTCAACAACAACGAAAAATGTTCAGTGCACTCTGAAATTTTGCAGACCAGCTTCCGAAAAGCCTACGTCTTCGTACCTCCTGTATTTGTGGTCCCTTGATGCCGTATACACCACTGTTCTCTGGAGAACTGAACTAGGATTTCCAAGGCCGTTCAGATTTGCCAGGAAAATACTTTCTCCTGGTGTGGCTCTGGCAGTGGGATCGGGTTCCTCCCCTTGCACAGCTCCTGGCCGGGGAGTAAAAATTCCAGTGTATCCTTGGAAAAGAGCTTGTCGGGGAAAGGAGTGGGGTAGGCTGGGCGAGAGACTCTGTGGAAGAGGAAAAGTAGAGGCAGGAAGAGGTTGCTCTTACTCGAGTAAATCCCACGCCATTTCTTTCTTCCTGCATTCCCACGTGCTCTCTCGCCTGCCTCCTTTTTCCCACCCTCACATATTCTTTCTGGCATTTCTTTTCTGGTACAAACGGTGGCAAGAGACCACCAGATACGGGAGGAGCTACCGGTAAGACAGGACTGCAGAAACGACTACAGCTTCTTCCCTATCCCTTGTCCTTAAAAGTAAGCACTGCACCATTTTTGAGACTTTGCAATGGTTTTTACTTCTATCTATAATCCTCTTCCTCTCCCTTTCCTGGGTGAGAATGGTATTTGGACTTTTCCTTTTTCTTTTCATGAAACACGGGGTTATAGAGGTGGGTGGATAGAGATTTCCAGATGAGAAACAGATGGGTATCTTAAGGAGCAGGCAAAGGCTCTACCTCGGCAGGGAAGGCTAGGAGGAGCAGGGAGCAGATGGGGGGCTGCCTCCTCACCTGGAACCTGCCACAGGCCACCTTGATGGTCCAGCATTGGGCCGAGCTGGGACAGGTTGACCCTGGGAATGGAGAATCACAGGCAGCTGCATAACTGGTGATGGATGGAGGGCACCCGCAAAGGGAGCGAACCTCTTGTGCATCCCCTGGAAAGCCTTCCCCAAGGACTGTCTCTAGGATGAGGTCTCAAGTACAACCTGGATTTCTTCAGTCTTTGATGGTGATGGAGTCATTCAGCAATGTCAGAATAGCCCAGTTTTGGTTTATGTGTTAATGAATGCACACTTTGCTATTCCTTAATAATGGCTGGTTCTGTGGTTAACAAGCCAATCATTAGTAGATGAGACTTGGGTGATTAGCGAGTTTACAGTCAACCTTTGATGGAACTAATGCCCATACACTGTTATTTTCGCGGTGTATGTTTATCGGATGCTTACTGAGTGCCAGGCACTTCACTGGTAGCTTTGCCTGCTCTATCTCATTTCATTCTCAAACTCTAAAATATATTTTTTTATTTTCCCCATCTTACAAATGAAGAAATTGAGTTACTGAGTAATTATGTAATATGTCCAAGGTCATTCAGCTAGTAAGTGTAGAACTGGTATTGGAACCCAGGTAGCCCATGTTGTTTTCAACTTTCGATGTAAGAAGAGGACTTGGGGTATAATAGCTTTGGGAATACAAGCGGCAGAAACATATTCATGCCCTGGGATGTGATAGGTCCTCCTGTGTGGGCTCACCTGCCCACACCCGCCGGCCTGTTGGGCAGTGAACCTCAGGTGTCAGAGGGCCGTGCAAGCTCATCTTTCCCTCGGTATCCTCCATGCACACCTCTCTCACTTCTCTGTAAACAGGCTTGTTATTGACAAAAGCTGATATGTCATCTGGGATCTGATGAGTTGAGTTTGGGTCTTAGACTGAAAAGGTAGGATACATTTTTCTAATGAGCAGAAGAGCAGCACGAACGTTTTCTACTCAGTTATTCGCGTGTACAAAAAGGTGTGTTAGCCATATACCTTAGGGTAAAAAGGAGAATCTGCACATTGCTTCCAACATAAAGAAAAAGCTACTTGTTGTATTTATACTATAGCCCTTTACACTAAGCCCTTTACACTAAGATCTGAAGTGCTATCAGTAGTTCTTTGATTTAATCCATAGTTAATATCGGTTATCTAATTCTGACAGTGCCTGGCATGTAAGGCTTTATCCTTTGAAAGGGAATATCAGAGCAGACTTGTACCTTAGAAAATTCTCTAAAGCGAGGGAGGGGGAGTTGAATCTGGATGAATCCTATCAAGCTTTCAAAGCCCATATAAGCATATTTTATAGCAAATGTTCCAGATTGTGGGAGATCCTACACAACTTAATTGATTCTTTGGAATAAATCCAACCTTGATATGAAAACTTATCAGAGATGCTTTGTAAAGAGGAATCAGTAGACCCATGCTGCTCAGTAGATATATAATGCCAGCCACATATAATTACAGTTTTTCTTACAGCCACATTTTAAAAAGTAACAAGAAACAGGTTCAAATAATTGTAATATATTTATTTAATCTAGTACAGTTGGCCCTTGAACATCGCAGGAGTTAGTTGTGCTGACCCCTGAGCAGTTCAAAATCTATGAATAACTTTTGATCCTTTGGGGTTGGATCTAGGACCCCCTACCCTCCCAAACTGCAGATTCCAAGCTATGGATTGAAAATACTGTTTTCTGTCCTCGGTTGTTTGAATCTGAGAATGCAAAACCCATGGTTCAGAGAGTGACAGTATATTTATTGAAAAAAATTCACATATAAATGGACCCATGCAGTTCAAATTTGTGTTGTTGAAGGGTCAACTGCATACGCAAAATATTAACATCTTAACATGTAGTTAGTAAAAAGTACTAAGATATTGTACATTCCTTTTTCAAACTAAATTTTGAAATCCAGTGTATGTTTTACACTCATACCACCTATCAATTCAGACCAGCCACAGGTGCTCAGTAGCTACATGTGGCTAAAAAGAAATTTTAAAAGGAAATTAAAGAAAATCTAAAACCCTAACTTGGAATAATAGTGCATTAACAAGATGACATCTCAATCAAAACAACAACCTAAACAGTTGGCTTAACTGTCTCTGTCACCACTATTTTTATGTTTGCAAAGCTCTGACCAGTGCAATAAAAACTGAACCAAAATATGGACAGCAAAAATAAAATGATCATTAATTGTAGATGATGTCATTGTGTATCTAGGCAACCTAAGATTTCCAACTTAAAATTTAGTAGAATTAATTAGTTCAATAACGTGACTATGTACTAAGTAAATCTAACATCAGTAGCACTCATCTATACGGTCAATAATGAAAAATTAGACCTGTCTGATAGCAACAGCAAAAAGCAAATACTAGGGAATGAAGAAGAGATTTCAAGTCTACTGGGAGAGTGCTGTCATGTCTGCTCTATGGAGGTCTAGAAAAGGGCCAGTTGGGGGCATTATTTATAGTAGTGAAACATTGGAAATGATGTCCATTTCCAGCAATAGGGTAGTGTTTGAGCAGAATGTGGTGAATCTGCTTGGTGAAATCATGTGTGCAGTTGTGAAAATGTTGGGTTATACAGGTTGCTAAGATGAAAAAGTGCTTCTGATAGAATAGTAAGTGGGAGGAGGATACAAGATTGCAGTGCTCCGAATGATTACAACTTTAAAAACGATCTTAGTAAAAATGATTCTAGGAGAATTTATGTGGAAATACAAACTAAAGAACAAAACTGAGGTAAAGGGAACACTCTGGTTTCAAAGCACTGTGGGTATCCACTCACTATTACATATTCTAGAAGTGTCTGAACGTAGAGAGATTTCACTGGTGTGAAGTGGGAAGTTTCAGCATGAGGGGCCAGTGAGGGAGGTTTGCAGTCATTCCAGTGCCTTGAGGACTGGATAGGCAGATCCAACAGGCAGTTAACCCATACTACTCATTCAACAGGCATTTCCAGCGTGTCCTTTGCAGATCGTCGGAGGAAGTTTGTAGTGTCTTGTTTTACCCCAATATTTTGCCACTGAGGTAATTTGAGCCTCCGTTCTACTAATAACTAGACTGCCCCATTCCCCATCCGTGATATTAATATGCGGGTGGTTGACTTCCTAATTTTTAACTTCCTAAAATTCCCTCTAGTTTCCTGTCTCAAACAAGTGAGCGAACCCCAAAGCCCACACTCTGCCTTAGCTCTTTTTTCTTCCCTCAGTCGGTCTCCAGGCGCCTTCAGGTGTGCCCTGTTCAGATCTTATTTCAGATCTTTCCCCGGGCCATCTCCCTCTCTCCCTCTGCCTGTCCACAAACCACCCTGCATGCCCCTCAATGTACTCGTAGCTGGAGCCCCCCTCCTCTGTCACCGCTCCCAGTAACATCTCCCATCCATATAAGCCGTTCTCTTCATGATCAGCAGTGGCCCAGTGGCCAAATGCAGAGACTTTAAAATCGTCCTGTGATCTTCCCAGCGTAGATGGTCACAGGTCCAGGGGAATCGTAGGGACTTTTGTCTCTGCCCGCTCTCCTCTCAGGGCCTTTGGAGCTGCTTACTTTGCTTTCCTCACGGAGGCGGAGGTGGCAGTTCACTGACAGGTCGCAGAGCTTACTAAATGAGTAGGTATTTTCCTGCCCTTGTGCCCACTGCCATGCATTCGGTCCACACTGCACCACCATTTGCTGTCCTTCTTGCCAGTGGTAAATTCTCTTGGCATCACTGGGCTTGTTTTGCAGCCCCAAGGTCCAGCTACCTCTTGTGGAGTCTCCCCATCTTACTATTTTTTTTGTAGTTTCAGTTTCATAGTTGAATCTTCCAGAATTTGTTACTGAGTTACTGAAGGGGAGGGAGATACACAGAGAAGAGGAGAATAATACTTTTCAGAGGATAACTGCCTTCATTGTAACTAATTGCTAAGTCTGATTTTCACAGAAACTGTCCTGGGGCTTTGATGCAGGAGGGAACCAACTGTAGAATATCAGCTGCATATATGGCAGTGGTTCTCAACCTCGGCTGCACATGATTCTCATGGAAATCTTTTAAAAATCCCGATTTCTGGGCCTGGTCCTCCAGAAATTCTGTTTCTTTGTTACTAATGTTGTGGCCTCACCCCATAACAAAGAAACAATTTCCGGAGGATGAGGCCCAGAAATCGGGATTTAAAAAAAATTCCCAGGTGATTCTCATGTGCAGCCAAGGTTGAGAACCACTGATATATGGAATGACTAATTGTTTTTTTCTCCCTGAGAACGGCCCTGGGAAGAGTGAGAGTAGCAACAGCTTCATTGCTTTTGTGGGTCATGAGAGAAGAACTGATTTAGGGAATCAGCTAAAAACAAAACATTTGTTTTTGTTTATATTCATTCTTTCTAAAAATGTGAAATTACTATTTGTTTCAGAGAGGGCCAAGGAATATACAATATGGGTCTTCCTTCCTAGGACATTCTTTGCTCTCCCTTCCCAGATCCCATTTTGGCTGACTAGTTAGGGGTAGACCATGACACCTGCCGATAAGGGGCTAGGGCAGTGATGGCGAACCTATGGCGCGCGTGTCAGAGGTGACACGTGAACTCATTTTTTTGGTTGATTTTTCTTTGTTAAATGGCATTTAAATATATAAAATAAATATCAAAAATATAAATCTTTGTTTTACTATGGTTGCAAATATCAAAAAATTTCTATATGTGACACGGCACCAGAGTTAAGTTAGGGTTTTGCAAAATGCTGACACGCCGAGCTCAAAAGGTTCACCATCACTGTCCTAGGTCTGTTATGCTCATAGGACAGTGATGGCGAACCTATGACACGCGTGTCAAAGGTGACACTAGAACTCATTTTTTTGGTTGGTTTTTCTTTGTTAAATGGCATTTAAATATATAAAATAAATATCAAAAATATAAGTCTTTGTTTTACTATGGTTGCAAAGATCAAAAAAATTTCATATGTGACACGGCACCAGAGTTAAGTTAGGGTTTTTCAAAATGCTGACACGCCGAGCTCAAAAGGTTCGCCATCACTGGGCTAGGGAGAGGAGAAATCCTTGTCTTGCAGGGTAGGAAACCTGGAAATTTTACCTTTCTCTTCCCCTGTCCCCACGCTGTTTCCTTCCTTGGCAGGGAAGGTTTAAATCTTAAAGGACTTCTGATCATCTCTAGGATGTTTAGGTAGCCTCAGATTTCTGTGTAGGTATTTCATGTCACCGTTTAGGGAGGTCAGCAGCTGTTTTTAGGTGTCCTTCCTGACTATTATGAAATTTTGGTTTTTTGTTTGTTTCTTGCTTTTGTTTTCATTCTTTAAGGTCAGCTCTAAAAGTGTGTAGCGTGAGGAATTTCTGCTCAGTTCTGGCACCAGTGTGGCCTAGCTCTCCCTGCACAGTGTCTTCCCTAAGGGGAACAGAGCCAGCGTGAGCGGAGCTAAGGGGAGTGAGGGGAGCAAGGATTTGTCTGTCCAGTTGCATTTACCCAGGGAGCCACTGTGCTGTCATCTGTAGAACCAGCTGGAGAAAGCTTGTTCCCAGGACTTCCATTACCGCGAAGTTCTAGTTCAATGTCTCTAAGCCAAAGACAGCAGATACAGCCTTGGGACTGAGGAATACATTCATTCAAAGTATAAATGGATGGTTCAGTATATGATGTGCTCTGAAGACTTTCAGACAAGCTGTGAGTATCCATTTTGTGAATAGTTCCTTCATCCTGTGAGCTCTGCAGGCATCTGGGATGGTATTTCTGTTGGGAGGCAAAGTGAAGGAATAGAGGATTTGCCAGGTGGGACCAGAAGTCAAAACACACAGATCGTAGCCCTTGGTCCTTCATATTCTTGTTCAGTGAGCATAGTAAGCAACGATACCTGGATGCATTTTCTTCATCTATAAAACGCATATAATCATACTCAGTTCATCTAGCTAAGGTGTTAAGGACACCCAGCTGAGTGCATATAAAGATTCCTTTGCTATACCCAGCGATGGTCTGTACAAATAGTGCCGCTTGCTTACATGTATTGGGATATAGACCTTCAGGCTCTAGTCCTCCAATTGCTTCGTGAGAATGTTGAACTTTAAAGGCTTAATTTTCATCCATGAAACTAAGCAGGATTTTCCTTTTGAATTCTAGGGTTTTTTACAAAAAGACTTACATTCTGAGTACTGTTTTTTTGTGTGTGTTTTTTTAATGGACCTATGACTTCTGAGTGTCGTTTCATTGTTCCCAGGCATGATGACTAAACTAGGCCAGGAGTACCTTAAAGCTGTGTGGTAGCGTTACTTTTAATTGCTGCCTTCTGAACCCCATTGGCAAGGCTGTGAGACGCCCATTAAGGTTTCATTAAGGACCTGGGTCATCATCCCTTCTCTAGTGGAAGCAGGAAATGCTTTAGGTAAATATGTTACCCTGTATTATTTCAATCTTCAAGATGTCTTGTCTGAGGTCTTAAATGTCTCACCAGCTCCACTGGAAATGTTTGGCCTTATTACGTTTGTAAACAGACATCTCATAAATCCACAGTTGAAATCTGTGTTTAGGGAACAACTTATCTTTTGATCTGTGGATGAGATAATTGTCAAAAATGTGAGGGAGGGCGTTACTGGTACTGGGCCAACTTTTTCTAAGCACTGCTTGCTTCTTCCTTTTTCTGTCTCCTTTGCTTGCCTTCTGCAACAAGGTTTTTGATATAAGCAGTAGACACTGACTGTGGCCAGGTTAGGCTCACAGGGAGTTTACGACAAGCAGAGGCGGCCAGCTCCTGGGACAGACTGACAGGGCCAGGCGTGGGACAGGCAGGGAGCAGGTAGTTTTAGGGCTGCAGGGCAGGAATTTCCACTTTTCACTCAGCACTGCGAATGGCATGAGTGATCTCCAGTCATTCAACCCTCTGCCACTTGTTCCAGTGACTGTGCCCCAGGGAGAGAGTTTCGATCGGCGGAGCTCCAGATGACTGCTCACTCCTTGGCTGTTCTGCTGGGAATAAGAAAAGATTTGGTAGAAGCCACAAGGACCCTCTTTGCGGAGTTACCATCCTGCTAAGAAGGGAGGACACCAGGGAAGGAGAGTGGATGCTGGCCACCCCACATGCCACAGTTCCACTGGTTTCATTCTCTCTTCCTTCTCTGTGTGTGCTTGGTCCCTCCCTCTGTTCCCCTGCCCTAAGTTTACCTGTGTGCCCACTGAGAATTCAGTTAAATGGGAGAGAGGGCAGAAAAGAAGGAATACACTGTCATAGGCAAGACAGATGTGGCCATTGCCGACATGGCGTTCAGTACCAGCCTAGGAGGACCAGATGGGAGACGGGCAAGCCACTTAACCTTTGAGCTGCCAGAGGTCAGTGCCGCAAGGAGGCGGAGCCACATCTTAGCTAGAAGCTAGGTATCTGGCCTTGTTTGCTCACCATCATTTTAGAAAAGCAGACCCTAAACCACCGACTTAATGCTGAAGTGCTGGTGTACATTTAGCATTGATATTTTCCCTGTAGGCAGCTGCTCAGCTTTGGTTTCAGTCACGTACCGTTTCTGAGAAATGCTGGTATCAGGTATGCATCTTTGGGAAGAGCTAACAATTAAAGAGCTGAGATAACTCTGACTTCTCCCAGGCTCTTTCTTTTCTGTTCTTCCTCTATACTTAGGTCCCTGCAATCCACTCACCACCCCATTCCACCATGTCCAGGGGAGGAAGCACTCGGGCCTAGAAATCACCTGGCCATTGTTCAGCATTTCCCAGCTCTACTCCTGGAGCATCTAATTTCGGTGGGAATCTCTGTTGCCCAAGCACCTCACCAGGTGATTCTTAAGGTCCAGAAAGCTTGGGAAACCTGCTCTAGAGAATGCTTAGACATGATCGGGGCCAGATAATAACACCTTTGATTATTACGAGGCCCACTTTCAAGGAGCTGAAGTTTTAGTAGACGCCTCAGTGTTTACAGCATCTTTGTAAATTAGGGAGTCGGGGGGCAGTGTTTGTGGCTCTTAATTTTTCTTCTTGGGGGAAACCAAGGCTTATGCCATAATAAAGGCATCCTGGACTCTTCTGTATAATATTGGTGCTCTGACCATTGGAATCGGATCTCTATCTAATCATACACAAGATTCTTTGGCGTGCCAGTTCTGCCTGTAAAATCTACCTCTCTCTTTGGTTTTATCTCCTTTGACATTGTCCCTGTTTGGCATGCATTGCCACTGAGCTAGATGTTCAGTAGCTTCCTGAATTGTCTCCCTGCTTCCAGAATTTTCTTTCTACCCGTTCCCCCCAGCAACTAATGAGAACCCTTAGATATCGTGGAACCTGTTTATCATGGGAAGGCAATGGTGTATAGTTATTAAATGAGCAGCTTTTAGCTACAGAAAGACAGGTTTGAATCTTAGCTCTAGAATTTACTAGATGTGTGACGTTGGTCATGGTGTTCAACCTCTCTAGGTTTCAGTTTTCTGATTTATAATTTGGAGAAAACTGTGTGTGATTGTGGTGAAAATTAAGTGGTAGTGTTTTTGAACGATGCAGCTCAGTGGTAGATACAAGTAAGTGCTTGCCATTGCATTTATTATTGAACAGTTCAAATAGCATGGACATTTTCTGTTGAATAATTGAGAGACCTCATCTGTTGAGCTATCTGAGGAAAATTCTTTTATTGCAATTTTGGGCTTTTTCCTCTACTCTCTTTCCTGGTTATTGCTCTCTTCAGATCTTCTTTCTTTTTGGATCAATTTAGTCATTTGTATTTCCTAGAAAATGGTCTGTGTCATTGGGATTTTAAAATTTACTAGCACAGGTTATGCGTGGTATTCTTTAATTATAGAAACTTTACTCTCTCCCTGTCTGTAGCTATATTCTTTATTGTCTCTAATTTTGAGTTACCTGTCATGTCTATCCCCTTTTTTGATTAGTTTAGCCAGAGCTTTGGTAGAATGTGTGGAGTTTTTCCTTAAAAAAAGCAGCACTTATTTCTAGAACTTATAAGTTATGCCCCTTTACTTTTCTCATTCATTTTTTTTTTCTTCTGTTGCTTTAAAATTGTTTTGTTTGAATGTTTACTTCAATGTCACTCTTTCTCATTTACGGATAAAGTGCCTTTTTTCGGGATTCCCCAGCCAACTTCTGGTCGAGTCCACCTCTCCCCGCCTGCTCATATCCAGCCAGCCTCTCCTTGCTCAGCACGACTCCTGCAAGAGCTGTATTAGTCAGGACTCGGTGAGCGGTGCCTGAACTCCGACCCAGCTCACACCAGCTCATATAAAAGCACTGTGAAGTGGCTCACAAAATTGATGACCATTTGTGTATGTGTCTTTGAGCACAGCCTGATCCAGGAGTGCACGTGATATTTCTGGACACCTGTCTCTCTTTGTTTCTTAGGTCACCTGCTTTTCTCTGATGGTTTTATTTTCCAGCATCCTCCTGAGTGGTGGGGAAAGATCCAGTCCTGTGGCCCCAAACCTCATAAGGTGACATAACTTCCTATCTCCCAGTGTTTTATCTGTGGCCCCGCAAAGCATCCTGGTTGCTTTGCCTGGGTTCACAACTACTTCATTGACTGCTGCCTATCGGCAAGAATTGAGGAAAGACTCTGCTTGTGAAAATGAACAGGGCTTGCTTATATAAAAGATGTAGAAAGAAGTTATCATAGTTAGCATACAGGTATCAGTAACATTATGACAGATGGTGGTCCAAGTTACCGGAGCCAGAAATGATAAAATCTGATTGAGAGAGAGGGTAAACCCCAAACTGGTTAGGGAAACTAGCACTTCCTAGAGCCGGCCCTTTTTTTAGGATACTGAGCGCCTCACTGGGACCAGAGGAAACGTCTCCATCACAGTGTGGTCACTGTCCGTCAGCACATGGCACACCCAGCCACCAACACTGTCTCCTGAGCCTGGCCCAGGGACACTCCTGGGTTCAGTGCTGTGGGACTCAGTCAGGTCAGCTACCCCATGAGTGTGGGAGTCACCATAACAAGCCTCTAAACTAGGGGTGGGGAACGTCTGGCCCTGCCAAGGCATTAGCGGTGAGTTAAACGTTTGACCAAATTTAGCAGGCTGATTTTTAAGTGGGTAATTTTGAATGGCCCTCAAACGATGTTATAAATATCCAAATAGCCCTTGACAGAAAAAAAGGTTCCCCACCCCTGTTCTAGACCAACTGCGAGCCTCATCCTGCATGGGTGTCGAGGACCCTGGATCAGTCCCAGGTCTAGGGGAGGGGTGCACTGATGGCCAGCAGAGGTGACAGCCCCACTCTATCCGAGGGACTTCACAAACGTACCAAACAAAACCAGATGTCAACTCCGAATGTTTTTACCACACCCCATGAACTTCAATTCTTAGTGGTCTTTTTTGTTTTTCTATATATTCTCGTTCTAATTTGGATTCCCTCATTGATGCACAGGAATTATTTAAGAGAGGATGCGTATGTGTTTAACTTCTTCATGATTGGGTTTCTAGTTAGGTTTGGATTTGGGGCGCACCTCCCCTCCCTCCTGGCCGAGTTTCTGGTCAGTAGTATATACACTGAAGAACAGAGCTGGTGGGGCTCAAGTTCCAGCTTAGAATGAGCTCCCTGCTAGTGACGAGATTTGAGAACAAGGCTGAATCTCAGGTCAAAATGCAGGTTTCTGCTTCCTTCTGGTTGACAGAAGTAACTAGCCCCAGTGAGGGGACTGGTTTGCCCAGATGGGGACAGGCAAGAAGGTGGAAGACACCTGGTCTGCTAAGCATGTGCAGCTGGAAGCGCCGGGAGCTTCCCTTACCTGAGAGCGGGTGTTCTCAGAATGCAAACATGCTGGGGTTTTGAAGTTAAAAGACAAGCCCAATGAATTCCAGATTTCACAGATTAGATTTGGTATTTCTCCTCTTTGGAAATGAGTTGGGGGTTGGGGGGTGGCCAGGGAGAGAAAGGCACCTCACTTAGTTGAGGTTAATGGCATTGCGGTCACAGTACTGCTTGGGCTTTAAGGATTCCTTTGTCTGGTGGACTGCTGATTTTTTAAAATATTCAATGAGAACTGGAAAATAAGGGGCACTCTTTTCTCTTTGAAGTAATGAGTCCTCATATTAGTCTGATAACATGCATTATTCCATTTATAGTCTCAGTTTCTAGGCATGTTTCCTAAAGCCGCTGCCTCTGACATTCTGTTGGGCATGACCGACCTCCAGTTTTCTGTGTGGCTGCTCGGCCCTCCTGGCCCCCGGTCCTGCAGCCTCAGGGGATGAGTTTTGCCACCTTTTGACTTTTTTTATGGGGTTATCCCTGCCTTCCAGATCCTGCTAAACTTCCAGCAAAGGGGGGTGGGGGTGCAAGTGTGCTTCCCCTCTGGCCACCAGGACGTGTGGGATCCTGGTGTTCTGCCAGGCCATGTATGACACCCACACTGCCTTTCTCAGAGCCCCCTGATAGTTGCTTAAACAGTCATCTCACACACACACACACACACACACACACACACACACACACTCTCTCTCTCTCTCTCTCTCTCTCTCTCTCTCTCTCTCTCTCTCTCTCTTGTAGTTTGCAGCAGTGGGATGTAGATAGCACTATCCTAGCTTTTATTGGTATTTGGAGGTGGATGCTGGTGCCCGAGTTGGTCTTCTGCCTGGAGCTCCCTCCTGGTCGTCCTGACATGACCTCTACTCCAGCCCGCCCCGCCTTATCCTGGAAGTAGTGTCCCCTTCATTTGTTCTCCTGTAGCACTTATTCTTATCCTTAATTCATCTTTGTAATTCCATGTTATATAGTCATGCTGGTGTGTGTGTGTGTGTGTGTGTGTGTGTGTGTGTGTGTGTGTGATGAGTAACTATGCATCATTTTTATTACATATGTAAGAATTGTACTTGTCAGAGGACTCGATGTATTTTGTGGATTGAAATACAGGACAGGTGAGGACATCTTGAAAAAATTCTTCCTGAAGGCAGTTGGGGTAAAGGAATCTCCAGCTCCCACACCTTGCAACCCTCTGCTGAGGCACTTTGCTTTTTTTTTCCTTTAATGGTAAGAATTAAATTACATGAGGTCCACCCTCTTAAAATTTTATATGTACAATACAGTATCGTTACCCATAGGCACAATATTGCACAGAGATCTCTGGAATTTATTCATCTTGCATAATGGAAACTTCCCTTTGCTTTGAAGTTTTCTAATGATATATGAACAGGATTTCTTTGTTTTGAGCAGCTTTTCTTGGGAAAATGGGTTCAGATTCATCCATAGCTATAGCATCTGAACTGTTGATCCTTTTCAAAAGCCTCTAAAATGTAGAGGCTTTGCTGCAGGTGTGGTTAATGGGCTCTCAGGTTTCGGTTCTTTTGATAACATCGTGAAGAGTGACTTCAGATGCTAAAACATCTGAGGAACGAAGAGCATTTTAGTTCTCCCCAGCCTGCTTCTTTATCATCATGTAATTCCTCCAGGTTCCTTCCTTTAACCTTTCCCCCAAATTTGTTCTAATTTTTAGACCAAGAAACCAGACTATTAAATCCATTAATGAGCAAGAAGGTATTTTCCTGGTTAAAATGCCAGGAATTTTATTGGCATTCTGTGGAACCCCAGCTTTCACAAAGCCCCTTTACAGAAAGTTTCCCACCACCTTCAGGACAAGGATTTGCCCAAGTTATAAAGCTGTTTACTGTGAAAGAACTTCAGACGTGGAGGAATTTGAACACTGTTTGGTTTTGCGTCTAGGTATTTGACTTGGAAGGGTGCAGTCCTTAAACGCTGCTCTGTTTAAAGTCATTGCCTAACACTTGTGGGTGGGAGGTGACAGAATTCGGTGTAATAATCCTAGAGTTATGTGAGTATTTGGTGGCATTGTTATACCTGACCTAACAGTTTTACAACCATTTTAAACGGGAAGAGCCATGTGTCTGCTTTAGCCTGCGATGGATTCTGTTGCAGCAGTTGTGATAGTGCCATGAGATGTGTAAGAGAAGCAGCGCAGAATTGAGACACGATCAGAGAACACAGTTCCACCTTGCCAAGGAAAACCCCCGGGCAATCTGTGACTCTTGGACTCACCATGTCCGCCTAGAGCCAGGCTGTCCTGCAGCCAGGAGAAGGCCTGGATGCAGCCTCATCCACACACAAACCAGAGGACGAGAAATGAAGTTTGTGGTGCCCTCCTCAGAGGGCAGGGTCAGGCCCTTCTGGGATATAGCTATCAAAACTACACATTACCTTGCGCTGTGCCCATTTTCCCCATCTCACTCCCATTGTAATGGCCATTCCTGCTCCCCTTAGAGACCAGCTAGTCCATGTGGCTTCTGCTCTCACGGAAGCTGGTCTTAGACTTGTCCCCCCTCCTTTCACAATGCCCGGATTAGTGCTGAGGCACCCTAGGTTCTTACTAAATCCTCATTGGTGGTCCAGCACCCCAAGGGGCCTGTCCTGCCCAGCCCAAGCGGGAGAAAGTCAGAGGAGGCCCAGGCTGCCCCCCTTCTCCCCTGGGTGGGTCTGCTTCGTCTCCACACCCACATCAGACATGGAGTCAGCTCCGGTCACTGTTCAGCCTCTGTCACAATGTCTGGAATAAAGTAATTCAGAGCTATTGCTAACTCACTGCATGACCTTGATCGGCCACTGACCACCTACCTCCACTGCCATGTCTGCCAGGTAGGCGTGGCTTTCCTTCCCCCATGAAATCGGGTAATGCTCCTGCACATGCTTAGTAATCTTCAAAATGCTGCCTCTTGAGTGGCTTTGCAACTATGTATCCATTTTGTAACAAAAGTCAAAAGCTACTTTCTAACTGCTTAGTTATCAACAGGGTATGCTTAGCTACAACTGGTCTGTTGTTGCAAAAAACTACTTTGGCAGGGTCCCCTGCCTTCCTGCAGGCTACCGCTTGCTCTACGTATAAACCATGTATTATAGATATTCTTATTCAATGCCACTCATTTTCCAATTTTAAAAAATATTAGTGAAGTTGACAAGGTAGTAGGTCTTAGAAAGATAGTAAGTCAAAGACAAAATTTATAAAAATAGCGCCTAGGTATCCCTAACCTTATATCTTTAACTCTGATGTTTGGGACCCCAGCTGCTGACTAAGCAGCCAGAGCCTTAGCACAGTGTGAGTGAGGTTTACTGTGATCTGAGCGTGCTTGGTAAGAGCATGGATTCACAGGAGCCAGCTCTGCCATTGCCTCGCTGCATGATGCCGGGCAGCTTTTTAACCCCTCTGAGACTCAGTTTCCCTATCCACAGGGGTGGGCTACTTAAAGAACTTCGATTATGAGTTCCAAATGAGTTAATACTTGCCTGGTACAAAGTTTGTGCCTTGTAAATATTCGTTATTATTTATGGAGGGAAAATATGCTTTCACTGTTACATTTTTTTAGTCTACCCCCTCCTCCAGTTCTGTGTAAGATTAAGGTATACAGCATAATGACTTGACTTATGCATATATTGTGAAATGATTACCACATTAAATTTTGTTAACATCTATCATCTGATATTGATACAAAGAAAAAAAATGTGTGATGAGAACTCAGGATTAACTCTCTTAACTTTTTCATATATATCATACAGCAGTGTTAACTATAGTCATCATATTGGACATTGCATTCTTGATACTTCCTATTTTATAACAGAAGTTTGTACCTTTGTCCACATTTATCCAATTCCCTCTTTCCCCCTCCCTCCCCACCTCCCTGCCTTTGGGAACCACAAATCTGATCTCTTTTCTATGAATGTTTGTGTGGGTTTTTTTTTTTAGGTTTCACATATAAGTGAGACCATACAGTATTTGTCTTTCTCTGCTGACTCATTTCACTTAGCATAATGCACTCAAGGTCTCTCCATGTTGTCACAAATGGCAGAATTTCCTCCCTTTTGTGGCTGAGTAATATTCCACTGTACACACGTATTTACCACATTTTCTTTATCCATTTGACCCATCAGTGGACACTTAGGTTATTTCTATATCTTGGCTATTGTAAGTAATATCTCTTCAACATCTTTGGATCTAGTCCCAGAAGTGGAATTGCTGCATCTCTCTGATACAAGTTAAAGTATAACATGTCTCATGGTAAATTTTATATCTGACTTTCTCGGGCCATTTACCTTTTTCTGCAGGCTTTTGTGGAGGCCCAGAACAAGATCACTGTGCCGTTCCTGGAGCAGTGCCCCATCCGAGGTTTATACAAGGAGAGGATGACTGAGCTGTATGACTATCCCAAGTATAGTTGCCACTTCAAGAAAGGAAAGCGGTACGTGATGTTGCTTTCACTTAATTTTATTTCACTTTTCTAATTGAATGCATTCTTAAATGTTAAACCAAGTTCTGAATAACTTACCAGTTTATCAAATTAATTCATTATAAAATGGATTCATTTATATGCTTAAATATGAGAATATCTTTTGGTCTATTGTCCAAATTCTTAAAATAAGGATTAAAAAATTTAGTAGATGTCCCTATAATTAAAAATAAATTTTTTTAAAAAACCAACAACGAACATAATCACACACAGAAAAAGAAAAACAAAGAAAGAAATTTAGTATAGATATGTCCTACAACGAAATCTAGAGTGCAAAAAACTATTGTTTTCTTATGGCTAGTAATTGGTGAGATTGCATGATTCATAAATAACAATGGAGATTTGTTTGCCTCTAAAATTTAATTATCTTTGGTTTATACTACTTGAAAAGATTTTATTATATGCATTTCTTCTATGCAAAAATGAAAATTGTCCAGGAAGTAGAACCTAATAATTTGCTTCCCTTGTTTTCTTACACTCACTCAAACATATTCTCTAGTTAGGTTTTTAAGCCTCATTGGAAGTATCAATAATTTAGTATCCCTTTTTCCCCCAAGGATCAGCAAAGTGGATCTGCATGCCAGGCCCTGCCCACCACCTGCTTTATAAATGAGGTTTAAATGGCACGCAGCCATGTCCATTCATTTATATATTGTCTGTGGCTGCTTCTGTACAAACTCACAGTTGTGTAGTAGCAGCGGAGATGTGTGGCCACAAAGCCTGAAATATTTTCAGTCTTGCCCGTTACAGAAAAGGTTTGCCGACCCCTACCCAGCTGCCTTTTATTTAGCAAATAAAAGTCTTTGTCTCTGTTTAGTTAAGGTGCAGGATTTGAATATTTAAAGCAATTCAGGTAAACTCTGGGTACGGGGAGATGGTGGGACCTACAACCTAGTCCCCATGTCCCATTTGCTGTGGTACCTGTGTGTGTGTGTGTGTGTGTGTGTGTGTGTGTGTGTGTGTTTGCTTATGTGCATTTGGTTTTACTCTGCAAATAGGAAACTCCACAGCTAAATAAAGACTGTCTCTGCCCCGCAGGTATTTCTATTTTTACAATACAGGTTTGCAGAACCAGCGAGTATTATATGTACAGGATTCCTTAGAGGGTGAAGCCAGAGTGTTCCTAGACCCCAACGTACTCTCCGATGATGGCACCGTGGCGCTTCGAGGTGAGTGCTCCACAGCCAGGCCCCCGGGAGTCCCAGGCCCCCACGCCAAGCTCTGTGTTGGAGCAGTCACCTCACCTCGGAAATACCAGACAGAGCGTGGACCCTGTTGCAGAACAGATGCACACGCAATGTCAGGAGAGCTATTTTTGCACAGTATGTTTAGAACACGTGAGTAATCACGTGTCCTTCTGATGGCATGAAGCAGATCTGGAGAATACTTGTCACTGGCCTCAAATTAGTGCCTAGGGTTTCTGAGACCCTGAAGTATCTTCATCATTTCCCATAATATCCCTGAGAACTCTCTGTGATTAGAAACACAATCCTCTTCTATAAGAAATTTAAGCTATACAAAGAATGTTTCAACTATAAATATAAAATAGGAAGGACTATTTACGAGATCCCTTTCCTTGGGGCAGGGGGGAGGGGGGAACTGATTAAGAGTTTTAAAATTTAGATAATTGTCAGTATGTTAGAATTAAAAGTAAAAACATACAAGCTTGTAAAATTGGACAGCTTGGTACCCTGACCTCTAAAGATGCAAGTTTAAAAACTGAGTAAGTTTAGCCTACAGTTGCTATATGTCTCCTAAATAATCCTGTCCCGAAGATAACCTCCTCCACAGGCCATAACGATTACCCCTGGTTTGTGCCATAAACACTAGTCCTAGGGTCAAGAAGTTTGTGGTTCTGTGGTGTAATAACTGTATCCTCTGAGAACCACATCTTGGTAGCATTATAGATGTTTTTAGTGCAGTTGGCTCATCTTCTGTGTTATTAAGAAAGCACAGGTGTAGGTTCAGTCCTACAGAATTGAGCAGTTGGAACACTGAAGTCCTATAATCAGTTAGGTGGGAATTAAACAGATCTGTGCAAGGACCCTTAGAATAAAATAAAAATGCCCTTGACCAAAATTGCCCTTACAATAAAAATAAAGGCATTCAGTCATTTAGTGGTTCCCTCTCCTCTCCAAATGGGCTGTGAATGTAAATGGTGATTCTTTACTAACTGGTATTAAAAGTAATAAGATGCCAGCCAGCTTAATAAGACTATTCTTCCATGAATTGGAACTTGGAGCTATTCATTTAGTTTTAGCAAAGGTCTGTCTTGCAACTCATCCAGAAAGACTTCATTATAACAGAGTCTCACTTCTCACTTTGATAATTCATCCTAGTAACTTTTTTATGGAATTGTTGCCATCTTCATGTCCGGATGGATGAAAAGGAAAATTCAACATGGGACCTGGATTGGGTGTTTGACAGTGGTATTATAGGGAAATTACAGTATGGGAGGTAAACATTCAGATTCTTTTGATAGTATATACATTTTTTTAAAAATGTATTTTGATTGATTTCAGAGAGGAAGGGAGAGGGAGAGAGAGAAACATCAAAGATGAGAATCATTGATCATCTGTCTCCTGCACACCCCCCACTGGGGATCAAGCCTGCAACCTGGGCATGTGCCCTTGACCAGAATCGAACCCGGGACCCTTCAGTCTGCAGGTAGATGCTCTGTGGATAAAGTGTCAGCCTGCTGACTGGAGGTTTATGGGTTCAATTTTGGTCAAGGGCATGCACCTCAGTTGCAGGCTCGTGTGGGAGGCAACAGTTGATGTGCCTCTCTCACATCGATGTTTCTCTCTGTCTCTCCCCTCTCCTCCACTCTCTCTAGAAATCAATGGAGAAACTACGTTGGGTGAGGATTAACAAAAATAAAATTAATATAATTTGAAATCAAAATTTTTATTTGGAATTTTTCTGAAAATTTTCTAATTCTATATAGCTAATTCAAACACTACAATGTTATATAGAGTGGAAAGTGAATATTTTCTCCCCATCATCTTCTAGATTCTTTTCTGCAATTACATACTTATGAGCCTGGATATTTTATAGGAATTGTAAGTGATTAATAAGTAGGCTTTTTGAGGTTTTAGACATATTTCCCATTAATAGAGGTCTCATGTAAAAATAGTAGAAAACCTCTGAAAATAGTTGGGTTTCTTAGAATAATTTCCA
>NW_005371219.1:10659183-10698441 GCF_000412655.1 Myotis brandtii
AATATCCCAAAGGGAAATTTCTGGTGTTGGTGTCTGGTACCAAATGCTATACCATAATGATAATTCACAATGATGAAAGCTGCTATATTTGTCAGGAAACATTCCATGGTGATGACAATGATCTATCTCTCTTGTCCCTAAAGAATTGGACAGTAGAGTAGTCCATAGATGGTGTTGCTTTTCTTCCTTTTCCACGGTCACTTTTGGTATGTGGACCGCGTGAGATCCTTCATTGCAAACCCTCAGGCCTTATTTGCCTGGGTGGTGGTGTTCGGATGGTATGGGCGATAATCCTTGAGTGCCAGTAATGCTCAGAAAACGGGGTTGTAAAGAATGAACTCAGATAGTTTGGAATCCATTCCAAAAATTACCTAATATTCCAATTTAGTTCTGTTTCATGGTGTGTGTCCTAATTCAATCATTACTCCAAAGGCAGTTTCCTTGTTCCTTACTTGTTCCCTTTGCAGTGGTTCTCAACCTTCTGGCCCTTTAAATACAGTTCCTCATGTTGTGACCCAACCATAAAATTATTTTCGTTGCTACTTCATAACTGTAATGTTGCTACTGTTATGAGTGTAATGTGAATATCTGATATGCAGGATGGTCTTAGGCGACCCCTGTGAAAGGGTCGTTCGACTGCCAAAGGGGTTGCAACCCACAGGTTGAGAACCGCTGCTTTAGAGTGTAAATAGAATGTGCTGAAAATCAAAGATGGGCTCTGCTTTTAACTGATAGAAATTAAAAAATGGAAGCATCTTAGTGGGCATAGAATCCAACACTTCATGTTAGAGATGAAGAAATGAAGACTTGCTTAAGGTCATAAGGCAAATGCCTGTTAAGACATGGGCTTGGCCCTCAGAGTTCCTCACTACCACAGTCTGCCTCCGTGTACGACAGAGAGTGTTGTGGGGCAGCGCAGGGCAATGAGCAGGGCCAGGCACTGTGTCCCCATCACTGTTTGATTTCTCCTATGTTCCATAGGCTATGCATTCAGTGAAGACGGTGAATATTTTGCCTATGGTCTGAGTGCCAGTGGCTCCGACTGGGTGACAATCAAGTTTATGAAAGTCGATGGTGCTAAAGAGCTTCCAGATGTGCTCGAAAGAGTCAAGTTCAGCTGTATGGCCTGGACCCATGATGGGAAGGGAATGTTCTACAACTCTTACCCCCAACAAGATGGAAAAAGTGATGGTACGTTAAGACTTCAGGTGAAAGCACCTTTTTTATGAAATAGAAGTGTGACTCCCATAACTTTAAAAGAAAAACTAATCCCTAACAGTTTGGTCTAGAGCAAGCATGTCAAACTTGCGGCCCACAGCGAATATTTTTGGGGCCCAGCCAATATAACGGTATGTAAGAAATGTTTTAATAAAAATTTCGTAATTTAATTTTTACAATATCCTGTTATACATTATCTATATATATAAAAGGCTAAGTGACCGACCGTCCGTCCGTCCAACCCACTGACTGACCAGCTGGTACATATGATGCGCACTGGCAATTTAAAAATAAACATTGACTAACGCTTGTGTGATTCATGTAAAGCTCTCGCTGGCACCAATCCCATGCGTGTTTCGATCTGTCATTGCCGATCATGAATTTAGTTGTTTTAGTTGACATTCAGCGTGAACCACATCGCGATTTATTCATCAACCATCTGACTGGCCAGTACATATGATGCGCAATGGCAATTTAAAAATAAACGTTGACTCGCACATGTGTGATACATATAAAGTTCTCGCTGGCACCAATCACATGCATGTTTTAATTTTATAATGCTGTATTATATATACTATTGACGTAATTTTTTGCAGTAACGTAATTACTGTATGAATCTTTCTTCTAACTAATTTCCTTTCAATGTGCATGAATTTGTGCACCGGGCCTCTAGTCCTGTCTAATAAAAGAGTAATATGTAAATTAACCATCACTCCACAACAAAGATGGCGGCGCCCATAGTGGCTGGGACGGGACGCTGGCAGTGTCGCCCTGGCAATGCGAGCCCAGCGTCTGCACCGGCAGTGTGGTGGTAGGGGAGGGGCCTCGGCGCGAGTGACTCTGGCGTTGTTGCAGGCCAGGCTGAGGGACACCCCCCAGTGCACGAATCTTGTGCACCGGTCCTCTAGTATGTATATAAAAGCCTAAGTGACCGAACGACCAGTCAACCGGTCGCTATGACACGCACTGACCATCAGGGGGCAGGCGCTCAACACAGGAGCTGCCTCCTGGTGGTCAGTGCGCTCCCACAGCCAACCTCTCATGGCCCCTCCCCACAGCCAGCCGGCCAACCTCCCACAACCCCGGCCTCTGCCCCAGGCGGCTGGCCTGATGGCCCCCATCAGGGTGGTCAACCTCCTGAAGCCCCTCCCCCTGGCTGGTCAGCCCCAGTGTCTGGCCAGGCTAAGGGACCCCACCCATGCATGAATTGGTGCACTGGGCCTCTAGTTATTAATAATGAACTACAACGTTCACTAATGACTGATTACTATAATCGTGTTGCATTCATCTCCCTTACGTGCCTTACATGCAGGTGCACCATTTCTCTCTACTAATACTAGCAGCAGATATTTTAGCAACCGATTGCCATGTCATTAGTCTTGGACTGACTTGTTTGGTGTGCACAACAGGAAATATTTCGCTTTCGGAGAACAAGAAAAATAGGTTTATTTGCATTACACTTATTAATTTGCATAGTTATTCGGTGCCTGGTAAGTTAATGTTCAAGAAAAAAATATTAATTTTTATTAAAATGTTCTATTACTTTATGTTAATGATTATTCATTTATTTCAGCCCTTTGTGTTGTTCAGCATGTCTATTGAAATAAACCTACATTTCTATGAAAATGGAAGTTTTTTTTTGCGGCCCACATAAACTTAAACCGTGTTTATTTGGCCCGTGTTAGCCTTTGAGTTTGACATGCTTAGTCTAGAGCCAGGATTCCTCAAAGAACGTTGTACCACGTAACTTTGTTGTATAAGAGATCACCCCAAACCTCAGTGGTTTAGAATAATGACCATTTATTTCGCTTGAGTCTATGGCAGCCGTGGGCAAACTACGGCCTGCGGGCCGGATCCGACCCGTTTGAAATGAATAAAACTAAAAAAAAAAAAAAAAAAGACCGTATCCTTTTATGTAATGATGTTTACTTTGAATTTATATTAGTTCACACAAACACTCCATCCATGCTTTTGTTCCGGCCCTCCGGTCCAGTTTAAGAACCCATTGTGGCCCTCGAGTCAAAAAGTTTGCCCACCCCTGGTCTATGGGTTGTCCAGGCAGTTCTTCTGGGCTTAGCTGAGTTCATCATGTGTCTGTCTGTGGTCAGCTGCAGGTCAGTTGGCTTGACTCTTTTACATGTCTGGGGCCTCGGCTCTGCTCCATGTGGTCTCTCATCCTCTAGCAGGCTAATTTGCATGGCAGCTCAGCAGGATTCCAAGAGGGAGAGCTGAAAGGCACAACTTCTTAGATGCCTGGGCTTGCTACTGTCATACTGTCACTTCCCTGCATTCTGTTTACCATCCCCTCTTCAAGGGGATACTGGGAACTGTGAAATAGTGAGGCCACTATTCCAGTCAGTCTTTCACAAATGTGTTCTGTGTCCCAGGGGGTTCATGGAGAAGATGGATTTTTTTCATAAAACCAACTGATTTAATGATGTTGAGTGATTATAAAATTTTTCTGCTGCAATCATCATTGATCTTTTCCCCTGGTCAGAAGTTACAGTCCCCTGTTGGCTGCATTTATCTTGACACTTTTCTTCTTGTTAACTTCCCATACACATCTATTCTTTTCCTCTTCAGTTTCACAAAGATCCTGTTGTGTTCAGTGGTCCCTCTTTCTTTCCCCCTTCACTCCTCGTCTTCCCAGACAGGAAGGGTCCTGTACCTTATACCTTGCTGGTACAGGCTTTCAGCATCAGCGTCTTTATGCCACTCCATATTCCACTCGAGGTATAGGTTCTCATGTTTCTTGGCTGGTCGTGACGGGTGGGTTTTACGGTCCCTTTGTTAGAGATGTGGAGCTGGGATGCAGAGTCTCGGGTACCTTTTTCAGAGCCTGGGCCTGGCAAGTGCTTTCTACCGCACATGTTGTCCCCTTATCATGACCTGCTGTATCTTTAGTGATACTCTCCTTTCTGTCTCCCGTCTCCCCCTCCCAGTTGAATTGGGAATAAGGCTGTAACACGTTTTATCTCTTTTGGCTATGTTTACCGTCTGCTGCCTTTGATTATACTACTCATTACCTTTCTTCGAATTCACCAGGGATCTACAGAAGGAGCTAAGAGGTTTTTAAATCAAGAATGTTGGCTAAAGAAAGACCTCTGTGTCTGTATTGAGAGTGCCAGTGGGTTAGAAATTGTTGGCTATTTCCAAGTTCTGGGAGATCAAAAAAGTATATAACTGGCCATTTCTTGTTAGAGAATAATGTTATGAAGTTAACTTGTGAAAAACATGAAAATTTTCAGTTACCCTCCACTTTCAGTGGCAACCATAGTAATTGCGATTGAACTAAGAAAGCCAGTACCTCCCAGCTGTCAGTTGCTGGCCTCTTGTCCAGAGAACCTCAGCAGCCACTTAGGGTGAGTGCTGGGGCCCGTGCAGAAAAGCTGAGTGGTTCTGACTGCGCACTTCTTACCAGTGTTCCCAGAAAGCCCTGGGAAAGTCACCAAGTGCTCTAAGGTGGTGGTGTTTTTTTCATTAAATTTGCTGGGGTGACATTGGGTAATAGGATCATAGAGCTTTCAAGTGTACATTTCTATGACATAAGATCTAAATATTGCACTGTGTGTCGTGGTATTATCTAGTTCTTCATTGTTCTGAAAGCTTGGTACATTTTCAGAATAAAATAAAAATAGTTCAATCTTCAAACAGCCTCAAAAAATCAGCAGATATGTGTGAATTACTTCCAGATGATACTCAACTGATTCTTAACTTCTTTTTTTTTCAATAGTTGGCTTTTAGAGCCGTTTTAAGTTCACAGCAAAATTGAGCACAAGGTACAGAGATTTCCCATACATCCCCTGCCCCCACACATGCATAGCCTCCCCCATTATCAGCATCTCCACCACAGTGGTACAGTTGATGAGCCTACATGGACACATCATAATCACCCCAAATCAATCATTTACATTAGACTTCAGGTTATGGTGTACATTCCAGGGGTTCACACAAATGTGTAACGATATGTATCCACCATTGTGGTATTATACCAGGGTAGTTTGACTTCCCTGATAATCCTCTGTTCCACCTCTTTATCCTCCCTCCCTCCCAACCCCTGGCAACCACTGATCTTACCATCTCTGTAGTTTTGCCTTTTCTAGAATGCCTTTAGTTGACATCGACTATCTACTCTTTTCAGATTGGCTTCTTTCACTTAGTCATATGCATTTAAGATTGCTCCATGTCTTTTCATGGCTTGATAGTTTATTTCTTTTTAGTGCTTAATAATATTCTATTGTCTAGATGTAGCACGGTTTATTTATGCACTCACCTAAAACATCTTGGTTGCTTCCAAGTTTTGGCGGTTATGAATAAAGCAGTTATAAACATTTGTGTGCAGGTTTTTGCATCAACATAAATAAGTTTTCAACTCCTTTGGGTAAATACCAAGGAGTGTGATTATTGCATCATGTGGTAGAGGTATGTTTAGGTTTGGAAGAAACTGCCAAACTGTCTTGCAAAGTGGCTGTGCCATCTTGCATTCCCACCAGCAATGAATGAGAGTTTCTATTGCTCCACATCCTCATCAGCATTTGGTGTCATCCATGCTCTGGATTGTGGCCATTCTGATAATGGTATCTCGGTTTTATTTGCATTTTCTTGATGACCTATGATGTGGAACATCTTTGCATATGCTTATTTGCCATCTCTACTGTCTGTTAAGGTCTTTGGCCCATTTTTTTAATCAGGTGGTTTTTTCCCTCATTGTTGAGTTTTAGTAATTCTCTGTGTATTTGGGATGACAGTCCTTTATCAGATAAGTTTTTTGCAAATATTTTCTCCCACTTTGTGGCTTGTCTTTTCATTTCCTTGACAGTATCTTTCACAGAGCAGATGGCTCTAATTTGAATGAAGTTCAGCTTCTCAGTTCTTTCTTTCATGAATTGTGCCTTTGGTGTTGTATCCAAAAAGTCACCACCAAACCCACGGTCACCTAGGTTTCTCCTGTGTTGTTTTCTAGAATATTTATAGTTTTGCATGTAGAGTTAGGGCTGTGGTCCATTTTGAGTCCATGTTTGTGAAGTGTGTCCGGTCTGTGTGTAAATTGTTTTACATGTGGATATCCACTGTTTGTTGAAAAAAATGATCTTTTCTCTGTTGTATAACCGTTGTTCCTTTAGCAAAGATCAGTTGCCTGTATTATGTGTCTGTTTCTGGGCTATCTACTCTATTCCACTGATCTGTTTGTCTGTTTTTGCCAATGGCACCAATGTCTTGATTACTTACAGTAAGTCTTGAAGTCAGGTAATGTCAGTCCTCCAATATTGGTTGGCTGTTGTTTTGTTTTTGCTTCTCCACATAAACTTTAGAATCAGTTTGTCAATATCCACAAAATAACTTGCTGGGATTTTGACTGGGATTGGATCGGATCTAAAGGTCAAGTTGAGAAGAACTGACAATATTGAGTCTTCCTGACCATGAACATGAAGTATCTGCCCATTTATTTAGCTCTTCTTTGATTTCTTTCATCAAAGTTTTTATAGTTTTCCTCCTCTAGATCTCATACATATTTTGTTAGATTTATACCTAGGTATTCCTTTTGGGGGTACTAATGTAAGTGGTATTGTGTGTTTAGTTTGAAATTCCATTTGCTCATTGCTGGTATATAGAAAAACGATTAACTTTTATGTAATAACCTCATATCCTACAACCAGATACGTGACTTGGATTCTAGCATAGTACAGAGTGGGTGGAATAGGTTCTCTTAAAATTGCACACTGCGTTTCAGTCTACATTGTTAACTCTTCCAGGCACAGAGACGTCCAGCAACCTCCACCAGAAGCTCTGCTACCATGTCTTGGGGACTGATCAGTCAGAAGATATTTTGTGTGCTGAGTTTCCTGATGAGCCCAAATGGATGGGTGGAGCTGAGGTATTGTACTGTTGTGAAATTTTACCCAAAAAGACCATGTCCCATGGATTGTATATGTAAATATCCTTGTTTCGTGATGACCTTTATGAGTGGTAGAAGTCCTTTGAGGGACTAGTCTTTTTGTTAAAAATATTGGCATTCAAAATTCTTAATAATGAAGTTGATGATAAACCTTTTAACAGCATAAAAATCTTAATACTAAAAGTTATGCATGCTTATGGTAAAGAATGTATAAGTACAGAATAACGTAAAGTGAAACATGAACATTGTGAAGCTCGGAATCCTCCTTAGAGGTGAGGAGAGTATCCTTCTAAACATTTTCCTTTCATATGCAAGTGAGAATGTAGAGTGTGTGTGTTTTCCTGTTTTACACAGTTGTGCTCTTTGTGTAGAAGGTTTACTTGTTTTTACACTAAAATATGTATTCTTTAGATATCTTCCTGTTTTATTTTTTTAATGTGTTTTTATTGATTTCAGAGAGAGAGATAGAAACATCAATGATGAGAGAGAATCATTGATCGGCTGCCTCCTGCACACCCCCTACTGGGGATTGAGCCTGAAACCCGGGCATGTGCCCTGACCAGCAATCAAACCGGGCCCTCCTTGTGCATGGTGTTTGCGCTCAACCTCTGAGCCACGCCACCTGGGCGATACCTTCCCATCTTATAGATAGATAGTTCATACATTCCTTGGGGATCTTGATAATAACCAACCTCTATTGAAGTGATACATATTTGAAGTTACTGGCCTAGATTTTATTCTGTATCTTGATAATCAATTGAAAAAGCTTAGAGTTGCTTAGAGTAAGAATTTACTGTTGTGAGTTGACTCCTGGGGACTAAGAAATATTTTTTTAAAGAAAGAAAAACAGCCCTGGCCAGGTGGCTCATTTGGTTGGGGTATCGTCCCGTATACCAAAAGGTTTTGGTTCGATTTCTGGTCAGGGCATATACCCAGGTTGCGGGTTCAGTGCCCTTGTAGGGCACATATGGGAGGCAATTGATTGATGTTTCTCTTTCACATTGACGTTTCTCTGTCTCTCTTTCTCTAAAATCAATAAACATATCCTCAGGTAAGGATTTTTAAAAAAAGAAAGAAAAACATTCTGAATGTTTTAATACAAGTAGACTATCATTCCATTTTTAAGTAGGAATGAGGAATCCACTAGAAACATTTTAGCTCATTGAGCCATTTAGCTCTTCTCTGAGAGATGATTAAAAATTTGGTAAGAAAAGGACATTTTAAATTTGAACTTTGCTCATGGGTCTGATTCATTGGGGTCAAGAGTAGGAACCCATGGTATTTTAGTTCATGTGCGTTGATATTCCTTATTCCAAATTGTCCCTTTATTTCTTTATTTTGTTTCTCTAGACTAAGGCTTGTCACACTTTTGCCCTTAGGCCAAATCTGACCTGCTGCTAGTTTTTGTAAATAAACTTTTATTGGAGCAGCACACCCCTTTGTTTACGTAGTGTCTGTGACTACAGTCAACCTCCAACACCAGAGTTCAGTAGTTGCCACAGAAGGCCACAAGGCTCACAAAGGTTTACAGGAAAACTTTGCCAGACTTTAATACACTGTGTTAAAAATGAATCCATAGGACTTACATTTTATTACCTGAAACTGTGCCCTTTTTTCATGCTTTTTCTTTTCTACCTAATTCCCCACCCTACAAGCTTTGCTTGTATAGTTACTATTGCCATATTTCTCACATATTTGTTTTTAATGGCTCTTCTGACTCTATTTGTATGTTTTTACTAAATTTTCTTCTTATAACAGCTTTTCCTCATACTTAAGGCTTCTGCTTACTATGGATATGTATTTATTTAAAAAATAGTATAGATTTTAACTTTTGTCTGAGTGACACAATTAGGGAGACAAAATATGCTACCAAAACAACCTAAAAACATTAGGTCATGTGTTTTTCTTTACCTTTATTTGGGGGGAAACCTAAAATAACATATTTTAGTAATCAAATTTTATTCCTCTGGGCTCATCATAAATTCAAAAACATGCTGTTGTGGAGAAATTTTTTCCTTCCAGGCTAATAATTTCATTGAACCAGGCCTGTTTTAATCAAAGTAAAATTATTTGGTTGATAAAATAACAGGAACACTAAAAATAAATGCCTGAATATCAGTATATTTTAGCAAATTGGTGTAAAAGAAAACAGTTTATCTGGAATACATGCAACTCTGGTTGCTCAGATCTCTTTGTTAGCACTTGGTTGAAGCAACTAGTTTTTGTTCAATACTTTTTAAAAATCATGATAAGTACAGTGGGGCCTTGACTTACGAGTGTCCCGACTAACGAGTTTTTCGAGATACGAGCCGTCTCTCTCGGCCAATTTTTTGCTTTGAGTTGCGAGCTAAAATTCGGGTTACGAGCCAGCTTCAGATACGCCACCGCTAGTTGGCGCAGCGAACGTCACAGTGAATGCTACAACATCAGCTCAGCATCACGTGTCTCACTCGTTCACTGTTGATTTGACATATGAGTAATTTGAGTTACGAGCTCCATCACAGAACGAATTAAACTCGTAAGTCAAGGCCCCACTGTATACATAAAATAAAGTTTACTAATTTATTCATTTTATGTATAGTGTGGCAATAAGTATGTTAACACTGTGTGCAACCATCAGCACTATTCACCTCCAGGTCTTTCTTCATCTTGCAAAATTGAAACTGTTCCCATTAAGCAATAAATCCCCACCCTCCTCCTCTCCGATCCCTGGTAACCACCTGCTTCTTTCTGTCTCTGTGTATTTGACTACTCTAGGTGCCTCATATAAATGTCGCCATAGAGTCTTTGTCCTTTTGTGTCTGGCTATGTCACTTAACATGATATTAAGGCTTGTCCATGTCATAGCATATGTCAGAATTCTCTCCTTTTTAAAGTTGGATAATATTTCATCAGTGTATGTACCACATTTTGTGGATGCATTCATTCGTCGATGGACATGTGAATTGTTCCAGTAGCATTGTTATAAATAATGCTGCTATGAGCAGCAGTTTCTAAAGATAACGGGCGATACATCATATAAACATTTAACATCTGTATATTCCATTCTACTAGCTAGGCAACTGAAAAGAAAACCAGATTTAAGTAGTTCAGTGATCCTTCTAGCATTCATTCAATAGATGTTCACTCTACATAACTTGACTAATGAAGTTTTTGCCACAACCTTGAGAAGCAGTGATCAATCCCATTGCATGGACAAAATAGGATACCTGCCGGGGCGGTTACCATGCAAGTCCATGGCTGGAACTGCCTGCTGGGTATGTCCGGCCTCTATCTTCTTAACACCCATGTGCTCTGTGTCTCTGCTCAGAGGAAGAGGTCACACAAAACAACAGCAATGACTGTTTAAAGAATGGCAGTAAGTGAGGAGATGCATCTTTACTGAACAAAAATAATAAATGAAGTTGTTTTTTTAAAAAAAAATGCCACAGGGACAAAGTGGGACCTGAGGGACTTGATATTGGATCAGGGCCCTAATCAGTGAATAGTGCGAAGAAAGTCTGTAAGACTTAGGCAGGTCAGGCTGACATAGGTGAGTGTCCCCATCCTCCCTCACCCTGCTGTGTGTGATCATTCTGAGCTGAGAGGACCTTCTTGCTGCAGAGAGGATCTCTCTGTCATTTCAACATGAACACTGTAGTTCTGTAGGTATAAGCCTTCAGAAGCCTGAGGCCCCTCCTAAATTGATGGTCCAGTTCCAGGTCGGAAAAATCTAAATCAAGGGGAAAAAAATATTGATGTGGGAGTTTCTTATACCTGGCAAAGGAGTGTGATAAAGCCAGGGGGATCCAAGAAGCTGGTGTGCTGTTGACTGTCGAGACCAGCGTCACCCATGATTGGTGTACCGATGAGCAATCAGGACATGGGCTGGAAATGAAACAAACAGTTTCCTAACAGCCTTTATTTAGTGACCCACATCCTAGAGAAAAGCAGTAGTCCTTTACATAACCATGCACCAAATATGTGTGTCGCAATTGCTGCTTCTATTTTTCAGGCAGTTGCTTTTAGGATCATTTTGAACCTGGTATTTCATGAACACATTTAACAGTATCTCTGAGTGGAGAGCCCGTGTTACAGTGATGGTGGTGTACTGCAGCAGGAATCAGGAGAATTTTATTCTAGTCCTACCTGGTGGCCGTAGGCAAGTCACCTCATCCCTGCAAGCCTTGTTTCCTCCGGGGCTTTTCAGCTCTGAAAGTCTGTGATGAGAGGATATATCACAGCATCTCATAGACCCTGCAGCAGGTTTCTTGGGTGAGAACGTAGCTGCTGGATTTGAGATCACTGGGATGTGGAGTGCCGGTGTTGTGGGTGCAGTGTGAGGCGCTCATGGGCGGGGGCCGAGTGTGTGGGTGTATGTGATTCTCTGGCTTGCTGCCGCCTTCCTCCCTTTGGCTGTTGCAATCAGGCTCACCGGGGACCTCCCTTTGTGTCCTAGTTGCTGTCTCCTCATGACTCAGCTCCTCTTTCACAGATGTCTCCCGCTTTCCTGCATTGGGCAGGTCTTTGTGACCTTGGGCAAGTCTCTAAGCTACGTTGTCAGGAGGCAGCCTTATTCTTCCCATTGATGCTGATGACCCATCTCTCCCCAGGACGACCACCTTCCACCTGGCAGAACCCATGGCCTTCTGGCTACCTTTGGGTATTAGGTCTGTTGCTAAAGTTCCGTTGCAGTCCAAAACCAGATATCAACTCCAGTTTACATGCTGCTGCCCTCTCCCCAGCTCAGGTTTGAGGAGCACATGGGATAGGGACTATTTAATTCTTCCCCTTGTTTGTTTATCTGTTTGGTTGTTTTTCCATACAAAGATGTGGATATGAATAGTCATAGCAACCAAACTGGATATAACCCAGATGTCCACTAAACGGTACATGAGTGAACAAATTGTGGTATATCTCTGCAATGGAATACTACTCAGCAATAAAAAGGAATGGCCTGTTTAGATACCTAACAACATGTGGATAAATCTCAAAATAATTATTAATGCTCAGTGGAAGAAGCTGGGAGAGAAAGTACACAGTGTCAGATTTCATTTATATAAAACTCTAGAAAATGCAAACTATTATACAGTGACGTGGACAGATCGGTGGTTGCTTGGGGACTGGCAGGGAGGGAAGATGAAGGGACAGGCAGAAACTCGGGGGTGATGAGACTGGAACTTGGAAATGACGTTTTACAGGTGGGGCCATCCTGAGCAATGGCTGGACCCCCATGCCTCCCTCCCCTCTGGAATTCGCCCTGGCTTTTGGTCTTCAGTGTCCATGCAGGGAGGAGGCGGCAGAAAAGGGGGACAGGATTTTTGCTCATCGGGAGCTGTATGTTGATTGATTCTGGCTGCTCAGCAGTCCACCAGCTCTTAGGCATCCGTCAGTAGTAAGATTCCCTCAGTTCTGGGAACCCCTGCACTTTGCTGTTCCCTGATGTGGGTTATAAACTCTCTGGTGGACCTTTCTGTGCTTGTGCATTTGTCCCTCTGAGCTTCTGCTCCCAGTCGGGCTCCCCTGAGAGTTGTGCCTCTCGGGCGCCTCCTGCCCCTGCCCACTCCCTTTTCAGCAGGGACCTTTCAGGTGACTGGAGGCCAGCTACCTTGTCGGTGCCTCTTGGTCCAGGGGAAGCCACATCCATGGGTTCTCCATGGAAATGCAGGCAGTGTTCACCACTGCCCTCCTCCCACCAGCCTCGCCTCTCAGGCCCTCCCAGCAGCACCCTCATGACCCTGGGGTAACACGCAACAGATATCTAGCATTCGGCTTGGAAGAACAGTGGCATCAGTTGTTATTTAATAGTGACCGTGAGGCTTTCATTGCAGGGCAGTGATTGTGGAAAGATAGAAATTGTCATTTTAGAAGGTTCTCTTGGACAGAAAAGAAAAGAAAAACTCTTTATTTAAAATGATTTGTAGAGCACACACACACACACACACACACACACACACACACAGAAATCAAGCATTTTGAGGCACTTTCCCAGCAGAGGGTGCTCTAGAATGAAGATTCTGAAAATGTATTCAGTCCCTTTAGAAAAGACCAGGGAGAAAATAGCCTTCCTCTCTCTGATGATCTAGCTGAATCTTATTTTGTGAACTTAATTCCATTATACTTAATTCTATTATATCAATTTTTTGGTACAGAGGTAATCCTAATTCTTAATATTCATTAAATGTCTATAAGCCATTTTAATGTGTTCACTTGTGACCCTTAGAGTTAATATGTACATGTTTGTTCACATTTATATATATTAACATATATTAACACGTAAAAGCGTTGCCTGATGCTTGCCTCCCCCTAGGCACTCATGAATGTTAATTTTCTTACTCTCCCCTGCTGAGGTTCATGCACAGAAGACCTTCTGGGCCTGGTGTGCACCCAGCTTCGCCTGCAGAACATATGTGCTCAGTAAAGTGCAGATGTTCCTCGGGGAACTCTGCCTCACCTGCCCTCACTCAGGGGACTCTGCCTCACCTGCCCTCACTCATTGGATGGTTTTCACTTGGAATAGTAATTGCTCAGCAGCCTTCTCCATGGTCAGGACAGTTCATGCATTTATTCCCCAAATACCTAGTAAGTCCTTGCTTTGTGTCCACTACTGTGCGGGGACCTGATGATACTCAGGAGCAAAGAGCAGAGCACTGGCCCTTACGGAAGATGTTTGTGTCATGGTAACCCATTCTATTTCAGTATTTTTATATAATACAGAGTCTGGGGGGCTCATGGCAGAATTTCCCCCATATTTGGTTTGTGTGTCATTTTAAACACACCATTGTCCTCTTGGCTTAACTTCAGTAATTGAGCCTGAGACTGCCAGCAGGAAATCTCAGCAGCACACCTGGGAAGGCAGAACAGTCAGGAAGCTAGACTGAAGAGCTGGGTGTGGGTAAAGCTAGAGGCGTGCTGCTCTGTATCTATATACTAATATATAACAGGCTAATATGCTAAGTGTCTGTCCAACCGGTCGCTATGACGCGCACTGACCACCAGGGAGCAGACATTCAACACAGGAGCTACCATGATGCACACTGGCCATTTACAGAGAAACAGCACCGCGGACCTGGAGCTCACAAAGCAACACTCGGCTTCCCCCAAAGTGGGACACAGGCCCCGCCACCACCCCGGAGCTACAGCCTACCAAATCGCAGCTGATGCTGCTGAGACTCCATGGCGCAAAATGAGGCCCCCAGCCCAGCCCAGAAATGGTCGCTGTAGGTGCTGGGTAATGAGATCACATAGCAACGCCCGGCTTCCTCTCCTTAGCAATGACTAGCCTTGCAGTTTCTTTAGCCCAGGAACATGACTTGCTTTATAGCCAGGTGCAAACATTTCACACTTTAACCAAATGTCTGTGAAGCATAACCAAATGTCTGTGAAGTGTTTTCCCGTGCCTCATCTCATTTGATTCTCACAGAAGTCCTGGAGTAGGTAGATGGGAGACTCAGTGGAATTCTATTTTCTTTTCATTAGCCAGAAAACGGAGATTTAGAAACCTTTGAAACTTGACCTGACTGAAAAGAAGTAAGACATGGTGGACCTTGAAAATAACTTCAGGTTTTCTCACTGCACAGAATATAGTCAAACACTGCTGCAGTTAAATATTTTACCCTTTGTTCTCCCTGCATGATCTACAATAATAATCTGCTTCATGTTGATATTTACTGCTGTGTTGCTGACAGTTTCCTGAAAGAGAAGTTGGGGTGCTTCACTGGGCTGGAAAAAGTTTAGCTAAATCAGAAAGCAGGTCTAATTAAGCAAGTTTATATATATATATCTCACTTGCACCAATCGCACGCATGTGTTTCCATCTGTTATTGTCGATTGTGAATTTGGTTGACACTTCTATTATAGAGAACGGGCGAATAGCGATATTAAAATATTTCTTCTAATTAATTTTCTTTCAATGTGCACATATTTGTGCACCAGGCCACTAGCGTATACATAAAACAGCTCCTAATTGGGGGGGTGGGGGGGCGGGTGCGAAGGGGTATAATAGTCAGGTAGCATTTGCCAATCAACCACTTGTCTCACCTGACCCCTCTATTGCTCAGTAAGGGAGGAAAGAAAGCAAACAGTAGATTCTTCAATAACCAAGCTTACCTGCCAGAATATCTACCATGTAGATTGGAAAGAGTAGTGGCTATGTCATGTCGAGACCTACATTATTTACTTTACTTTGAATGAGTTACCTTTTCCTAGAATGTTCTGTTATATCTATTTCTGGCATACAAGCCGCACATCAGACAGTGTTGGGGTTGATGTCTCTTTCCCCATTGCTGTAGTGTCTCTGTATTGGGAAGGCTGGGTAATTTGAGTTAATGACTACCTATTAGAAATGTTGTTAATGCACATCCCATGTGTTTATGACTACCCTTTACTTCTGTTACTGACATTCTCTCTCATTTTTATTACAAGCTCGTAATGAGTCCCATAGAAGAAAAGCCATCATTGTCAGTGATTAGTTTGACATTTAAAAGTTTTTCTAAGTTAAGTTTGCAGACACACTTAATATTAAAGAGATTTTATGATTAACAGCTATTACAAAAGGAATTCAAAAGCGTCTCTGAAATAAAATTGATAAACTTCCCTGCTCTGAGAGGAACATGATTAACTCTCGAAGCTATTAAAATCCATTTTCACTCCCTTTGTTAATTTCCTGGACAATTTTAAGTCTCACTGCTTTTCAGTATACTTATTTTATACACACAATTAATTCTCTTATCATAATATATAAAAGAAAATACTTTTCCTCAGTCTGAAAAAGTGCATGTAGATTCAAATTATAAAAAACTTTTTCCACCCTCTTGTTGGATTCTAAGTTTAAAGTATGTATATCAAAGAAACTTCATGCCCATGAAGATTCGGTTATTAACACAAGCCCAGGTGCATGTGTAGTTCACCAGCTCTAGCACAAAATCCCTCACGAGTTTTTCTTTGAAAATGATAATATGTTTGATGGAAGTCCACATATTCTGTGTATATATACTGGTACTTTATGCTTTACCTGTTGATAAATGCAAATGAGGATGGTAGCTGTTATTATGGGATACCCCTTCAAACACAATATTGCATGGACTGAAATGTACACTGTCCCATGAGGCATGGTTGGGCCCATAACTTTCCTGTTTTTCTCTTTTGTCTGGATTTCAGGAAAGTCACCTTACTTTAATTTTGTTAATTCCTAATTCTTTTAATTCTCTAATGATATTTAGGTGTCTTTCCTCATCAACATGATTTTTATCTTCCCTTCCCAGTGATTTCCAAACTCATTTTTTTTAATTGCCTTGAAATGTAGTCTAAATGTGAGGCCATGGTTCACTATGTATTGTTATTGATTAAATTATAGTCCAAGCACGTATATTTCTAATCTGCATATTTTGGGGTAACAGTGACTTACAAATTATTTTGAAATTTGAGACCTTGTGCATCTGAAAGTTCAGAGTTGTGTCCAGTTTAGCAGATTTGTTCAGTGGCTGTGGAACATCTCTGGGTTGTGACGAAGGTCGTTGTAGTACAAAAGGCTGACTTAAACACCTTTCAGCAACAGTGCATCCAGAGACTTCCTGCTTTAGATGAAATATAAACTGCTATTTACTGCAGCCAGAAATGGTGAGAAAAACCTACTAGATGTGCTTAAAACAGTTGTCATCGAAAGTTTGGTGTGGTCTTTGCAGTGAGTTTTGCTGCCTTATCTTTCTGTTGGATGAATAACTACAACCAAATTATCATTTATGATTGATGTAGCACGACTTTTAGCACTTAGCTCTAAAGATTCTGTCCGTCTTCAAAGGACAGAACAGAAGTATGAAGTGTTATTAATGAGGCTGCATTTCATTATGTTTAGTAGTTATAATTGTGAGATTGCTGATGACAGATGGTTTGAAAATAAGGTGGAACTAAAATTTTAGATGTTGGTTTATTAGCTATGTATATGAAAAGCTTAAGGAAACTGTATAAAGGCCTAGAGATAGAATATATAACTCCTAAAGTAGTTAAACTCCTAAAGAGTTTACAAAGAAATGTATATAGTACAAAGAAGAAAGGTGAAAGGAAAAGCAAGGTGAATAGAATATTCAGAATTAATAATGTGGAAGCCAGCACATCAATACTAACAGTTAATGAAAGCAGAGTAGTACAAATTCTTAGATTAAAGTTTTAAAAGTTAAGTCATAGGTTCATTTGCAAGAGACCCACTTAAAATATAGTGACAGGTAATTTGGAAATACAATGAGGATGAGGATGGAGAAAAAAATTAATGTAAATAAAATTTATGTGAGGTTTTTCAGAAACTCTGATAATCTTTGAAAATACTAAAATGAGTCTAGAAAAAGGTGAAGAGAATGCATCTGAGTCATTTGATATCATGTGCAACTTGTGACAAAAACTCATACAACAAAATATGATTCGTTTTTGGTATAGGAGGCTGCTTCAGAACTCAGGGGGAAAAGGTCTCTGAGGAAGAGCAGCCAAAGTAAACAGGACTTTCTAGAATCTTTTATAAAACTATAACCTGGAATCCCACTTTTATTGCACAAGTACAAACTACTTCTGTGCTCTAAAGTAATTTTTTCTGAGAAAGAGCTGTTTAGCTTATAACATCAATGTGTTGCCCAGTGTTTAAGAACACTGAACGTACTGGCTGCTGCTAGCAAGTTAGTCCTATTCAGACAACATTAAGCTCGATATGATCACCTTGCACTGATACCAAGAATCAGTGTATGTGAGCTTGATAAGAGCAGCGCAACAAGTCAAAGTGAATGTTACATTTGAAAATTCTACCTCCACATAAAAGAAGCATGTCCCACAGACTGCAGTTCATAGAACTATTATTGGAATAGGAAACAGAAATAGTGTAACTATCCTACTATGTAATGAGACAGAAGCAAATATATCATTGTTATGTATTTTTTATTAATCATGGGTATTATCTTTTTAATTAGTCCTATATTAATTGTATGATTAACTCTTACAATTATATGCAATAATGTATCCCCCAAAATGTAATTATCCAATAACAAATTAAAATGGTTTAAAAACATAATGACAGATTTTTTGCTTCTGGCCATGACAGTGTAACTGGTACTGGACTAGCCCTCTTGCCATAAACAGAAAACCGTACGAAATAGGCAAAGCAACTGTTTGCAGATATTGGTCAGCAGGCGTCACAAGACTTTCATCTGTGAAAGTGACCAGTCCTGTGCTTGTCCAGCTCTCTGCCTGGAAGTATTTTCTGGACTCAAAGAGGAGGAGCCCTGAAGTACAGCAGTCTCGCTGAACTTAGGATCCAGGAAAACGGGAGCCACTGAATTTGCAGGCAGGGAACCAAAAGAAGGAAACTGCCCACTAAGAAATCTGCCTTGGTATCCCCTTGCGTCTTTAGCTGACGGTTAAGGGGTTCATGCACAGGAGGAGACTCCATGATTTGAGCCAAGGACAACTATCCAGAAGCTGTGAAGCCAGCCACTACCAGAGGTCTAACACAGCTGGGAGACTCGCATTCTGACAAAGTGGAAAGACCTTGTGAGCACCCAGGGTATTCAGTGGAGACCCCGGAGAGGCCATGCCTCAGCAGTAGGGCTGTAGACCTTACCAACGAAGCTTGAAAACAAGCCTTGAATGGAACAAGCTGATTTACCAACAAATTATCTGCCTCAGAACTTTTAAAGGAAGAAAACAAAATCCAGACAACATTCAAAATATTCAGAACCCATAAAAAATATTACTATGTGTAAAGAAGCAGAAAAAATGTGACATAACCAGGAGAACAATTAGTCAATATAATAGATCCAGAAATGACAGGTAGTAGAATTAGCAGACGAGGACTTTTTAAAAGCCATTATAAAAAAATGATTTTAAAAGGATTTTAGAAAACAATATTATAACAAAGAAGAAGAAAATATAAAAACAACCCAAATGTTCTTCTAAAGGTGAAAAATAAACTCTGAATTTTTAAGTTCCCTACATGGGCTTAACAGTAGTTTAGATACTGTTAAAGAAAATAGCAGGGAATTTGGAGATGGAACAATTGAAACTAAACCACAAAGAGAAAATAAATTGAAACAAAAAAGAATACAGTCTCATTGACCTATCAGATAGCTGATTCAACGGTATGTAGTTGGCATTTTAGGGATAAGGGGACACAAAAATATAAAGGGTGGGGGGAAGTAGATTTATGGTTGTGCATATGGAAAATAACACATTAATAAATAATAATACAATGATAAACTCTGTGTTTTGTGTACTCACAAGTGTAAAACTACTTGTTCCTCACCCGTATAAGGGAAAAGTGGTCAAAAATGTTATGAATTTGATAGACATACCCACAGATTCAAGACGCTCAACAAATCTCAAGCAGGCTACTGTCGCAAAGCCCTTTATAATCAATCTGCAGAAAACCAACACTGATAAGAAGATCTTAAAAGCAGCCAGAGAAGAGAATACATTACCTACAGGGGGGAAAAGATAAGAAATGCAAGTCAGTGCAAGTCAGAAGACAATGGAAAGATACTTTTTTTTAAATCTCCCTTCCACCTGCCCTCCACTGCTGCCTGTTTCGTGGAGATCTTCTAGAAATGTTCCATGTACAAACATAGCAAATGCATTTTAAATTATTTTTAACATAGAATTTAGAAAGGTTAGCAGGAATGTATCCTGCTTACAGAGTCATAAAAGGTGTGTTGTGTTTATAGAGAGATGATGATCTTTCCTAGGTAAAATAATCCCTAGAGCAGAGAGGGGCAATTTATTACTTCAGCCCTAATCCTGTGCTGATTAAACAGCCCTTAGTTTTATACTCTGGTCTTCTGAGTTAAAAACCCACAGAAGGGACTGGGACTGGTGTTAATTCTTTTGCTGAGGATAGGTGCCCTTAGAAATATGCAAATTGGCTTAGAAGGCAGCTGGACAAAGAATAAAGGAGACAAAATTTGGAATTAGATCCAATCTGGGCTTTTCAGCTTACGTAGTTGTGTTTAAAGATAGAGAAATGGGGCCCCGGTTGGGAATAGCCTATCCAATTATTGATGGGATCCCTAATATGATACTACAGGCAGCTAGGATGATGACACATCAAAATAAGAAGCAAGAAGATATGGAGCAGCACTAGATCATAATTAAAAACAACAGATACAACCAAACTTTCTTAATACCATCTACCTTTTAAAAAGTCAGGGTGGCAGGTAATAAGTGGGAGAGGAGAATGTTTCTGTCTCTTCCTACGTTGACCATCCTCATTCCATTGATCTCCTTAGCAGGACTGTTCTGCTCGTCCTCCGTGGAAGAGAACTCCCCACAGGGCTGCACCAGCACAGCCAGTCTGGGCTTTTACATCTGCTCTTGCCCATCACCATACCAGTGTATGTGTTCTCCCACCTGCGGATGTGGCTGGGTATTAAGCTCTTCAGGCATAACTAATGCACCCAGAGCCAAGATGGAATATACATTAATGATAAAGTCTTGAGTGTCTAGTCAACTGCATGAAAATACTGGAAACCCACTTAATTTTCAGGGAAGATGCTGTGCCTTGCTTCTGTCAGAGGCTGAGGACTGTGGGAGGCGTACACTGCAGAAGCTTCTTTCATTATACTTTGGTTCTGCCCTTGTTTTTTGAAGGTTCTAGTTTGTAACTGCTGTATCAGAAGAAACATTTCAACACAGTGTCTTATTGGAAATTAACAGCCCCAACCATCACCAATGACTTTTATTTCTTGTTCCTTTCATCTAAAAATTAATATTTTGAAATTTTATGTTTGAGATTCAAAGTCTTTGATAAAGTCACATGTTATGAAATAATTCCAAAGGAGCTATGTTGGAGTAGTTGTAGAGAAATGCATTTGAACAAATGTGATATAAAACTATTTTATGGAAAATTAATTTAAAAAAAAAGAAAGAAAGAAATGGGGCCTCGGCCAGGTAGCGCAGTTGGTTGGAGCGTCATCCTGTACACCAAAAGGTTGCGGGTTTGATCCCTGGTCAGGACAAGACACCTTCTAAATAGGCCTACCTTGACGGCCACACTGAAAACTATAGTCCCTTCCCCCCACACTCTGCCTCCCTTACCGAGATTGTTCATGTTCTCCATGCCACACCTCTCATTGTATAATATGATACATAATTCTATATGTATGTGTTTGTCTCCTCCCCTAAACTAGAACATTTTTTTCTTCTTGGTTTGTTCACCGATATATCTTTGCCCCCTAGAAAATGACTTGAACGTAATAGCTGCTTAGGAAATTTTTATTGAATGAACAAATGACAGTTGTAAGTGTGGTAGGGTTCTCTAGAGAAACGGAACCAACAGGACCTGCGTATATGTATAGAGAGAAATACTTATTTTTTTTAGAAATTGGCTAATGTGATTGGGGAGGCTTGACTGGTCCAAAGTCTGCAGGGAAGGCTGGCAGGCTGGAAACCCAGGGAAGATTGTCCATCAGAGACAATTTACTGGCAGGATTCCTTCCTACCTTTGCAGGGCAGTCTTTCTATTAAGGCCTTGGACTGGTTGGATAGATTCACTCACATTATGGAGGGTAATCACCTTTCTCAAAGTCCATCCATTTAAATGTAAATCTCATCCAAAAAATACCTTCACAGAAACATGCAGAATAATGTTTGACCAAATATCTAGGTGCTCTGTCCTTGTCAAGTTGACACATTAAATTAACTATCACAATAGGATGTGGAGAAATAAGAACTGTTACACACGGATAAAATGTAAGAGAGTGAGTTGGTAATCACTTAATTTGGCAATATCTAATAAAGTGGAGTTTGTCCATGTCCTACCACTGAGCAATTTTACTCCTAGTTATATAGAAACACTTATAAAAGGCCATACTTATATAAGGGAAACACTTACATAAGGCCACAAATAAACATGTTCAAGAATTTTTGTAAAGTGTTGCTTGTAATAGGAAGAAAAATGAAATAATCTAAATGTTTATCGGTGGGAAAATGGATCAATTAGCTGTGGTATATCTTAAATTGGAATACTATACAACAGTTAAATGAAGTAAATGTACATATATCAACATGGATTATTTTTTTAATTATGTTGAATTTTAAAAAGTAGTTACAAAAGGATATATATAGTTTGATACCACTTACATTTTAACATCTCAAAACCTTAATGTTGGTTGCATTAGTTTTTTACCAAGATTATTTTTGTTATTTAAGATTCTCCTGTTTAATTATAAAAGAAACCCACAGAAGCATGGGCCTTTGTTCTCTGACATCTTGTGTGGAGGGGGCTAAAGATATGCATGAAGAGTTGGTCAACAGAAAGTGTTAATGTGACCAATATGAACCACACATGAACTTCTTTACATCCATGCCTATCTTGGTAACTTCTACTCATTTAGAACAACTTTTAAAATACGTAACCTGTGACGAAACTTCAAAGTCAGGGATATTAATATTCAAAATGACAGATTGCATATATTTTCAGTTAAAGAATAGACTGGATTTAATTAAAAATCACATTAAGTCATTAGGACATTCAGTTACATCTATTGATATTTTCTACCTAAATATTTCACTATGTTTTGTTAAACATTGATTAGGAGTGAAATAAGTTAAAATGGATGTTCATCTTTTTTTTCTGTTAACTTTCTTATCCATTCATAAGTTTGGGATAAATTTATTGCATTTGAGTTTAACCTTTAGTTTTTGCTTAATATTTAATAGTACTCCCACAGAAAATACATTCTAATCAGCCTCCTGCATTGCTTTTATTGTCTTCCCAGTTGTCTGACGATGGTCGCTATGTCTTGTTATCAATAAGGGAGGGGTGTGACCCAGTGAACCGGCTCTGGTACTGTGACCTGCAGCAGGAATCCAATGGCATCACTGGTAAGTTATCTCTCACGCACAGGTACTAGTAATTACTCCAGAATGCCTTTTAAAAGCAGTTATTTTGTCTTCTAATTGATTTTCTAAGAAACCATCTTCCGTTTAATCACATTGTCTTAGTTCATCTGTTCCCCCCTCCCCCATATTATCCCATAAAATGAAGAAAAACTGAATGAACGTATTTGTTGGCTTCAGCATTTTCTCGGTAGATTGAGGTTAACCATATTTTTTGCATATGAGTGTGAAAATATCCTGCGAATACTGCAGATGAAGAGGATTAAGGAGAAGCTGGCCCTTTGGTCTGTAAAACAGTATAACTGTCTAGACATAATGCGGCAAACCGACATAGGCAAGAGAGGGGACCAGTGAGAATTAACCAGGGTAACATCGGACAGCTCCTCAGTACTGAGCCACATGCACAATCACAGCCTGATTTTCCTGCCTGAAGCTTCGTATGTCATGATGGTAAGCATGAAACCAGCCAGTCACAAATTCTGGAGGTGGCTCATTTTAAATATTCTCTTCCGACATCTAAATCATACCAATACCACTGTCAAGCATTAAAGCTTTCCAACTGCATGACGTACTGTGCTGAAAGTTCCCAGACCCAGAAATTGTATCAGGTATGCTGGCACACAGGTAAGACCCCATACTAATTATACCATGTTCTGGTTAATGTAAAATAAGTATATTTTAGAGATGGTGACCTAGATTTTCAAACTGTACAATATATTGAGTGCACTTTTAGTTATTTGATTACCTCATTATTGGTCTATATTGTGTGTTATATTAGTAAGATAATATAAATTTTTTATTATTGATTGGTCATTGCATCATTTTTAAACTTCTAAAGTAAGATTCGCATCCTAAGATTCTTAGATATCACAGATGCCATGCACACATACAGCAGGATGAAGTCAACAACTTTTATGCTAGTGTTAAATATACTTCCATTTAATAAAACTACGGGTTTGTGGTTGTTGGTTTTTTTTTTAAAAAAAGATATATCCATTTTGATCTCAAGAAAATTGGCTCAACCACAGCAGTTGCACATTCTCTGACAGGAGCAGGCCGCCACCTAAGAATTGTTCATTTGAGTTGCAAGTGCAGGTGTACATAGAACTGTGCAAACCTCTGAATATAGAATCTGAAAGAAACGATAACAGCTGTTAAACTGTGCTGTTGTCCTGTACAATATTCCCATGTGACTGTAAAATAGTGCATAGGACTTTGCTTTCTCCAGTTCTTTATGAATGCCAATTACCGTGTTCTTTCTCCATAGAATTCTGGTTTCATTTTTTATTTATTACTTCATTTTTATATATTTAAATTATTAGGTGGGCTTATTGTTAAACAATATAAGTTAACTAATTAAAAAACTAATTGGCCCTGGCCAGGTGGCTCAGTTGGTTGGAGCATTGTCCCATACACCGAAAGGTTGTAGGTTCAATCCCTGGTTGGGGCACATACGGGAGGCAACCTATCGATGTTTTTCGCTCTCTCCTTTCCTCTCTCTAAAATCAGTTTCTTAAAAAAAGCAAGCCTGAGTGGTTTTCGTGTCACAGCATTTATGAAGTGTTTGGTGGAAAAGTTGGATGGTGCTAACATATTTGATTTTTGTAAGCGAATATCTGCTTACTGTGTACTTTGTCTAGACTTTCATTAACTTGTCTCTCTCCTTTGTCCTTTTATGCTGAAGGTTTGATCATTTTAGATTGATGAAATTTTCAGTGCTCCCCATGTCTTTATTTTAAAGCTTTCATGTCATTAATGAAAATTGTCTTCTCCCGCATAAGAAATTAATCTACCCATGAAGATAAAAGGAAGCTCGGTATTTGTCAGACACCTACATTGTACAAACAGCCATCTCTGGCTAGTGCAAAGCAGATGATCTCTTGTTTTTAGAAAACTGAGATAACATTGACCCATGGTTCAGGCCTGGCAGGACTGGGCATCTTTGGGGGTTACAGTGGAAATGGAGAGAAAAACGTTCAAGAACCTTTAAATGATTTATCCAAAGTTTAACCAAGTCATCTGAGCATTAAAAGCCAGACCAACAGAGGAAGAGGACTCCTGTGATGGGCAGGGGTTATTAGAAAACTGTGTGTGTGTGTGTGTGTCTGTCAGAGTGGGTATGCCAAAGGAAAAAAAAGAATAGGAACATCAAGAGGTAGTATAAAAATATGAACTTTGAAGTAAAATAAATAATAATGATAAAGTCAGTATTTTTGCTAATTTTAAAATTAGGGATTAGAAGGGCTTTTTCTAGGAAAATAGCTGTGTGCCATGAGAGATGAAAATTAAACTTTAAAAGTTCACTATTAGCAAATCATGCTGTTCAGTAGCCACATTTAGCTTATTTTTGTCATTTGAAGAACACAGATTATTTGGCATAGTAGAAAGTGTTGTTTATTTAGCATTTATCTGTGCCAGATTCTGAGCTACAAATGTAGTTATTTCTTTGTCTTCTCAGCAACCTCTGAGGAGCACGTGGTGTTATCCTAGGAAACAGGTTGGTGAAGCCAGTTCGCTTTCCTGATGCCATTTAAAGATTCAGACCTATGTCAGTTGAACTCCCAGCCCATGTTCTAACCATAATTATGTGGCAGGTGAGGTGGAAGGAAGGCATCAGACCAGGAGAGCCGCAGCCTTCTGGTCCCCTCCATTCAGAGCAGGACCCACAGTTGGCATTGGTTTATCATTGTTACATGTCAGGTGCTTTGTAAAGTATAAAAACACTTCTTAGCTCCTGTTCTTAGAGAGCCTGCAAAACATTTTTTTTTTGAAACGTAGTTAATACCATTGATTTTCAGAGAAAGCAATAAAAGTAATGAGTTCGCTCTCAGGAAAGCATGGAGATGGCTTACTTTAAGCTAATCTTCACTCAGTCAACAAATCATTCCCCCACCCAGAAGCAGGTTTATAAAAAGTGATTTAACTTGGATGTAGAGAAGTTTAGGAATTGAATTCTGTTGGCTCAGAGTGAAGAATGCCACTCACAGGCAGAGGAGCCTCAGAAAAGGTGAGCAGACAGTGAGATGGTTAGCCAGTCTATTTTTAAAAGTAATTTTTCTGTTTTTCATTTAAATCAATAATGCTCTAAGTTATGCATAGCAAAACTGAATGAGCCCCATTCTTCATCCAAAATGCCATTTCTTTAGAATTGTGTCAGGTCCAAAGCCCTTGAGGAGCAAAGGTTTCAGAAAAGCAAAAGGATTTAGTGAGCTCCCGTCTTAAACATGCTGCCTTGTGAGGCCTGTACTTTCCACTGCTTTTCAAATTTACAGCTGGATTTGTATAAATCCAGCCACTTTCCCTAATCTGAATAAATTTATGACTTACAGTATCTATTTATGACTAAGGTTAATGCTTCAGAACTTTGGTGGCAGATAAGACCACAAACTTTGATTTTGTGTGTGTGTTCAGTGGAGCTTGATTATTTAAAGCGTGTGCCGAATTTTCAGGCTCAGCTGATTAAACAGGTCCTGGGGGAGGTTGCTACTGTGTTTCGCTTTGGGTGGATATTTCAGTGACTTTTTGCAGAGGTGGGTAGGGTCATAAGAAATACCACTGCAGTGGCTACAAGACCTTTTCAAGAAGAAATCCTAAGATGGTTACTTTGAGGACTAAAGGTTTTACATTACAAAGTGTTTTATTGTCAGGGGAACACTTAAGGAATCTGACATTTCCCTGAATCAAGATTCTGTCTCTGTAAAAGTCATAGTCCAGAAAATTACGTTTTAAGATTCTTATTATAAACTAGAGGCCCGATGCACGAAATTTGTGCAAGAGTAGGTGTTCCTTCCCCCGGCTGCCTGCACCGGCTTCCCTCCGGCCGCTGGCAGGCACCTGGAACCCGGGCTTCCCTTGCAGTCCCGGCTTCATCGGAAGGTCTAATTAGCATATCACACTTTTATTATTATAGATAAACATACCTTTCTGTTTATCTACAAATTTTGCATTGGCAGCTAATTTTTTACTTATTCCATCACACTTTTATTATTATAGATAAATGTACCTTTCTGTTTATATACAAATTTTGCATTGGCAGCTAATTTTTTACTTATTCTTCTAAGGAATAGTTTTTAGGGTTGTTGTGTGTGTTGTTTTTTTAAAAAAACATATTTTATGTAAACTAAGATACAAGTTGGTTACCATTGAGTGGTCACCTGTTTTTGAGGCTAGCGGTTTGAAAATAAAATTCTAATTTGAATTGCAGAGCTTAACCTTTTATGAAAATTAATTGTATGGACTTCTGTTTGAGGGAGTTTGTCAGATTATATATTCTGAATAGCTGCTTAATTGAAGCAACTAAGATGCTGTAACTTTATAAAGCACTCTTCTAACTATTGCTGAGTTGGCACAGAAGAAGAGAACCCACAGAACCAAAGGCAAAGTGAAAGCAGGAATCCTGGATTGCTCCTGAACGTGTCTGCTGGGCCCTGAGGCTGAGCTTCCCTCTGCTGGCCACCTGGGCCAGGGGGATGGGTGACAAAGCTCTGGGTCTCCACGGTAGAGAGCGTAATGAGAGATACCCTCAGTGTCAGGATGATTGAGAAATAAACCTAGCAGAGGTAGGGTTGGGGGGTGAGGCGGAAGGAGGGCATAAGAAGGAAACCTGCCCATCTTTACCTTGTCACTCACTGCTGAAGGGGAGGGGTAGGCAGGATGTCAATTCAGAGGTAAGGTTGGGGGGTGAGGCGGAGGAAGGGCGTAAGAAGGAAACCTGCCCATCTTTACCTTGTCACTGCTGAAGGGGAGGGGTAGGCAGGATGTCAATTCTCCTAAAACTTGAGAAAGGCTGACCTTCACCTGTGTGCAGGTTGTCTTGATTGGCCCTATGAGGTCCAGAAATCCTCATACCAAGCGTTTAATTTAAAGTGCTCCCAGTTTGGTTGCCTCCCAAGAGGCAAACAGAAGGCAAATGCAAATCTTCTCTGGAAGAGTGCCACTTCTACTGAGGCTTGTCAGAATTCCCACAGATAATGTTTCAAGGGGAGTCAGTTCACAGTCAGAAATCACAAAGGCAATGAAGAAATTTACCAGCGTGAGAAGTAGAGCCAGCAGAAACACCAGTATGGAATTAATCAGATTCCTAATGTAAAACTAGTACATACACTTTTAAAATAAACAATTAATGTTTTGCTTTTACAAAAAATAAACGAGAAGCTTGATGGCAAAGCAAGAAACAAGATACTGTAAAAAATATAAATAAATAAAAAATGACCAAACAGATTTGGAAGAGGACTAAGTAGAGCTTCTGCAAATAAAGCTATGATTATTACCATTAAAAAAATTCAGTTATTACATTAAAGGCAAGATTAGACACAGCTGAAGAGAGAACTAACAAAGTAGAATATAAGTATAAAGAAATCAACTAGAATATAGCCCACCAGGAGGTGGAAAGCATGTGAGTGGTTAAGAGATATGGAAAAGAGCAAATCTTTTTAGAAATGATAAGCCACATAATTGGGACCAACCATTCTGCAGAGGACAACTGGCCCAAGTTGTTATCATGAAAATGATATGGCTGTCTTAGTATCAAAATAGGCTTTAAAGTAAGAAAGCATTACAAAGGAAATAAAACTTCATAATTATAAAAGATTCAATTCAGTTTTATTTAAATATCTATGTGTATATATAAAATCATGATTTCAAAATACAGAGAGCAAAAATTAATACAAATCCAGGTAAAAATAGATAAATCTACAATCATAGAGAAGCATTTTAATAGCTCTTTTCTGGAGCTGATAGAAAAAAAAGTGGCCCCCTAAATCAGTAAATATATAGATTTGAACAATGATTAACAAATGACTTAATAGACATTTAACATATCACACCCAAAGACTGCAAAATACACATTCTTTTTAGTCACATACAGGAGCAGTTAAAAGACATTTAAGAAAAAAAAAATAGGCCATAAAGCTTTTCTGAACTAATTTTAAATGATTAAAACCAGACAGAGCATGTTCTTTGAGCACAATTGGATTTAGCTAAAAGTCAATAACAATGACCAGAGGGTGAAAAATCTCATAAACATGATGTCAAGTGAAAGAAGTCGGATACAAAAGAATACATGTTGTATGTTTCATTATATATGAAGTTCAAAAATAAGTAAGATTGTGTTTAAGGATACACATTAAGGCAGAAAAAGAACGAAGAAAAATAGGATTACCATAGCATTCAGGATGGTGATTGCCTTCAGGAGGGCCGGGGGCTTGTTCAGAGCATCGTAGCACAAAAAGTTCCTCCTCATTCTGTTATCAAAAGCATATTTATTATCCTTCTGTGCCGATTCTTCCAGCTGGACTTTAGAATGATATTGTCAGGTTCATTAAAAATCTCATTGGGATTTTGATTGGAATTGTGTTAAATTGGCAAATTTTCTCTAGGATTATTTGCACCTTTGAAATAGTGAGTCTTCCCATCTAGGGATATGGTGTGTGTTTTCAGTTATTTAGGATTTGTATGTTCTATTGTTATTTTTAAGATTCCTTAGAAAAAGTTTAGAGCTTTCTTCATATAGATTCCACATTTCCTGTTAAGTGCATTCCTAAACATTTTATTAATTGTGCTTCTTTTGTAAATGAACTCTTCTCCCAGTCCTCCCATTTTTTTCTAACTGGTTATTGCTAGCGTGTAGGAAAGTGATAGGTTTTTAAAAACTGCTTATCTTATTATTAGTTTTCATTTCAATTATTGATTTAAAAATATTTGTTGAGGTTTTGTTGTGGAGTAGGTAGGTATTAGTAGTCACTTTAATATTTTTTTATTAATTTAAATTCTTTATTGTTTAAAGTATTACATATATCTCCTTTTCCCCCCATTGACCTCTCCCCTCCCCCCCGTGCCCTCACCACCACCCCCCATCTGTGTCCATTGGTTTTGCTCATATGCATGCATACAAGCCCTTTGGTTGATCTCTTACCCCTTTCACCCCCCACCTTCCCTCATAGCTTGGACAGTCTGTTCTATGCTTTTATGACTGGTTCTATTTTAGTTCCTCATATTCCACAAATGAGTGAGACCATGTGATATTTATCTTTCTCTGACTGGCTTATTTCACTTAGCATAATGCTCTCCAGTTCCATCTATGCTATTGCAAATGGTAAGAATTCCTTCTTTTTTATAGCAGCGTAGTATTCCATCGTATAGATGTATCATAGTTTTCTAAGTCACTTTAATATTTTAAAAATCTTTTTGCTAGTGCTAGTTTACAGTTGAGAAAACTAGGCTTATCAAGGGATAAAGAGATTGCTCAAGGTCACACAACTAAATATTGTTGAGCTGCAGTTTTAATCCAGTTTTGTCTGACCAAAAAACTCACTCTGTTTTTATCATGGGATATTTTTCTTGATGAGTTTAATTTGACAATCAATTATATAAAGTTATTGTGCTCTAAAGATGAATGAGATAATAAATGTAAAACTGCCTTGAAAGATTCAGGGACTATAAATGAACTATCCAAATTAATGTAGTAATTTCACTGTGAAATTGAAGCCAGGAGATTAATTGGAGAATAGCTGAGATCTGGCATTGCCTTCCAGAAGTTTAGAAGTCATAGAACTCTTTGTTTATAAAACTTGTGAGATGTACTCTGAACATCCCTGACTGATACATTGTGAAGCAGGTATTTAACATTAAAAGTGGCATCTAGTGAGCCATTTAAATGATAATAGTGAGCCACATTTAAGATTTTTTTAGTGATGTCCATCTCTAGACAAATTCTTAGCACTAAGGGACTGGGAAGTGTTCCTTCTTTCATTCAGGACCAATTTTATTTTGCATCTTTGAAGTACCTGCCACTTCCTTTAGGTGCTAAGTATTAACTTCTGAATAGAAAAGACAAATTATAAACAAGCAGATAGGTACATATCTTGAGAGAAGTGCCGTGAAGAAATGGTCTGGGTACCGATAAGAGGGGCCTGGCCATTGGAGAGTGAGCCAGGCCGAGGAAATGCCCTGTAACAATACCTTGAGGCATGTGTGAAGGAGCCTAGCAAAGGCTCGAAGGACAGAGGTGCAGCGAAAGTTGGAACCAGCTGAGGTTGGCTAAGTGGGCAAGGACTGTGACATGCGAGACCAGGGAGACCATAAATAGGAATTCGATTTTATTCAAAGAGTAATGGGGACGTTTTTAAGAAAGGCACCAACATGGACCAGTTCAGGATATTCCAACATTGTGCTAATATTACAGCCGCTAATATTGAGAAGGTTTGGAGTGGCTGTGGGAAGGTCAGGCAGGAAGCTAATCTGCAGACCTGAGCAGCCTAATTCTTTGTCGTAGCGACTGTCCTGTGAGCCAAGCACCTTTAGCGGTATCTCTGGCCTTCACCCACTGGACTCTAATAGGAGCCCTCCTCTCCCCTTCCAAGTTGTGACAACCACGCCTGCACACATTTCTGAATGTCCCGCACGGTGGTGGAATGACCCCGGTTTAGAGCCCCTGACGTAGCCCCAGCGGGAATTGGTGAAGACTTGGCCGGTGTGAGGGCAGTAGAGGTAGAGAGAAGTGCTCCAGTTTGGGAACAGGTTCAGGTGGAGGAGGATCCCCCAGTTTCCGTGGGGCAACGTTCACATCTACCAGGCTTTTCGGAGGGGGTGGGGGGATGGAATTCCTTCACATGTTTTAAAACCTTAAAATGTGCCCATTGTCCTCACTCTTTCTCAGACCTTAGATCTTCCAAATATTGTGTCTACTTTTTCTCTAGACAGATAAGATCAGCCCTCTCTTCCCCATGCACAAACCACACCCTATTAAGCACTGGAGAGGTGACAGGATGCTTGGTCTCTCACCAGGAATCTTGAAGTGGGTGAAACTGATCGACAACTTTGAAGGAGAATATGACTACGTGACGAACGAGGGGACAGTGTTCACGTTCAAGACCAATCGCCATTCTCCCAACTATCGCCTCATCAACATCGACTTCACGGATCCCGAGGAGTCGAAGTGGAAGGTGCTGGTTCCTGAGCACGAGAAGGATGTCTTGGGTAAGACTGCATGCTGCTTGAGAGCGGTGCTTTCGTGTTGGGTGAGCACGTCAGCAGATTGGTCCGCCTCTCGTCCTCTGGTGGCCCACTACAAGGTAAAGAACCTTCAGCCTCTGAGCTCTGGGCATGAAGTGTCTGAACAGTACCACCAGGTTTGCACTGCAGGACGTCTTTGTGGTGACTACAATATTATGCAGGGCCATCCTAATCATTGTGAAGATATGAATCCAGACTTTCTAGGTGGTGCCTTTTAAAAAAATATTAGTTGTCTTTGTGTAATAATCCTATATAATAAAAGCGTAATATGCTGTGTCCAACCAGTCGGTATGACTGCACTGACGACCAGGGGGCAGACGTCTGACTGGTAGTTTAGCTTGCTGCTGGGGTCCAGCGAATCGGGACTGGGTGATAGGGCTGGACACACCCCGGAGCCCTCCCACGCCCTCCCCGGCCAGCCGGCCCCCACCAGCCCTGATCAGTATCGGGACTGGATGAGACGGCCCAAGGCCCCGATCACTTGCTAGGCCGAGGGACCCCACCCATGCACGAATTTGTGCACCAGGCCTCTAGTATAATAATCACTTAAGTTTAATTTTTAAACAATTTAGATTCAAAAGCCGTAGCTTTTCGCTTTTGAATAATCTTTGGCTGTTTGTATTATACCTGTTAGAGATTGTAGGGTGGTTTTCAGTCCTCTTATTAGAAAAGGAGTAAACTGTTTTCAGATTGAATTGAAATCCAGTGCAGTTGCTGCTGTGTGCCCTGAGCTCCATTAGCCTTTCAGGAATCTCACCTCTGTTTCCATCCTGTTTCCATCCTTAAGTTCCCTCGTTCATTTTCTCTGTGATGTTCCCAAAATGGTATGCTGTGTTATAAATGGTTTATTGCCTGAAAGCTGGATTTGATTAGAATGAGACTCACTAATTTTGCTATAAGTTTTTTTACACAAAGGAAGAGTCCAGTTATCTTCAAGTTAATGAAGAATTTACTGGTTGGCGGTGAACTTCTGCTAATGGGTTCAATGGGGATAAAAGCGAGGGCCACCCCAAAATGGGAAGGTGTAAGGTATATAATTAGGAAAATAAATCCTTTCGATATCTGCATAGTGTCCCTGTCTCAGCTGAACAGTCCTGAGAAAATGAGGGATTCTCCCTCCTGGCTCAAGGCCGTGCGCTCTGCGCCTGGCAGGCACTTGAATCTGGCCTTGTGTCGTGGGGAGAGGAAAAGGTGGTCAGATGGTTACGTTGAGTGTCTCAGGGATTGCGGCCCAGGGGCACTCCCTCTGGGCCCTTCTTCTGCATGTACCTTGGCCCAGGAGGAAGCACTGCTCTAGGTCTTTGCTCAAGATTCTGCCCAGCCCCTGGGCATCTGGCTGCACCCCTCACTCTCTTCGGTACTGAGGTCTCCACAGCCCTGCAGGCAGGTGTGTTGGCCAGGACCCGAGAGGACCTCATGCTTGCTCTTTCTTACAAAACCCACATCTGCACCTCCAAGGCAGCAGCCCATCCGAGCTCTCCCTGAAGTACTCAGTCCCCCTTCTCCTGCCTTCCAGCTGTCCCAGTCCCTATCCCTTTAGCCTCTCGCGTTGGATTGGACACCAGTGCTGTCTCCCCAGTGGGGAGGGGGGCTTACAGCATGACTGGGCTTTCTCCAAGGAAATCCCTTTGCTTGTCTCTCCAGAACCTTCCATTCACTCCGTGCCCTCATTTATATTTGGATGAGGGGTCAAGAAACAGGTTTTTGGCCATTTCCTTCAACAACTTCCTGTGAGGAACTGGGTGCGTAGTGATTCTGGTTGCCTGGTGGCTTCTGTGCAAATTGAGACAGAATGTGCCCCCTAAGGGTGGGAAGAGCCGGGCATTTAGTGCCTCTTAAGTGCCACGTGAACTGGCCTCATGTTGGCAGGTCCAAGTGAGACTTCGGTAGCACCAGCCTTCCTGCAGGGTGTCCGGGTGGTTTTCAGACGCAGGGCAGGTTGGATCCGTGATTCTTCAATGGGGAGCTCTCAGAGACCTAACTGTTTCCCAAAGCATGTGACTTTTCTGCCTTTTAAAGCCCCCCTAAAAGTGGCTTGGCTGTGCCTTAAGGTGACATCCTATTTCACTTGTGGACCTAATGAAATGCAAATCGCTGCTTCGAGACTTGGGGGTGATATATTTTTATAACCTTCCTTCTGGAAGATTAGAAGTTCCTTGGACTGGAAAGGGGAAACCTTCAATATTCCCTAGAACTCATCAATCCGAGGGAAGCACAGTTGAATTTGCTATCTATCATTAGCACAGAATGCCCAGTTGAGAATAAAAACTAGAGATGAGTCATAAAGCACAGCCATAAAGTCAGAGCTGTTATTGATGGCGCCTGCAAATCTCCTTGTCCTTTCTTCTTCGCTTTGTCTGTTGTATAATTCTGATGTGCTTGCAGTTAACACCAAGGATTCCTTGACAAGTAATTTACTTCTGTTTTTCCTCTATACTTTCTGTAAAACATTAAGGCTGCATGAAATAGATTACTTGATTGAGGCACTTTTGTAAAAAAAAAAAAAAATCGCATTGGAGAAAGCACCTGGCTTGTGGCTGGGAAAGTTCTTTGTGTCTTCCCTGAAGGAAGGGTTTGCTGTGGTAACAGCCAACCGGATGGGAGCTCTGGTGGTCCTCGGAGCTCCCTCTGACGACGCCTGGCTCGTGCTGATAGCTGGTAATGTTACAAGCGTGAACTACGAGTTCCGTGGGTTTTAAAAAATGAGCATGTGGCCCTAGCCGGTTTGGCTCAGTGGATAGAGCATCAGACGCTGGTGGACTGAGGGGTCCAGGTTCAACTCTGGACAAGGGCAACCAATCTATGAATCTCTCTCACATCGATGTTTCTCTCTCTCTGTCTCTCCCTTCCCCTTCCACTCTCTCTAAAAGTCAAATGGAAAAAACCCTCGGGTGAAGATGAAAAGTATTAATAATAAAAATAAATTTAAAATTCACTTCCCCATGAAACCCAAGAAAGGCTTGTCCCTGTGTTGGAGCTGTTACCTGCAGCCCTGTTCTTGCATCTGTCCATTCATAACAGCATCTCTCCCTCTGGACAGCCTGGCCTTCCCTTAGGCCAGTGGTCGGCAAACTCATTAGTCAACAGAGCCAAATATCAACAGTACAACGATTGAAATTTCTTTTGAGAGCCAAATTTTTTAAACTTAAACTATATAGGTAGGTACATTGTTATTAACTTAATTAGGGTACTCCTAAGCTGGCCTTTGCTAAAAACGTCCTCAATCTGATTGAGGTACGTTCACTGAGGTGGTACGTTCGCTGAGATCGACCCCTTCCAACTCTCCCATCCTCAACTCGTGCATGAATCGTGCGCGCCTCCCCCGCGCTGTGTATCCCGCGGCCCGGCCTGCGCCGCGTCTCCCCTGGCCTGACCGATCGACACCCCCCACTTCTTCTAACGCCACTTCTTCAAAATAGACTCACCCAGGCCGAAAACCAACTTCTGCGCATGGGCCACGAAGTTTCAATCGCACTGTACGTGCGCGCCCGCACGTGGTATTTTGTGGAAGAGCCACACTCAAGGGGCCAAAGAGCCGCATGTGGCTCGCGAGCCACGGTTTGCCGACCACTGCCTTGGGCTCATCTTGTCCAGAACGAAACAGATTGTGCTCTGTGCCTGCCCTTCTGTTTTTTCGCCCCCCTGCACTCTCCCAGCGCTGCCGCAGGACCACACCGATACTGACGTTGCAACCCTGGGAGTGAGGAGGACTCATCTCTCTACCTGACTTCCCATTTCCCCACGATCACCAAGCCCTGGGATTTTTGGGGGGAACTTGCCTTTCATTTATTTTTATTTTTTGTTTTTTGCATTTCATTTATTTTCTTACATCTCCAGACTTGATCCACACTGGTGTGATTTCACTGGCTTTCTGCAGGTGTGTTCTTCCTGGTCTCCCCTCCATCCCTGTGCACCCCTTTGTCCTGTATCCTTCATGGATGTCATCTCTATTTGTATCCCCTTTATCCAAACAGTAGCTCCTCAGTAACTGCCGAGTCTGACCTACACTCCGCTCCTACTCAGCTCACTGAAGCCCCCTTCAGACCACCATCGCCACTCACCCCCAGACTGGACAACCTTTTTCTTCTTAAAAACAGACCTCCCACCTATTTTATTAGCTCCTTCCCTCCCTCCTTCCTCCTTCCTCCCTCCCTCCCTTCCTGCTGTGCATTCATTGGTTCATTCTCATTCCTTTTCTCTCTCCTCATTCCTAGCTCTGGCTTGTGCTCGAGACTCAATTCAGCACTTGCTGAAAGGCTCTCACTTTTTTGGGTCTGCAGCCAGCCGGTGACTCACCTTTGCTTGCACATTACTAGCTGTGTTTTTACATGGTTGTATCTTAAGGGCAGAGGTGCCATCATGATCTTCCTGTTCTCCCGGCACCTTGCAGAGGACCTGGAATGTTCCAAAGGCTTGATACATTTTTGTCGAATAAACAACCCCGACGGAAATGGATTGTGATTTGGTTTTTGTTGTTTCTTTCTTATATTTCCTGTAGCATGATATTGAACACAGAGTAGGTACGCTGGTTACGTGTAGTATACACATTATCTGGGTAATCATAGCCCCTGGCCCAAGGTGGAGAGTATTTTGTTTCCTCTAGACACCACAGTGACAGTCACTATTAAGAGAATATGCTGGACACTGGGTGAATGATGAAAAGCAGTTGTATAGTCACCTTGCCAGGCGCACTGCTGCATAGCACCCTGGAGCTCCAGAACTGTCCAGCGACATTGGTGTGCCGTCCTCGCCTTTGCAAAACCACCTGAGGCTTTGTCTGTTCTTGTCTTTTCAGAATGGGTAGCCTGCGTCAGGGCTAACTTTCTGGTGTTGTGCTACCTCCACGACGTGAAGAACACGCTGCAGCTCCACGACCTGGCCACGGGCGCCCTCCTGAAGACCTTCCCGCTCGAGGTGGGCAGCATCGTGGGCTACAGCGGGCAGAAGAAGGACACCGAGATCTTTTACCAGTTCACTTCCTTCCTGTCTCCAGGTGAGTCTCCCCACCAGTGCGGCTCAGTTCCAAAACCAGACCCATGTTTGGGTGTCTCTGGGGAAATGGGAATATAATGCTATGAAGTTGAAAATCACATGTGCTGTATTACAGCCACATCACTTAATGGGAGTAAAACAGAAAAACAGATGCTCAGAACCAAGGGAAATGCAGCCGCCGAAACTGCACCGTCATTAATCTTGTGTCCTGAGTCCTGAGTCTCTGTTCTGGGGACAGGACCAACTGTTGTTCTAGGTTGATGAAAACAATTCGCAGGAGCACATATAATCTTAGATTCAGCCTTGGTCTGTATGGACCAGGACAGTCACAGTGCACATAACTGAAAGCTTAAAATAAAAATCTATACTCACATCTGACATTACAGTTGTTTTCGAGAATAAACTAAGAATAAATCCTGCAGTTGTTAAACTGAATAAAGATAAGTCTAAAAATACAGTCTTGCATCATATAGAAAAAAACTTATTTGGCCTAATACAAAGAAAAAAATGCTCATCGATTGTAGTTTTACTTTTCATGTAAATTTCATGTAGTTAATTTTACCCAAAGTCAACATAGCTATCTTTTTTACTTTTTAAAAAGTCGGTCACACTCATTTTGCTTTGTTTTGGTTTTGTTTGCTTCTCCACTTGGCTGTTTTTGCAATTGCCGAAGCCATACACGTACTCCGACTTGTCCCAGGAGCCTGGTTCAGTTGGCAGTTTGCCTTGGACCGAGCAGGCCCTATCCTGAGATCAGTCTGGCTGAAAAAGTTTGTGCACGTTTCCTTGTTCGTTTTCAAGTTCCTCCATAGCTTTTTGGTCCTACCCAGTTTTGTTGCAATAGTTTTATCCTTGGCAAATACAGCAGATAGGGGAGAGCTGGGCAGGTACTGACTTGGCTCTGGGGTTTGGCCAGATGACGGTGATGCCTCAATTCTTTTTTTTTTTTTTTTTTTCACCTCGGAGTCACAGAGCAAGCCATTCATAGGAACCTTATCATCTGGCAGGTTGCTCTCAGGGTTATTAAAATCCAAAGAGTGATGTTCTGTAAGTAGGTCTGATGTCATACCTGGCACACCTAGTAAGCTTTACTTTCCCACGTGCCTTTCGGAAGATCTAGGGGGCCCAGGAAAAGTGCCCACAAGGATGTGGAAACCAGGGCCAGGAGTCAGGGACGGACGGGTGTCCTGCACCTCGCCCCTCTCCCCTGGGTACTGAGGTACAATGGCAGCCAATGGACAGGAACCAAGAACAGCCAGTTTCCTCCAGAAAGCCATTCTCAACCCACTGCTGCAGGGTCCACAGTTCATTCACTCAGGTTACAGCGGTTCTAGACGTTTAACATTGGAAAATCGCGTAGTTGAAACAAATGGATAAAGGGCTGAGAAGAACAGGGTAGAGGGTGACTCACCTACACTTAATAAAAGCCAGAGTCACCAGAGGCCCGTAAACCTCCTTCCATGGCCCCACGTGGCCATTTATTACAGGAACAAGCTCGTCGTTACTGGGGAAGAAAGGACTCATTGTCCCAGCGTAGAATGGTGGGTTCTGTGCCAAGCAGTGAAATGTTATCCGTGACCGTGGCTGTGAAGGTTGAAAAGAGAAGTGTGTTCTTAGTTCTGCAGTGCCAGGCAGCTTCTGAACAAGCTTTCATTTGCTGCTGTAATGCTTTGTTCCTCTCCTTTTTCTCTTCTTCTTCATTTTGCCTCCAGCTTTGTTTTTTTCTCTCCTTAATGCAATTTGATATCTAAAACCAAAGAACGGGACTTCCAGACTCAGGCCTTTTGGTCCAGATGTAAAAGTGGCCATGTAATTAATTGTCAGCATGTGTATATCACCTTAAAGGCCGGCTCGCTCCGGCCTCTGAAGGTTAGCTGTCCACTACAGCTGACTAAATTAGAAGCAAAGCCCCGGAGCCCAAAGTCGCTGCAGCTCCAGCTGCTGTGGACGTGTGAGCCACCTGGCAGGTGCAGGCCACAGCTGACTGTGGTCCCCAAGGAGGTGCCTAGTGCAGACGTGCCTTATGCCCAAGCCATTTAGGAGTTTGGTATCCTGAGTCACACCTGGGAGAAAACAGGCGGCCTGGGCAGCGTGACGCACGAGGCTCTTATTCCCTGTGGCTCGAACCACTTAGCTGTCGAGCCGATTAATTCTCTACTCATGAAACCTCGGAGGGTTGTCTAAGGTGAGCTCCAGACAGACTTGCACATTGTAAAAATCCTATACAGCAGCCCCAGGTGCATGGCTCTGGGAACCAGAAATTAAAGAACCTTCTCAAACCGTTTGGGAAA
>NW_005371219.1:10698502-10705586 GCF_000412655.1 Myotis brandtii
GAGAGAGAAGAGAGAGAGAGAGAGAGAGAGAGAGAGAGAGAGTGTGTTTTAGAGCAAATTTAGGTTCACAGCAAAATTAAGGGCAAGGTACAGAGATTTACCATATAATCCCTGCCCCTGCACATGCATAATCTCTCCCACCATCAACACCCCTCCAAGTGTATTACATTTGTTATACAGCTGATAAACCTACACTGACACATCATGATCACCCCAAGTCTATAATTTACATTAGGATTCACTCTTAGAGTTGTACTTTCTGTGGGTTAGGATAAGTGTATAATGACATGTATCCATCATTATGGTATCCTACAAAATGCTTTCACTCCCCTAAAAATCCTCTGTGCTCTGCTTTTTCAACCCACCCCATGTCCCAACCCTTGGCAACCACTGTTTATTTTATTGTCCCCATAGTTGTGCCTTTTCCAGAATGTCATGTAGTTGGAATCACACAGTATTGGCTTCTTATCAGATTGGCTTCTTTCATTTAGTAATATGCATTTCAGGATACTCCGTGTCTTTATTACTTTTTAGCACTGAATAATATTCCATTTTCTGGGTGTAGCATCGTCCATTTACACATTCACCTACTGCAGGACCTCTTGGTTGCTTCTAAGTTTTGGCAATCGTGAATAAAGCTGCTATAAACATCCATGAGCAAGCTTTTGTGGGGACATAAATACATTTTCAACTCTGTTAAGAAAATACCAAGGAGCACAAAATTTTTAAAGAGACTTGTTTTAGTTTTTATTTATTTTTTTCTTTTAAAAACCTTAAAACCCAACCTCAATCAGACAAAACAGTCTCTACGTGGGTCATCTTTTGCAAAGTTCTTTTGCCTTTTCTTTACATACGCAGTCTTTCTTATCCTTCTGATTCTTCTTTCACAGTTTCTCATAGAGTTACCCCTTTTCCTAACTCCCATTTCTTTTACCTCCTTACATTTATTTCGAATTATAGCAGGAATATCCCAGCTGACCAGCCCTGCCTTGTTTTCATCAGTGACCCATCTCCTCAAGTCCAGACACCTTAAGGGACTCCCATATTCCAAATCTCTCTTTCACCCTTAAATTTTGGAATTGATTTCCTAGAGATCACCTAACCAATCCTTTCTGGTTCATGAATGTAGGATTTCTCCAAACCCCACCTTCACTTGTACTTGGACACCAAACATCGTTACATTATAAGGATTTACATTACAGTGTGAATGTGCGAATATGTAAATAGAAAGCATTGCTCAACTAACTATATTAAGTAGTGGTACCTTCAGGGTTAACACAGCCTCTTCCCAGAAGACAGAAGAATAGGGATCAGGCAGTAGCCAGCCCCTGTGGTGTATTTACTTCACTCCACTGTTAGAGGATTCAATGTCTGAATTTCTTTTTTCTGGATAAACAGGCGTTTAGAGTGTATTTTCTATTCATTTCTTTCACTAGGGGATTTGCATTCTAGTCCTTTGGTGACTGTCTAAGCTCACTGGCCCAGTAACTGTCAGCGCTGGGAATCCTGGCTCCCGGTCCCTGTCAGTCACTGCACTAGAGGTAGTGGTGATGCCAGGGCGAGTCAGGTGTTCACGGGGTACGTGCTTGGTCTGCCATCTCTGTTTGTAGTTGTTTGGTGGTTTGGTGTGCTTTTTCTTCAAAGATCCAGATGGTTTTTGTATTTTGGGAAAGAGGGGAGCAGGTACTGAACAAGAAGCTTTTCCACAATTCACATATATCTGAAGATAGCCATTTCCCTCAAGATGACATTCATCTAGGAAAATTCAGCATATGCCCAGAGTGCAGCGTGGAAGTATTTAAGTTATACTTCATACCGAAGAAAGCCAATACTTTGAATCATGTTACATATCTCCCCACTGTTGATGTTAATCATACACCCTATGATCGTGCCTTAGCACACTGTGTCTGTAAGCGTGATGATTGGGATAACATTTGTCGGGATTAGCAGTCATGCTGTTAAGGAATCTAAATGTACTTCTCTTTGCCAGTGGGGGGCAGAGTATGTTTCTCAACTGTTAGTGGAGAACATACACAGAGGAGCTGAGAAGAACGCCAGCCACGGTTTTACTCCAGATCAGTCATTTAGAATGTGTCCTGTGGGAGCACCGTTTGGTTTCTGGTTTTCCAGCAAGCATGGGGATCACTGAACAGATTTTTCATATATTTGACAGTATATGTGTAAAGTATTTCGTGGGAGGGCTGTTTTCCACACCAGCCATTCTGGATGACTAATTCTGTTTCATAAACCACAGCAGTGTTGTTTTTCTCAAACAGTGGGACTTGTCCTATTTATTGTTCCTCCGATTTAGTTGTTAAATGTCAGCATTAAATTCAGGAAATAGAATTTTAATTAGTGGTTAAATAAGCTGGAAATCTTGGTGCATATTTTTCAATTTGTGTTATGCACAATTACTGGGATAATCAAAATTGTAAAGCAATTTGAGAATGGCTCCCCGATCATCTCTGGTCCCTGATTGCTGTCCACCTGTGTGTCTGTGAATGAGTGGGTGGCGGGTAGGTAGCAAGAGCCCCAGATTGCCATCAAGAGACCCCTGACTGGCTCTTGACTTTGGGCCACTCATTAGTCTTTTCCGTCGTAATTGGCTCTCAGGCATAACGGCCCTGTGTGAAATTTCCCATGTTATTTTGCCTGTGCTCCTAAGTGACTTGGCGTGGAGCAGACCTGTTACATTTCCACAGTTAGCTCTTCCCTCTTCTCATGCTCCCTGATGCTCCTCCGCTCCTCATGGCATCTGATTATGGTTTGTGATCCTTGTCCCCCTGTGTCTGGTGTGTTCATGGACTAAAGGTAGACTTCCGCTTCCTTCTAGGCATTATTTATCACTGTGATCTCACCAAAGAGGAGCTGGAGCCAAGAGTCTTCCGAGAGGTGACTGTGAAAGGAATCGATGCTTCCGATTACCAGACCGTCCAGGTATGGAGGAGTGTTTGCTCTTGATAATGTGAGTTAGAAAATCTGACTTCTTAGCTGGGCCTTCTGAGCCCAGCTCGTCAGGAGCTGTGGAGGTGATCCACAGTAATAAGGATGACAGATCCTTTCGGAGTTCCCGGGTCTGGGCACTGAGCCAGGATGGCCTCTGTCCTCCCAGATCTTACAAGTTCTCCCATAGCTACAACTTGACAAGAAGCCAGAGTCCCTTGTCTGGGGATCTCACTTCGGTAGCTGTCAAAGCAACACAGTTTGTCTGTGTTAGTCTGTTTGCTTGCAGTGGTTTGCGTTCTGGCTCAAGTTTTATGGTGTCATAAATAGCAACATAGATTTGCACTATGTGAAGTATTTACTCAAGTGCTATAAGTCTTTTCAGTCTGAATTTCATATGTGTTTCTGCCTGGCACAGAGTGGGCACACCATAAAATATTAGAATGCCCTAGCCCAGTGGTCGGCAAACTGAGGCTCGCGAGCCACATGCAGCTCTTTGGCCCCTTGAGTGTGGCTCTTCCACAAAATACCGACTTCTGCACATGGGCCACAAAGTTTCAATCGCACTGTACGTGCTCGCCCGCATGTGGTATTTTGTGGAAGAGCCACACTCAAGGGGCCAAAGAGCTGCATGTGGCTCGCGAGCCTCAGTTTGCCGACCACTGGGCTAGGGCATTCTAATATTTTATGGTGTGCCCACTCTGTGCCAGGCAGAAACACATATGAAATTCAGACTGAAAAGCCGCTGCCCTAGCCGGTTTGGCTCAGTGGATAAAGTGTCAGCCTGCAGACTGAAGGGCCCAGGTTCAGTTCCAGTCAAGGGCATGTATCTCAGTTGCAGGCTCCATCCCCACACGGCCCTCATCGAGCCTGTGCAGGAGGCAGCCAATTGATGTTTCTCTCTCACATTGATGTTTCTCTCTCTCTCTCTCTCTCTCTCTCTCTCTCTCTCCTCCTCCCTTTCACTCTCTCTTAAAACAAACAAACAAACAAAAACAATGGAAAAATATTCTCAAGTGAGGATTAACATAAAATATTAGAATGGATGAATTAACTAATTCATCATCATGGCACCACAAACTCAATCTGTGGTCACCCATCTTTTTAGGTTAAGAATCTCCGTTTTTATCTATTCAGCTGCCCAAGATCCTACTCCTCCCAGAAACTGAATCACTTATCTGTTGATGGCGCAGAATGGCCCTGCTCCTTCGCAGTGAGAGGTGACCTCGGGCACCAGGAGTTTATCAGGGCTCTCCCACCTGGAGGGCTGGACCCCACTGACCACAGATTAGGAAGTTAGGAATGAAGGAAGGTTAGAACAAAGAGCACTGATGCTCCTGAGAGTGTTTCTGTGAAACGAGGACGTTATTTGAGCTCGGCACATTACTCTTCACTGTCTAGAAATAGTCTAGATCAGTGGTTCTCAACCTTCTGGCCCTTTAAATACAGTTCCTCATGTTGTGACCCAACCATAAAATTATTTTCGTTGCTACTTCATAACTGTAATGTTGCTACTGTTATGAATCGTAATGTAAATATCTGATATGCAGGATGGTCTTAGGCGACCCCTGTGAAAGGGTCGTTCGACCGCCAAAGGGGTCGTGACCCACAGGTTGAGAACCGCTGGTCTAGATGATGGGCTAGATCTTGATGATAAAAGAAATAAAGCTTTTTTTACAAAAACCAACGGTGGGCTGGATCTGGCCCAGCTCTGCGCTTGCCAACCCCTGAGCTGTATCTGGAGCTGGCAGACTGGCCTCCGGTTACTGGAGAACGTCCATGCCCATTTGTTTACCTAGTCTCTGTGGCTGCTTTCCCGCTTTACCTGGGTGGGTGCAACAGAGACTGTACGGCTCACAAAGCCTAAGACACTTAACACTTAGCCCTCAAAGAAAAAGTGTGCTGCTCTCTGGTCTATATAAATAGGATTCGTAAGATCAGAATGTTCTCGGGAAACGCATAGGGCCTTTGTCATGAAGCCACGTCAGGCCTAACATCTGCACCTCCTGGTCGGGTGACATTGGGCGAGTCACTTAACCTTTCCGCCACCATTTTTTCAGTTGTAAAATACATAGTATCTACTTTGCAGGATTCCTGTAGGATTATATGAGAAGATGTATAATAAGTGTCTGGCACATAGAATAAAATGATTTTTTTTTTCAGTCAGTATTGGCAATAAATATAACAGACTTTCAGTCTTCCATATCCATTTCAGCCTAGTCCTGTATTTTAGGTTGTCATTCTTTGCTGTTTTTCCTTTTCTCCACGTATAGACCGTGTGTGCCTGTCACCTGTAACATTTGGCCATCTCAGGGCCTACTTCTAGTCCTCGCCTGGTCCCCAGGGCGTGGATGTGTGTGCGCGCACCTCATTGCCTCGGAGATCAGCAATGGCAGGGATGCCCAGGAACAGTGGCATCTTCTGCCCTAGAACTAGGCAGAGCTGCCTACAAGAGACCCCCTGTCTCCTGCTCATATCTGCTACCCAGCCCCTCAGGTCTAGATTAAAAAACAAACCAATTCTCTTCTCCATCTTCCCACACCAAACTGCCCCCTGTGCAGTTCCCTTTGGCGTTCAGGGACGGGAGGGGACTTGGAATGGTGACAGCTGTCAGGGAGGCAGCTTCTTACCAGGACGAAACTCTTCTCAGTGCGGGTGGTTAGGATCGTCCCTCCTGTCAAGTACTAGTCGCTGTTGTTTCCTGTTCTGATAACACTGGTGATCCTCACAGGTGCTGCACAAAGAGACCCGTCACCTAATGTGTATTGTTTCCAATTACAAAGGAAAGATAAAACTTTGCAGCCGAGCGAGCCTTTGTGTGGAGTAGGAATCTCTCTGCCCCGCGGACATAGGGAGCAGCCTGCAGTCTCCAGGGGAAACTGGAGAGGAAAGGCGCTTGGGTGAGGCCAGTCGCCCGCGTCATGGAAAACTCCCTGAATTCCTCTGTGTCCGACTCTTTACTTCACAGTGAGAACTTCCCTGGCTGCACAGACACTTATGACCTTTTATTTGTACTGCTGCACTCGGGGAGAAAGTTCATGGTAAATATTCAGAGAGATGGTACCGGGACAGAACACGTTGGTTTACAGTCTTAATGCGCTGCTCCTCATTTCCGTGTTTTAGAAAACGGAGCTGTGCCCGTGGACAGAGTGGAGCCTCCGTGTATAATACCCACAGGAGACTTTTATATCTATCGATTGTACACATCACACATACTGCACTGAGTCGTTAAAATAGAATCTGTTCATGTGTAAAGGTGCCTTTGGAATGCACAGCACCATAGACTAGTTTCACTGAACATCCGCGTCGCCGCGGTTGAGATCTGCGTGTGCAGCGGAGCTCGGACGTCAGACGTGAGTGTGACAGATGTCCTCGCATTTTGATTAGGCTCTCGGTGGTGTTGGCCGACAGTGACCGACCACTGTAAAAGCTGCCCTCCAGAGGGACCTGTGTATGAATGGAAAGCATGCTGACGGCGTGTGGAAGGAGCCACCGCGTTTTGAAAAACAGATACTCTGTTTTTGTTTTCACTCACGTTAGCATGATGCCACTTTCGATTCCAAACGACCCTGGTGTTTATATTTATTCCGTATGTAATTTAAAAAGACTCTCCCCGGGCTGTTCATTCCCTTTTACAGTCCGTGAGGCACCGTGGCCGTGTTGAAGCACCTACTGCAGCACCGATGACCCTGCCTGGCTGGGCAGTGCAGTTGGTGGTGAAGACGCTGCGTGTCTGCCTGGTGGTGTAGCTGGTAGCAGACCATGCCCAAGAGAGAGAGAGGGAGGGGCGGAGAAACAGGCAGCTACAGCAGCCACAGAGGGTGCGCTTAGTGTGACCTACATGCAGGCAGGGCCCAGAGCACCTTGAGTGGAGCAAGGGTGGGGCAGGGGTGAAGGATATGGTATCGTATTTTGCTGACAGCAGAGAAAGCTGCGCTCTACATAGCCTTTATCCATTCCTGGCGGCAGCTGTGGGTAGAAAATTGATGTGTATCAGAAATAGAATTTTGAGGCAGTTTTCTCCAGCTTTGGGTGGTGGCCGCTGCTGGGCTTCGGCTTCCCGTTGGAGGACGAGGTGGCATGGACAGTGGGCCTCGCACCCCACGCCCCGCCGCCTGCAGCCATGAGCCCGCCCACCACA
>NW_005371219.1:10705672-10713485 GCF_000412655.1 Myotis brandtii
GCCACTTCCCTCCTCAGCCCCTGGCGCCACCTCCGCGACCCCCGTCCCCCCGCAGCGGCCCAGATGCAGGCCATCAAGTGTGTGGTGGTGGGAGACGGAGCTGTAGGTAAAACTTGCCTACTGATCAGTGATACTACCAGTGTATTTCCTGGAGAATATAGCCCCACTGTGGTGCTTTTCTCTTGTGAGTCCTGCATCATATGAGAACGTTCGTGCAAAGTGGTACCTGAAGTTCGACACCATTGCTCCAACACTCCCATCCTCCTGGTGGGAACCAGGCTTGATCTTAGGGATGATAAAGACACGATTGAGAAACTGAAGGAGAAGAAGCTGACACCCACCACCTACCCACAGGGTTTAGCCATGGCCAAGGAGCTCGGTGCTGTAAAATGCCTGGAGTGCTCGGTGGCTCTCACACAGCAAGGCCTCAAGACAGTGTTCGAGCCGTTCTCTGTCCGCTGCCCGCCAAGAAGAGGAAGAGAAAACGCCTGCTGTCATAAATGTTGGGCCCTCTCCCCATTGCCCTGTATGCTTTGCTCAAAAACTATGGAGCCTTCGCACTCAGTGCCAAGTTTTTGTTACAAATTAGCTCTTCCATAAAAGCGTTTAGAACCAATCAGTAATTTTTAGGTTTTATTTAAACAAGTAAGTGTAAGGATTCAAACTTGCACATTCTATTAAAATTTAGCCCTAAAATGACAAGCTTTCTTAAAGCCTTATTTTTCAAAAGCCCCTATTTTTGCTCAGATAAAGAGTTGCCAAAATTCCTTGTGAACTAAGTTGCATTGTTGTGCTAAGAACACTAAGCACTAATCTGTTTCAAGGCCTTTGTCTTTGAGACCAGCTTCCGAAGTTAGGGAAGGCAGACACTTGCTCACGAATTTCACACGCAGCCTCCTTTACGAAATGTTGCCATTCATAATTTATCAACCCATGTTCATTATCTAACATTGTTCTGTATATCAACTCAACTCCTTGGATTGATCTTTTTTATTTAGTAGTGAGATTTTTTAAAAATATATTTTATTGATTTTTTTTTACAGAGAGGAAGGGAAAGGGATAGAGAGTTAGAAACATCGATGAGAAACGTCGATCAGCTGCCTCCTGCACGCCCCCTACTGGGGATATGCCAGCAACCAAGGTACATGCCCTTGACCAGAATTGAACCTGGGACCCTTCAGTCTGCAGGCCAACGCTCTATCCACTGAGCCAAACCGGTTAAGGCAGTAGTAAGATTTTTAAAAAATCAGTATATTAGCTTTTGCTGAGATCGTGAACAGAACCCTTCCTCGCGTGTTCCTCTGATGAAGTATTCTGCTCTCATGGGCACACTGGGGTGGAGTGTGGGGAACACTGGATGTGATCCAAGGATGAAGACAGTATTTTGACAAAATGTGAAGTGGAGATTAACTTACACTACATTGTACGTGTAACAAACTGAATAAAAGTGTCCCGGGTAAAATTTGAAAAAGGTTAGTTTCTGTCAAATGCAGTCGATGGTGGAAGTTGGTATTAATCATTGTTTTCTTAAGATTTTCCTTTTTTCTTATAGACCCCCCCTTCTCAATGAGCAATATGCTTCCTGGTATAAAATCTTTCTTGATAATGCATTAGGTTTTTGTACATTAGTAAAAGTGCATACCTGTTTTCACATTCTTTTATTCAAAGGTAATAAGTGCTTCCCTTAGTTTTCTAGTAACTAGATGTAAAAATCACATGTTGCATCTTTACAGTTTTTTAAGTAGTTTAGAAATTCTTAAACTATGAACCTTCTTACCACCCTGTCTTGCCAGATCCCCAGCACTGTACCTTGACTGTTGCTGGCCCCCTCCGCCTCCCTGTGTGGACACACTTCCTGTTGCTCTGCCTAACCATGTTCCTTTGGGTGGCAGATTGTAACTTTGTGCTTTGTGTTTGTGCTAAGATGTTCTGTACAGCTTACCCACTGGCAAGAATACAAAATTGGACCTTTCAACCACTAGAACAACATTTTTTAAAGTGACATTTGCAGAATTATGGAATGTTTTTACATTGATCTTTTGCTAATGCAGTTAGTAGTATGTTTTGCATGTATGACTTAATAAATCCTTGAATCATTAAAAAAGAAGAAGAAGAAGAAGAAGAGGAAGAGGAAGACAGTATGTTTTGCATGTATGACTTAATAAATCCTCGAATCATTAAAAAAAAAAGAAGAAGAAGAAGAAATAGAATTTTGAAATCAGATCCTGGAAAACTTCATTTTTCTTCCAGTCTGGGGTACATTAGGAATTTAGTTTTAGATAGTTTATCAAATCTACAATCAAGTAGTCTTTTCCTTTTATTGTGAATGACATGACCACATAATTTTGATTACAACCTCTGTGCCCGTGTCCTTAAAAAGAAGAAGAAGTAGCCCTAACTGGTTTGGCTCAGTGAATAGAACTTCGGCCTGCGGACTGAAGGGTCCCGGGTTTGATTCCGGTCAAGGGCACATACCTCTGTTGCAGGCTCAGTCCCTGGTGCTGGTCAGGGCTCATGTGGGAGGCAACCAATCAATGTGTCTTTCACATCGATGGTTCTCTGTCTCTACCTCTTCCTTTCACTCTCTCTAAAAATCAATGGGAAAATATTCTCTGGTGAAGATTAACAACAACACAAAAAAAGAAATCGAAGTACTGAACATTAGAAATGACACTTATTAAACAGGTTTGGTAATAAAGATTTACCAGACAAATCTGTCTACATCTATCATTAGGTATGTGTTTCCTTTTAAACAAAAGTGAAATAATTGGGAAATGTTAGCTAAATTTAGTCTTCAGCAGATATTTATGACACGACATCCAATGCCAGGTGGTGCTGTGGAATATAGAGAGATTTCAGGCACAGGCAATTAATATTAATTTATATAAATTAATTTTGGAAATTTATAGTCAAACTGAAAAGTAGAGACATAGAGATCTGAAAGGTGAAACACCCCAAGTATGTTACCACAGTGATGGAGGGAGAGGTGCAGGCTTCAGTCCCAGCTGCGAGGTAGGGACCCTCCTGGCGGGGTTGAGGAGGGAGCCTTCACTGCAGAGGTGGAAGCTGGTCATGGGCCTGGGGTGCTTTCAAAGCTCCTCACTCCCCACTGATACTCATGAACGACTTTCCCACCACCCTTCGTCAGATACTGCCTCTGCCCTTCCGTAGCAGCACGATTTCCCAGTTTCCCCGAAAATTCGAGAAAGAAAGGACTCGTGCCCTCAGTGTCCTGTGCAGAGGTTGCTCCTCCTGTGAATGGAGTGGTGTTTGTGCTGCGTTGAGTGTGGCACGGCGGAGGAGTGTAGTGGGGCAACAGTGCACTTTTTTGGTTTCTCATATCTCCTTTTTGTTCAGCCAGCTGAGAAATTGGCTGTTCTCCTCCCAAAATGAAACAAATTTTATAAATGTGAAAAAGAACAGTGAACTGAGTATACTATGAAGAAACTCCATTAACAGTTTCCACATTTTATAAAAGACAATTTTTCAGAAGGAAGAGCCAGTGTTATGGGGCAAGAACAAATGTAAATCAATATAGTACAAAAAATAGTAAGAATTATAAATACATAACATACATTTTTATCCTGATTCCTGTTCTCTTACGCTTTGTAGGAATTTTACTTTTTAAAAAATATATCTTTATTGAATTCAGAAAAGAAGGGAGAAAGAGAGAGAGAAACATCAATGATGCAAGAGAATCATTGATCTGCTGCCTCCTGCACAACATCTACTGGGGGTTAAGCCCGCAACCCGGGCATGTGCCCTGACCGGGAATCGAACCGTGACCTGGTCAGTGCCCAACCACTGAGCCACACCACTGGGCAGGAATTTTACTTTTGATGTTTACCTACAGTAATACCCTTGAGACATCAAGAACATCCCAAAGGTGGTTTGCTGTGTAGTTGAACAGAAATGTTAAAATTAGATGATTCTTTGAGTTTACCAAGATGCCTTGGGGTAAAGAAATTTTTTTCCCTTTAGTCTACTCTAGATGTTTCTAGTGGTGATAACTAGTTTGGTTGCTAGCATGCAGGCTTTCCGATTCGGAGAACATGTTCTCAGAACATTAATTCGTGTTTTGATACTAACTTCTGCGCTGAGCACGCAGCACATACAGTTTTTGAATATTGACTCATCCACATCCTCAGTGAGCTGAGAGCTGAATTAGTGACAGTGTTTTCTATAACACCATGTTCTCAGAAATCTTCAGGACATGTCCGTGAAGAGTGAGTGGGGAAACATTTCCAGAACTTTGTGAGGGTCGCCATGCTTGCAATCAGAAAACTGCTTTGCATTTAGTCAGTTGTTCTTGACAGTTTATTGCCTAAGTAGTTGTGTTATTTTTTTTATATTACGCTTCACTGTGACGTAAGTACCATTGCATGAAGAGATTCCTCCCCTTCTTTAGAATTCTCTTTGTCGTGCAGGCGTTCTCCGTAAAGGGCACATGTGTGAGTCTTTCCCCTGCAGATGGCAGCTGTTACAATAGTGTGACTGTGAGTGATAAGAGAGTCTCTGCTTTCTTGCTGACTGATAATAGAGAAATGAGCTGTGGGGTCCACATCTGTAGTTGCTGCGGTCTCTGTATCACTGCACATAAATCCCTCTCGGAGGTTAAAAAGTACATTACTTTGCAGCAACCTGAGAATATGTAACCCACTTTCAGTAAAAATCAGAAGGTGGCCTTGAGGTTTGAGCCCCCAAACCCCAAGACAGGCCTGGGAAGGTTTCTTGCGCCTTCCGTGGGCCTTCCCTGTGGTAGGTGGACGAGCACTCAAGACGAACCCAGGCCTATGCTGACCTTCCTCTGATGTCTCTGAACTTTGCTCTGAGGGACGGGTCCTGTTTACATGATGAACGATGAACGGGGACTGCAGCGAGGTGAGGCCGGGAACGCAGCCGGTGACTTAGAGCAGGGGATTCGCCATAGAAAGAAGCCCCATCGCCGGCTCTCCTGGGGGATGTGCGGGTCTCAGGAATTTGCTCAGCTTGCTTCGCCAGGGTGTTAGATTGGAATAGGTGTCGATTTAATTTGAATGTTTAGATTGACTTCTGGAAGGCAGTCTAGGTTTATTGTTCTTTACATATTGTATTAGAGGCCATCACTCTCAGAGATCAGGTTCTCTGTCAACTCGGTTCCATAAGTGACAACTCTACTCATAGGCGTATACACAGAGATTTTAGTATTTAGACATCTATAGATGATACCAATTTTGCTTACCTTGGTCTTAGAATTGTATGAAAGTTACAGGTTGGGGAGCTTTGCTGATGTTGAGGTGGGTAGATTTCAGGTTACTCACACCTACATCCAGCTCCTTGCTAGAAAACTATGTTTTGGGGGAAATGTTATAGTTCATTTTCTTATTTTTTAAAAAGTAGAAAGTCACTTCCTGCTTATTAGAACTGAATCAGTAGCATAGTGTCATCTATGAATAGTATGTGTGCTGATGGTACTTATCTTTTGCTATTTAATAATATTTGTTTTTAAAACCGAATCTGAAATTTCAAGGTATATTCCTCAGATTACATTCAGCTGTGAGCAGTGGGAAAGAGTGAGAATAACCATGGCTTTAAAGGAGACAGACATTTGTGTCCCTCGCACATAAAAGAAGCAGAGAGTGAATCAGTCAGGGGCCGATTTGATGTCCAAGGAGTGAGGAATCAAAGCAGCTTCTCTCTTGTGGCTTCATCACCATGGCTTCTGCTCGCAGCATTACCTCATGGCCCTAGAAGGCTGCTGGGGTTCCAGCCATGTTACATCCACTCCCCAGACAGCAGGAAGGCAGCTGTGAAAACGAGGGAAGGGGGACAGGGAAGGTGCATGCCAGCTGTTTAATAAGGATGTTTGTGAGAAGGGCACATATATTTTGTCTGATTTCATTTTTATTTTTAGCAAGAACACGTGGCCACACCTAGAGCAAAGAGGAGGTTTAGAGATGTATGCCAGAAAAAAAGCACACAGCTAAAAATTGGGGCCTTTTCATCACGGGAATGGAGGGAATGGATGTTGGGGGACAACTAACAATCTGCCACACAAGGCAGAACAGGCCTTCAGTTACAACTTTTTGTTGTGGACCCCGAGTCGAAGAAACTGAAACGCCACCTGGTGGCCAGGTACCTAAATTTCAGGATCCGGGATGGAAAAACAGACTCCAAAAAAAGTTGAATTTTCAAATATTTTAATTGTGACCAGCAGAAATCATATGCTCCTGAGAGAGAAGCACCTTTTGAAAAGGCTCTCCTCCCACGAAGACAGACATTTAGCGTTGCTTCTAGAACACGAGTGTGCGCCGTTCCTAAACTCTTGTCTTGACGTTAGCAGAAGTGTTGATACAAGTGTGTAGTGTTGTTCTGAGCATTAAAAGCCAGACGCACTCCGAGGGGTTATCTCTGGCAGGATGAGGAGGTGAGGTAAGCCAGGGTCCGGATGGCTGTTCAGGGGTTTCGTTCGGGTGGGAGAATTCTTGCCTGGGATAACCCACTCCGAGCCACCCTCCTGTACTCACCTGCAAGGGCGCCTGCTGTGTGGAATGGAAGCGTGCCTTGCGCCAGCCTTCCAGGAGGTGGGCAGGTCCCTAGTTTCATAGCTGCTCTCTTCCTTTTTCCTCAGTGTATATTTTTCTGCCAATATGGTTCGAGGCTCTGGACAAAGTCATATGCCTTCCAGTTGCATATACATTAGGGTTCAACTAGCAGAGCTCTCTCGTCTTACAGAGAGGAAATTAAAACTCATTCGATGTGTTTTAACAAAGGTCACACCATTAATAATTGACAGAACCAAGACAAAAAGGTAGAACTCCAGAGCTGTGCAAATCCCGCACATTTGTTAGCAGGGTAAGTTATTTGTGCTCTCTATATAGCTCAGTTGTGTTTTGGTCTGGGAGTGTGTTTGCTTTGTTGTTGTTGTTTTTTCACCTCTAAAATAAATCTTTAAGATTCCTTACCTCTAAAAAAAATGTTTCCCTATCATGTATCTAGTGAGTACTTTGTAAGCTCTTAAGGGACCTGTTAAACAATAAAAATACCCTCTGTATGAAAGGGGAAACAATCGGACCCATAGATTCATTTTTAATGATTTGTAAATATTGTTTTAGTGTTCACTTCTAGTCTCCTTATTGCATGTTAATGGAGATTCTCATTACCTTTTCCATTTATATCATATATATTACACACATACATATGCATACATAACATTTATATTTTAATATAAGGGGCTTTAAGTCTTAAATGTTGGTCATAGTTGAAATTCCATTTAAAGTATGCTCAGAAGTGAAATAAAACTTACGTATTTATGTTTTTGCTCTTCTCATTTCATTTCTGCTGGACCTCAAGGTCTCTCTTACTGGGGTTGGCATTGATGCCCCTACTGGCACCAGGTGGCTTCTAACTCAAATTCAGGAGAATATTCACAGGTTTAATTTGGAAGCGCTGGCCCAAGACCTTTGCTTCTTGTGCTGTGAACTTGCAAAGCAACGGCTGTGCCCAACGCAGGCGCCCTTCTTATCTGCTGTCCCTTAGAGGAGCGCGTCCATTCCAGCGTCTGTCTGTTCACTTTGCCTTGTTCATAGGTGAAGCTAGACAGAGAACTAACAGCACCAGGAGGGCGTCTACAAATGCGAATCTGGTCATTGCTTAGGTTTTCTCTCCCCTTTGCCCACCTGTCTTTTTGTCTTACCCCTCAGGACACAGCCCTCTCCTTCCCAACCTTGGGGAGTAGAGCCCTCCTTGGAGGGCTGGGATCCTCTGTAACTCCTCTCCTCCTCAGCACAGGGCTGGCCCAGGCCGCCGCCGCCTCCTCCTCCTCCTCCTCCTC
>NW_005371219.1:10713848-10745999 GCF_000412655.1 Myotis brandtii
TCCTCCTCCTCCTCCTCCTCAGCACAGGGCTGGCCCCAGGCCGCCTCCTCCTCCTCCTCAGCACAGGCCTGGCCTCAGGCCTCCTCTCCTCCTCCTCAGCGCAGGGCTGGCCCCAGGCCTGGGGGCCACTGCAGGGGTGTGTGTGGTCGGGGTGAAACTGGCTCTCTCTGCTAGAGTGCCTCTCCTGTGCTGCGTTTTCCTCGGTGGTAAAATGTGTGTGATCCAGCCAACCTCTCCTTGGGGTGACGGTGAATTTCAGTCTCTTGTACTGAGAGTTGGTGCTGGTGTCAGTTTGGGGAATGATTTATGTTCTTCTTGATACATTAGCCGGCAGACTTCCTGGCTGGGGTCAGTATTAGCAGGCAGGGCAGCCAGTTCTGAGATCAGCAGTCAGAAGGAAGTGACTATTGGCTATTGTTTCATAGGATAAAGTGGCTTCTTACTAAATAGTATATCCCTTATGATCATGTGTGTCTGGTAGTGTGACCAGCTTGGAGTAATGCCCGTGTGCCCCACAGTCAGGCCCCTGCCCTTCTCCCCTCCTCCACTCAGCTGCAGGCAGACGGGCTTCCTTGCTTTGCAAGTGAGCACGCACTCCCCACACCCCAGCATGTTCACCCCGAGTCCTTCGCTTCCTTTTACTGCGCCGATCAGCACCCCTTCCCTCTCCGTGCTGCAAAGATAGCAGTCCTCCCCAGCCCTTCCTCCCACGCCCAGCGATACTGGTTCCCCATCGCACACATCACCAGCTGGCATTATCTTTTCGTTGGTTTGTGTTCTTTAGAAAGTGGTTTTGCCCACTGCTGTGTCCCCAGAGCACAGAGTAGATGCATGTAATACTCAGTGAGAGAGGCAGTGATAGATGATGCATTCTGAAATTATCTACTGTGATTGCGAAAAACCTATAAATATATGGGACATTTCCTTTCTGTAGAATTTCTATGTTGGACACCTGCCTGTTCTTTCCTATGATAACTGGTCCTGCCCATTCAAAACCAATAAATATCGTCAGAAAATGAATGTTACTACCATCTGTACTTCTGTGGAGTTTTTTGCATGAGCTAATCTTTAAGAGTATTTTGGGTTATAGTCTGTGACCAAAGCAGGAAATGATACTACTGCCCCTCCCTCTTAGAGCAGCAAAGTAATTTTTTAAAATATTTTCCTAGCACATATTTATTGCAAGGCTGCCTGCTCACAAATGTGTGAGAACCTTTTGGACAAGCTGACCTGTAAAAAAAAAAAAGTAATTCTACTAACATATAAATTCAGTTAACCTATTTCTTATGTTTCATGAAAGTTTATGATCATGACTTTGGATTTTTTTTATTACTTTCTAAAGACCTTTAGTTTTTCTAATGTTTTTCAAAGCAGCTTATTTCATGCATTTAATTTTCCTTTCCTTTTTCATTGTTTGTGTTCCTTGTAATACCCCCCATGCTGTTAGTCTTTGAGGTTCTGGGGTCCTTGTGCTCCATGGTGCTTAAGATAACGGTAGTTATACTTACTACTCCTAATTCAGATAACATGGAACTTTCAAATGAGAAGATTGCTTAAGTAAATAAATAGGTGTAATTATTTCACAAACACTTATTAAGCTACTACCTTGTGATCTGGCAGTGCTGGGAATATAAGGAAGAGTGGCACTTACTAGGGGAAATGAGGATATAATCAAACTTTTTTGGCAATTTGATGGCGGGGGCGAGGGGGGGTGGCATATGAAAGTTGATCACAGGTTCTGTGGGAACCCAGAGGAGGAGGAGCGGCTAGGACTGCTCTTGGGGATAAGGCTGCCTGGAGAAGAGCTTTGGGCAGCCAGGAGGAGGGTGTTGGAGGAGGAGGATTGGTACAAAAGCAGAGGAATCCTCAGCACCAGGACTGGAAGGAACCCAGCAGCAGGAAACGAGCCTGGAAAAGGAGCTGGTCCAAACCCAGAGGGTCTGATGTGCACCCAGATGGGGTGAGAATTGATCCCCTCTACGATGGGGACCCCCTGAAAGGGCTTGTGCCAGATGCACTGGTATCTACCAGGAGCTCAGAGAATTAGGGCCAGGAGTCAGGGAGCATCTTGAGGCTGCCAGGGTCGGGGCGGATGAACCAATGGGCTTGGCTTGAAAACCCCAGCGGTGTGTACCGTCTCAAGGAGGCACTAACAGTTAGTTGGGGGAGGGAGGGTTGAGAGATTGCATCATGGGAGTCAGGGGAGAGGTTTCAAGGAGGATGGCATGGAACAGAGAAGTCACAGGGACACAGTTTGCAGTGTTGGGATGGGCCATGAGCATTTGAGAACAGTCAGCGAACGTCAGGTAGCAATGGACCGAGGAGGCTGCAGGAAGCCAGGGAGCCCAGCTGCCGCCAGGAGTGAGGGGTCTCCTTCCAGCCCTGGGCCTTGTATGTCGGTTACTGGGTAGTAGATATTATTCGGTCTGATCAAATGATCAAATCAATACCCCCTCCCCTGGGAAACTGACCTTTCAGATCATTTCACAACCGACATGCCCTTTCGCTTCGACCACATTCCATTTGCTAAGACCAGTAACTCTCCCCTCCGCACTTGCCCAGGATCAGGACCGCCCAGAGAATCCCCTGCCGAAAAAGCCCACCTACAGTCCTTTACAGTCTGACTCCCCTGCCCTGGGGCTGCCGCCATTTGGGGGCTCAGCCCATCTGGTTTCCAGATGACCTAATAAATTCATAATTCTTTACCCCTTTCGGCCATGTGCATACCTCCTTTGGTGACCCTAACAGATATTACGCGAAATCCACTGAGTGAAAGCTTTTGTACTTGGTGTGCTGGCTTTTAGCCAGCTTTTCTGCACACAGATCCTGACACTTCATAATTGTCGAGCGCTCGCGGATGCCATCCATCATCAGCACAACACAGCATTCTTTCCTAGATCCGTGGACCATCATTCGTTGATTCATCTGAAACTTTCATTTTTCTTAGACTTTGATTTTTTTATTATCTTAATGCCACCCTGATTACTGGTGATAATAAAAAGGGGTGTGTGTGTGATTAAAAATACATTATTTCTGCATTTTAAAATGAATAGCCGAGATCTTTCTATCATGGTAGTGCTGGGGTGAATGTGGGGGGCGGGGGGGGGGGGTGTGATTCATAGCCATCAAAAGAGAAGAAACTATATATGGTTTCATGATGAGATTTTTGCTACTGTTACTCTACTGCACAAATGTAAACCATTTCACACAGCCAAGTTGGGGTCCTAAATCACAGAAGAATTTGTGCTCAGACCTTCACAGCAGGATTTGTGAACTTCGTGATTTGCCTTCCATTTTTCCGCCTTCTTCTTCTCCGCCCCCTGGCGAGTGGCCTCCCACCAGCTACTTGTGATGCTCCTCCAAGCCTCTGGCTCCATCTCCTCTAATTGGCCACCTCTTTGCACCTGCCTTCGCCAGCCAGCGTGAGTCCGCTCCTGGCTCCGGGTTCCCAGTGGGGGCAGTGACCTGCGAGGTGGTGCTCATGAGCCGGCTTCTTATGATTACTGTTTAGGCGACTCAGAGGCTTTTAGGATGGGCTTCTTTCTTGCCTCTTACTCACCCAAAGGCTTTATTTGGGTGATTTGCATTTGTGTTGTCTGGGAGACTCTAGGTAGAAGGGGCTCGGAGGGTAATAGCAGCGTTAGATGTGTCCAACAGAAACTGGCCTCAGTGTCTTTGTGCCTGAGAATTTTACTTCCAAATGCACCTTTTCAGTATTCCGATCATCTTTCTGCAATGAAACTGTGCGCCTTTGCTTCTCACTGTGTTTTGCTGCATCTGTTTCCCCTGGATGTGCAGACGGCAAATGGTACCTGGCCAGTTGTGCCAGCTTCCTGGTTCCTGGGCTTCTGTTATTGCTGTCCTCAGTTCAGGACCAGCTCTGTGTTATGCAATTCACCCGTCCCCCCACCCTGCCTGGATGGCTTGATTGCACACTGCTCTCCCTTCGCCTCACTAGCATCTGGCTCCCTGTAATGCCCTCTTTTAAGGATCGCTTAACTCCCAGCCACACATTTTTAAAGGTGTGCCCCGAGTTTGTCTTTTCAAAATTTTGATTGTTGCTTTTATTTTTTCAAATACAATAAAATAAGCGGTCTGCTATAGTTTTGAGTTAATGAGGATTTGAAATAGATTTCAGGTATTCTTGTCTGGCTTTATGATGCAGGTACTGTCTCGTGTGGTAAATTACCATAACTGAACAATTCAGGAGCCACAGAGCTCCCCTGCGTGTAAAATAGATTAACAGCTGTGTGTAAGGAAAACGTCAGATATTAAATATTTTTCAGTAATAATAAGTTGGAAATGTGTAACCTTATCCATGCTTATGTAGCCTCTTAAGTCTCTCAGCCAGAATTAATTTGTATTTTATTACTCAGCTTACAGGCATTTTGATGCCAGACTCTAGGCTGCTCTGTTTGTATGGATTTATTTTTTATAACGAACTGCCATTTAAAATACCCTTATGTTGTTTGATACGAAGCATAGGTCTAGTTTGAGCATTCATTCGTGCATTTATCTAGCTTTTGTTTTCAAGTGCCTGCTGTTTATCAGGTACAATTCAAGGTACAGAAGTAAATAGATGCACAGCTCTCGAAGGGATGGGGGGGTGGGGGGGGCGGTAATCCCTGGAGAAGGGGCCCCTGGAGGAGGGGCCAGGGGATTTGCTGATCCCTCGTTTATGGTGACTAAGTGCATGGAGTCTGGCGTCAGATGGCCCAGGTTCAAATCCTGACTTCATCACTTAGGAGATATATGACTTGGACTAATTACTTCTGTGGGGCAGAGTGATCCCCTCTAAAAATGGGGGCATTCGTGGTACAGACCTCATATGTTAACATGAGGGGCTATTTATAAAGCCCTTAAATGATGCTTGTTACCTGGTGAGAACTATGTAACTGTTTTAAACAGATCAAGTAAAATAAATAACATGTATTTTGACCGAAATAAGGACTAAGGAAAACTCTGTTGTGAAAAATATAGAAACTAACTGGCAGTATTTTACTATTTGTTTTTAAATGTATGGAAATTTTAGTTGACAGCTTATATAGGCATTTACTATCAGAAGGTTCTGTCTCCAGCGCCTTGGCTAATTTTTGTTTTCTATACTTTCAGTTATTTTGACGTTTTCAGGGAGCAAAGAACTTTCTAACAATTAGAGAGGCCCCCAAATGAAATGAGCTCCGTTTGTGCTGTTGTAAAGTCCTTTCTCGTGACTAGAAATAGCCACATAGAGGTTGAACCTGCCTGAGATGCATTGGGTAGGAGCAGAGGGGGGTCAAACAAGTGAATGCCTAAAAGCCAATTAAATTTTTTTTTTGAGGGGGAAGCTCATACTTTAGTCTGTAAACATTGGGAGCAGGGGGTCTGGAGGTGTGAAGTGCCCATTTCAGTGCAGAGGACAGAGGAGGTTGAGAAGGACTCACAAAGGTTGAAGAGAGTGGAGAGCTTTCATTGCTGGTCTAAATGTGGGATCCATTCTGTAGAGAATGGGGGGGGGGGTATTGCGTGTTTTCAATAGGGGAGTGGCCTACATTAAAAGGAAGATCTCAGGCCCTAACCAGTTTGGCTCAGTGGATAGAGTGTCGGCCTGCGGATTGAAGGGTCCCAGGTTCGATTCCGGTCAAGGACATGTACCTTGGTTGCGGGCACATTCCCAGTAGCGGGTGTGCAGGAGGCAGCTGATCGATGTTTCTCATCGATGTTTCTAACTGTCTGTCCCTCACCCTTCCTCTCTGTAAAAAATCAATAAAATATATTTTTTTTAAAAAGGAAGATCTCAGGGAGGCTAATCTGGTCACAGGTGCCAGATCGGAAGGAGGCCTGTGGGATGGTAGACAGGCGGGGAGAAGAGGGGTGTGAGAGGCATCCAAGATGAAGTTGAGCCTCAGGAACTGAGGCAACTGGGTTAGAAAGAGCGCGTTTCACATGCAATGCTAACTCATTTATTCATTCAGCAAATGTTTGTTGAATGCAAACAGTGCAGAGCTCATAGCCTCGATGATGGATTTATCCTGCTGTTTTCATTAAGAGCAAAGCCAGCAAACGTGCATTCCACATTCAGTTTAAATCCCATTGTAGTGAGCCTTATTACCGGACAATGGATGCATCCTGCAAGCGCCTGAGAGACAGTGCCTGTTGCAAAAACAGTGCTGCTTTCTCTGGACCTCTGCCTATAGTAGGTGCTTTACTTTAGTGAAAATGTCTGATTAAGTGTTTGCATTGACCACAAATCCAAGCAGTGGCACTGAAGACAGCTTTTATATTCTGCAGTCAAGTCATATTGATTCATCATAGCCCTGAATGCCTGTGTACCTTAAAACACTTGAATACCTCTAAAATAAACTCATCAAAGTGCCAGTAGTCCAAGATCTACTTGTGCCTCTACCAGTCTTTCTTTCTTGGTTCCAGAACCTTCCACCCTCTGGTTCACTTCTGGCTCCACAGTTTGAGACTGGGAATAGGTTTTTTTTTATTCAGAAGAACAGATGGAGAGCTGAAGCATTTCTGCAGACTCTCAGTAGAGCACTTAGCACATAGTTATTGCTCAAGAAATGTACCAAAAATTAAAACAGATTTCTAATAGGCTGACTTTATTGTTGTTGAGGTGTCCCGTGAGTAATTTTTAAATCTTCATCCATCCTTGGAAAGGTAAACCAAAACAGAATAGAAATTTTCCTTTTGGCCTAAAGGTGACTCTTAAGCTCCTCCCCATCCCTCTGGAATTAAATGCCTACAAAATAGACAGGATTATAACTATCTAATGCCAGACTCGTGTTTTTAACCCAAGCACGATACAGAAATCTGCAGTGCCTGCTCGAAGACCCAGGAAGTTCTTCGTATGTGACTTGTTTTACAAAGATGGGAGCATGAGGTTGCCTTCTGCTCGGTTCTTCGGCGATGGACCTTCTCAGTCCCTGCTCGTGTTGACCGCAGGAATCCTGAGCAGCCCTGCTCCTTGTCAGATGTCTTCGCCACACCTGGCACGGGCCACACAGGTGGCCTCTGTCAACCCAGATAAAAGGGGGAGCCCAGCACCCTTTTATGAACGTTCTCCTGTAAACCTGTCAGGCTCTAAAATTAGGCAGGAGTTGCTTTCACCAGACGTTCTTCTCTCCGAAGGGCTCGCCCTTTGCCTCTCCCTTCCCCTTGCGTGGAGGAGCAGGTCCCCGTTGCTGGTGATTATGCGAGTCCTGAACCTGCCTCAGCACCAAATATAAACTGGATCAGATGCGGAGGTGAAGACTGTTTTCAGGAGCTTAAATGCTTGCACAGCTTTGAGTGTCTTAATAAGATTGATTTTGTTGCTAAATGTGTTCCTCTCAAGAAAAGTAATCATTTCGGTAGAGAAAGCTGATTTTTTCATAACTGATGTCATTCTCTTGAAGAACAGGAACGTTCCCTGGATTTGTTATGTTTCCTTGTTCCTCTTTTTTCCTTAAAGGCAGATGTTTTGATTTCATCTATTTGAAACCATATTCAGATGTTAAGTCAGCTGGACACGCATTCAGTGACTTGCAGTCTCACAGTAAAACACTCTTTCAGAGTAAAACCCTGTCTGTTTGCTGATGTCTCTGGAAAGTCATGCTTGATCATAAGGATGGGTCATTTCTGACATTTTCGGCTACGCACTTTTCATGCAAACCTTTTCTCTCTCTCTTCCTTAATCATTTCTTTAAAGGATTTCAACTCAAAGATCTGTGAGCTCTTACCTGTTAAGCAGTCATTCATTAGAATATGGTTTTAAGTGTACAAAATTAGAAGCTCCTTTAAATTTAATTACTTAGAAATTTGGGGATGCTTTCTTTATGGTTCTCTCAGGCATTTTTTGTTTCATTTGTGAAATGAATTATGTCAGTTAAGCCTTTTAAAAATACTATTGAAACTCAATTTTTTTTAGTAGAACAGCATGACAGGATATGGTGGGGTTTTTATTATTTCAATATTATTTTCAAAATGGTGACAGTGAATACTGTGTGGAGAAGGATCATCTTTCCAGCAGGCCCATTAGCTTGAAAATAAATAAATAATAACCCCTTTATCTGGAAAATGGCTTTTGATATGCTTGAGTGAGTCGCCTTTCCAAGAGGGTAACAAAACAGAAAAGCAAAGAAAGCATGATATTCCCAGGAGAATATTTGTTTTCTGCATTCCCTAGAGATGTGATTAATCACTGGGGGTTGGGGGGGGGGCGTAAAATAGGTTTTAACAGTTTCAAAAATTTGCAAAATTACTCCCAATAAAGATATTTACAAGGAAGTCATAATTTGAAGTGAATTGCTTTGTGATACAGTAGAGAAATTCTGGACTTGGGAGACCTGAGTGGTAATTTTCCATAAGCTGCAGGGTTACCTTAGCAGGTTTCTTACTCTTGTGGTTTTTATGTTTGTCATGTATAAAAATGAGAGATGACCGGCTGGATGAAGTCCTGGAGTGACCACCTCTCCTCATATCTGAATCATTTGAAATCCCCAGAGTTTGGAACTGTCATCTCAATTTCTCGGGGGTGAGAAATAACTGACACTAACTTGCTTTCCCAGGGGGCACAGTCTTGCAGCTGCTCAGAAAATACCTGTCGCTGTCCTCTTGCTGGAACCAGCCCACCCTGCACAGAGGCCTCGTTGTGCCTAATGTTCTTGGTTTTCTATGTGGAGTGACGTTGTTATGCTGCAGTGAGAGGCTCCAAAATGAAGATTTTTTAAGTGGAGGAAAACAGAATTTAAGGAAAGAAGCTTTCTTAATTCAAAGTTAAAGCAACCTTTGGCTGGCTCACTCATGTTTAGAAAGAACTGTTTCTTTGACTCACTGTTGTGATGGTTATTTTTTACTAGTGGCCCAGTGCATGAATTCGTGCACATTGAAAGGAAATTAATTAGAAGAAAGATTCGTGCAGTAATTACATTACTGCAAAAAATTACATGTCAAAATAGTATATATAATATACTATTTACATGTATCATGCATGTGCGAGTCAATGTTTTAAACTAGAGGCCCAGTGCACAAATTTTTGCACGGGTGGGGTCCCTCGGGATGGCCTTGCGAGGATTGGACCCCAGCTCACACCCCCAGCCTCGCAGCCCCACAGCCCCGCCTGGCACCCCGCCTTGGCCTGGCACCACCCCTTCACCTGCTCCACCATCCCGCCTGCAGGACGATTGATCGGTGCTGGGCGGCAGCCCCGTCCCCCCACTGCCACCTCTGGTCACCGTCTGCGGGGTGATCGGCAGGGCAGTTGGGCCCCACTTGCACCCGCCTTGGCCTGGCACCGCCCGCTCACCTGCTCCACCATCCCACTGTGGTCCCACTTTCGTCGGGGCCCATCGGTGCTGGCAGCACCTCCATTGCTGCCAGCTGCTGGCACCCGCCATGTTTCGCGCCGCCCCCTGGTGGTCAGCACACGTCATAGTGAGTGGTCGAACTCCCGGTTAAGGGGACAATTTGCATGGCTTTTATTATATAGGATTGCCAGTGTGCATCATATGTACTGGCCTGTCGGTCACTTAGCCTTTTATATATATAGATTTATGGTGTCCCTGATGAAAGTTTCATATCAAAACACGCTAAAATAGTCCCTCTTAAGAGAGTTCATGGGTGTTTGCAAAGACAGTCTGCTGTGGGTACTTTGGTGGCATTTGTCGTCTTTTAGGGTGAGAGGTATGCTGGGGTGTGGAGGGAACAGACCTGTTGCTAGTACTGGTTCCCGGCTCCTTGCTGACCTGGATCTGTTGCACACCCATTCCCTCCGCTGCTGACAGCAAGAAGGGAGGACGGGGCCCGCCAGCTCCATGTGATGCGCCTGTGTGATGGACAGACTTTTTCTGTTACTCAAGTGGGCGCCTGTTAGATCCCATGTGAGCACTTTATTTCCCTGTCCATTAAGGGTCCCGTAAAAGCTTCGTCATCCAGTTAAAGGGCGGTGCCTACAGTGGACACTCAAGAAGAATGTATGTGTAATGTCAGCTGTCTCATTTGGTTACAAGTAAGAGAGAGAAAAAAAGGTGTTTTTGCTTTTTAACTTGAACCTGAGTATTGTGGTAGCAGTGAGCTATTGCAAATGGAAAAATAACACATAGATTTAAGCTTTGGCAATTGTCTAATTTTGTCTACTTATCCAGCACTGATGGCTCCTGTATTATATACACAGATGCTCTTTGACTTACAGTGGGGTTACATCCTGATAAACCAACCCATTGGTAAGTTGAAAATATCGAAAGTTGAAGATGCACTTAATACTACACTGTCGAGTCCCAGTTGTTGACCCTTGTGATTGTGGCAGAACGGGAGCTGGCTGACTGCTGCTGCCCCACATCACAAGAGAGTGTGATACCATACATAGCTAGCCCAGGAAAAGAGCAGAACTCAAAGTACAGTGCCTACTGAATGTGTCTCACTTTTGCACCATTGTATAGTCAAGAAACTAAGTAAAATCATCATAAGTCAGGGATCGTCTATATATATAAATTACATTATAATTTTTTATGCTACTAAAAGTAGAGGTTCTATTCCATCACTTTAGCAAATAGGAGGAGTCAGGGAGACCAGCTGGTTTGAGGCTAATGAATTAGAGGATTCTGAGCAGGTCTGCCAAGTGAGAGAGAAGTGGTCCCTGGTTGTGAGAACTGAAATGACTGAATGAGGGCCTGGGGACCCTTGGCATAAATATGATTTGGGGAGCTGTCAGTTGGGTGGCTGAGGAGAGAGTGAAATAAAAGAATGTGGAAGAGGAGCACGTACCAGGGGGAGGTCACAGCCCCTCGCGTGGGCCCGCAAATGTGGACAGGAAGGTCCATAGCACAGTAGTTGATTGGAGCTCTGAGACATGGCAGCAGGGGATTTACAGAGATAAAAGAGAAGACCAGCTAGAGAAAATGGCCAAACAGCAGCATTTGGCAAGAGGAAGAAAAGCTCGTAATGCATTGATTAGGAAGGTTGAAAAAAGGTACCACAAAGAAAGTTAAAAGGCAGGTTATAGACTGAAAAGAAATACAAACAAAACATGACAGGAAAAAAGGTTATTACTTTTAATGTAGGAAGAGTTTCTATAAACTAAGTGGACAGTAACATAATTTAAAGGATAGGCATACTTTATTCTGAGGATAAGACATACAATAACTGATAAATAGATGAAAATGCTTGCTAATTTAAAAACTGAATCTTAAGGCAATAATGAGGTGATACTGCCTACTAAACTAGCAAAAATTAAAATCCATTTTAACATCCACTGCTGATGAGAAATGGACACTTGGATAATCATTGTCACTAGGAGCTTAAGTTGATACACCATTGTATTTGTCAGAATCTATTGAATTTTCAAATGCACATATACTTTGATCTAGCAATTTCATGTCTAAAGAATATATCCTTCAGAAATCTTAGCATGAGTGCATAGTATTTATCTTAAAAGGATGTATTTTATCGTTGATAACAGAAAAAAAGAATAGTCTTGTCAGTGAACTAATGTTTGAATAAATTTGTGTACATTTATACAATGAAATACTAGGCAGTGATTTTTTTTTTAAAATGGGATAAATCTGGGTGCTTTTAACTGGAAAGAAGTCCATGATGTCTTATAAGTGAGGAGTGGGAAGAGTAAGTTGTAGCCCAATATTAGCCTGATTCTGTGTTGTCATATAATAACAAATGATATAATAATCTATAATAATAAAAGCATAATATGCTAATTAGACTGGACAGCCGAATGACCTTCCGGACATCCTTCTGGACAAAGCCGCCACGGCAGGGGCAGAGGCAGTTAGGGGTGATGAGGCAGGCAGGCAGAGGCGGTTAGGGGTGATCAGGCAGGCAGGCGAGTGGTTAGGGGCGATCAGGCAGGCATACAGAGTGGTTAGGAGCAATCAGGCAGGCAGGCAAGTGGTTAGGGGCGATCAGGCGGCAGACATAGTGGTTAGGGGTGATCAGGCAGGCGAGCAGTTAGGAACCAGCAGTCCTGGATTGTGAGAGGGATATCCCCGGAGGGGTCCCAGGTTGAGAGAGGGTTCAGGCGGGGCTGAGGGACCCCCCCACCCCCGCATGAATTTCATGCACCAGGCCTCTAGTTCATATATAATTGTGTGTGAATAATTATACATAGATGTGTCTCTATAAACTTATGAAAAGGTGGGGAAGGGTATACACCACTGGGTAGAGGTAGGGATGGAGGGACAAGAAGAGAGACAAAAACATTTCATTCATGCCCTTTGAAAGAGCAGTGGTAGGGACAAAGGGATAAACAGGGTAACCCAGTATGAGTTGTGGGTGTAGGTTATTGCGGATATGTTTGATCAGGAAGGAAGAGGAAGATGGAAATTTAGCTTGAGGGGTAGACAGGGCAATACAAAAGGTTTGGGGTCTTTTTGTTATATAGGATAGGAGAAATTTTAGTTTGCTTGTATGCCAAGGAAAGGAAGAGAATACAAAAAGGAAGTTGTGGTAATTGGAAGAGTGAGGTAGTGGTGGAGTTGGTAAGGAATGGAATCGAGGCCAAGTGATCCTTCTCTGAGGTTGTAGACAGTGAGTGAAGATGGCAGAAAGAAGGTTTTGTAAGAACTCCTAGCAGGTGGCAGATACAGAGTAGGGGGATACAAATAGTGGTGTTGGGAATGGAAGAAAATGGGAAATATTGGAAACAACTACTCTGGAATTGATTGAGGAATAACAACAACAAAAAAAGGTATAAGGAAGACATTTTTTAAAGATATAGGAAGCAAAACATAAGGAATTCATTTGGGGGACAGGGGAGACATAAGGCATAAGTTCAAAGCCCATGAGTTCAAGTATTATCAATTTTCAATGAAGCGAGTTGGCGTTTCCTGAGTGCCCAGCAGCCCAGAGGGTTAGGTTAGAATTAGAGGTTTTTCGGCATTAGTAACACTTAGAGGTCTGGCCAAGGATCCCATGCTGCCCAAGAAAGCCCAGGGAAGCTGACAGCCAGATAGAGTAGAAGGAACTGAATGTCATAGTAAGAGTTTGGGGGGAAAAAAAGATGCCCCAGAAATAAGGAAGGGAAGGAGGTGGTGGTGAAAGAACAAATTGGAGTCTTGGGGGGGTGGTGTGATGCCAGAGTTCCTTGCAGAAGAGTTTGAAGTCCTAAGGGCAAAGGTAAAGCTAAGGTGATGGGTGTTTGTAGTGCGAGTTTGTTGCTGTAGACTTTAAGTTCATCTTTGTCTCCAGTGTTTAGTGCCGTGCCTGGCAAATAATGGACTGAGCAAATATTTGAATGAGTGGGATGGAAGTAAAGGTCTTGACATTGAGGGATTTAAGCCCGCGGAAGGTCAGCATGCTAGACAGATCATCAATTTCATTGATGAAAGTCACTGGATAAAGTCGTGATGCAGTGGTTAGAGTGCTTCAAATTCTCCCCCAGTCTGAGTTGAAGGCCCTCAATTTTAGCTCATCAGCCCCTGCGAATCACTCTTACTCCGCATTTACTTGTACCACCCACAGAGTTACACTTTATCAGAGGCTGCTAATTGCCACTACATTAACTTTAAATAAAACCGTGCTCCTCTGATAATTTTGAACTCTGCGGAGTATTCTTCTCCATGATTCCTAAACTGTCAAATTTATCTGTTTCTTATTATTTTTATCCAAGTCAGAAACAAATGCTTCTTATACTACTATTGGCAGGTTTCAAAACCTGCCAGACTTGTAGGCACATATTGTGGCCTGTGATGCCTTTCTCCAAATCTGCATTCCCGCCCCCGCCGCGCCCCCCTCCTTTATTTCCAAGCATTTTGTAGCATCTTTCTACAATAGGACTGCTACCTAAAAAAGCTTTGGATAAAATATGGCTGCAAGTAACACTAAGTGTAAAGGCTTCTGTCCTTGAACTGTAACTTGTGAGGTCAGCAAGACATTTCTAGGCTGGGCACGTTCGAGATGTCATTTTGGGGTAAAGAAACCATGTTTACCCAAAGAGAAGGCTATCTATAGATTTTCTGTCCAAAAGGGGCCTTATCAGCTTTTGATGGCTTATCGCTATTCTGTGGCTTATCGTTTACATAGCATTTAATATTCTCTTTCTTATCCTTTTACTCCTCTTATCAAAAAAGTGAAGAATATAGAAATCTTAACTGAACTTGCCTGAGGTTGCTTAGATTCAGGAAGGTTTTATGAGCCTTAATTAAAAATACTGGAGAAAAATGTCTTTGTTTGACCTGAAGTAATAGGATTTCTGTGTTTCTCCATTACTTTCTAAGCTAATATGTTTTGTTGTTGCTAACATTAATTTAACTGTTGTACATAGAAAAATGAAGGCAAGTCGAGTTATCTTAATATTTAGAAAGGCGGTTGAATGTGAACTTTGTTTTCTAGAAAATAAATCTCCCTAAACTGAATTGTTTGGCAGGGTGGCCAAATCTGACTTCTTGCAGAGCTGGGAACGGAAAACAAATGTGTGTTTTCTGTGCACCTTGTGAAGGCCACATTTTAGGGATGAGGAACTGAGGCTGAGGGAGGATGAACAGTATGTCCAAGGTCCCCTAGCTAGACAGCTGTGAAGTAAGAATTCAAATTCAAGTCTCCCTACTTTCAGACACCTGTGCTTTCCACTCCTCCACACTATCTACTGCCACACAAGCCGAAAGCTGCTCCACCGTCAGAGACCCTGCTGATTTCCACTGTGCTGCTCCACATCTGGAAGAGAGAACTATTGCCTGTGTGTGTTTCCCATGGAAAAGCATGCAGGTGTTGACGAGGTGGTGCTAACTCTCACCATTCTGCTCTCTTGTGTTCTAGATTTTCTACCCTAGCAAGGATGGTACCAAGATTCCAATGTTCATCGTGCATAAAAAAGGCATAAAATTGGACGGCTCTCATCCTGCCTTCTTATATGGCTACGGCGGCTTCAACATCTCGATCACACCCAACTACAGGTAAGCATGGACCATGATCCCCTCCATCCAGTGGAAGGAAACCAGAGCCTCGTCTGTTAAATCATGCTTTTTTCTCATATAGTTAACCATACATTTCTTGGCTTGTCATTTTCATGAAGGGATAAGATTGCGTTAACTACATGCATTTTTGGTCAGGAATTCCAGGATCATTACAAGCTGATGTCTTTAGTGGAACAGGTTATTTGGGAACTAAATGCTGAAACTATAGCTGCCAGAGTACGGAAGGTTAGTATCCATGGAGTTTTGAACAAAGGAAGCGCCTACCTTCCGTGTTTAGCATTTGCCCTCAGTATTCTCTTCACAAGGAAGGATTTTGCAGCTTCTGATGATATTTTTTCAGCAGCCAAGTCTTAAAATAGACTATCTTAACATTCAGCCATAAATATATTTTCTGTGTACTCTGTTATTTGATCCATTTTAAACTGTCCTACACCGTTTCTGTGATTATGTCCCAGTCTTTATGTTCAGGCAGGAAAAAAAATCTAAATTTAAGCATTTGCTATTGTTTATATAAATGTCTCCTGCCAGTTCTTTGCAAACCTGATTTTACTATCACATTCACAGTATAAAATGGAATTTGCTGTGAGCATCTCTATATATAAAAGCCTAAGCTACCGAACAACCAGCACAACTGAATGACACGGTCAACCAGTCGCTGTGACACGCACTGACCACCAGAGGGCAGACGCTCAACGCAGGAGCTGCCCCCTTGTGGTCAGTGCACTCCCACAGTGGGAGTGCCACTCAGCTTACCAACCCAGCCCGGCAGCCCACCAACCCAGCCCGGCAGCAGCCACTCACTCGCTCATTAGTCCTGCAGGTCCAATCTCCGGAGAACAGGCCAACCACCGATGGATCGGCACTGCTGGCATGATCCCAACAGCGCCGCCCGCCTCTTGGAAGTCAGCCTTAGGCACTGTGACCGCTTCCCCTCCCTAGACACTCCGCAAGGAAGAAACAATATAAAAGCAGCTGCCATGTGGCTCCTGACAACCAGCGCAAACGTCAGTGGGATGGATCCCAGGCTAGCAAGGGCATCCCACCATCCACCTGGAGGGCTGATCACATCCCAGCCCCTCACCCTTATCCCCCTTGGGACGGGCACCAGACACAGGGCTTACGGCTGGCGAGCGCCGCTGTAGCTGCACAAGCCTCTCCCGATCAGGACTGACTGGACACGAGCCCACGGCAGGCACAGTGGGGCCAGGATGAGCGGGAGCAGCAGGCGGCGTTGGACTGCCGGTTTCGGCCCAATCCCCACAGGCCACAACAAGGGACCCCACCCGTGCACAAATTCTTGCACCGGGCCTCTAGTTTTTAATAAAAGCAAGGTGACTCCTACCAGCAAGATCAGTTTTAAGCCAACTTCTAAATAGTGCCCACCATGAAATCTGATTCTCAGATTCATCTTTCTTATTTGGAAAGAAATGAGGGTGACTATTAGGACATGAATTCAGAGTAGATTCCAAATTTAAATCTTACTTTATTTCAAGTACTTGGTATCAGTAGTGCATTCTACTAATTATTTAGGATTTAATGAAATGGTTTATAGCCGAATTGTGAACTGTCTTGAACATCTGGCTAAAGAATTTGGTTTTGTTAGTGAGTAGCTGAAAAGGTGTGAAATCATTGTGTAGAACAGTATTTTCAGAAGATTAGTGAGGCATTATTGTATGAGTTGCTCTTCATTCATTGCACAATGACATCACCATTCTACATTCTAGGTTGCTTTCTCTATACCAAGCACCATGCTAGGCAAGGCCTGAGCCCACAGACAGGCTTCCTATCTCTTAGCAGAGTTTCCCAGGCAGTGAGATTTGCTGTTTCATTAGTATCCATGTCTGTGGTAAAACCAGAAGCCATATTTATTCCCTGTGTCTATTAGTCTAAGGATGCAGAGCAATAGCTGTTCACCTAATCCTTACAACAGAATATACAGTATGTCATTGTTTGCCCCTCTTCCCACCCAGAGTGATGAAATGCAAGCTTCAGTTTCCAGTTGCAGTGAGACCTGAGTGTAGGCCAGTGAACATGTGCTTCATCTAATGGACAAGGCAGAGGCTCGTACCTTGAGCCCCATATCCTTGGCCTCCACAGGGTGGCAAGGAGCCAGACAACACTGGTCCCTGAGTGGATCTGAAGTTAACATCATTTGTCTTTGGTCATTTGTGCAACAAGTATTTATGAAGCCTGCTGTGTTGAGAATCAGGAGATGAATAAAGAAGAGCCCCTAGCCACTTTCAGCCCAGAACCCGGTGGATGTGCTGATGGTTTCAGTGGAGACCATCAGAGGTGCATGAACAATATCAAAGAAAAAGACCAAGCAATTGAAGATCCATTTGGACAGTCTAGCATGATGGCACGCTCTCATCACCTACCCCGGCTGTCCTTTCCTCTTCATCCCCGAGATCCAGGAAATGAGCTGCAGGTTGCAGAAGCCCATGGTTTCCCCAGTTACTGTAAGGAAGAAGGATAAACTTCTCAAAATAGTTCCCAAATAGTTAAAATTTAATTTAAACTAACTGCAGCTAGAAAAAGAAATGTCACTCAGCATTTTTAGGACCAGAGTGGAAAGAGGAGGAGAAAAACGTGAAATCCAAATTTTCCAAAGGACTTAATTCTTTTCCCTAGAAACTTGGTGCTGTAGTTTCTTCTGTTTATTTCTAGAAAACATCCTCCTGCCATGAGCTCTCCATTCTTACGTTCTGGTCTGTGTCCTTTACCTCCACCACCTCTCCTAATGTATGTTGTCTAGTTATCTGAGCTTCTGTAAAACTATTTAAAATCCATGCTTCAGAAAGAGCTCCCTTTTTTCCAATTTGAACAATGTGAAGAGAGAGACTGGAAAAAAATAAAGGTAGCAGAGCAGGGGCCGTTACTGGTGTTCCTACGAGCCCAGCACCGTTCACACCAGGCCTGTGTCACCTGGCTGGCAGTATCTTGTTTGCCAAGATAGATGTTAAAAGATGTTCATTATGAAATGAGGGCCTCTGTTTTTCTCTGTCCGCATTATGAATTTTGTATTCCCACCTTGTATGGTGAAATATTTGCCAATATAGTACAATGAGGTCTTCTGAATGCTCATGAGCATGTATGAACTTTGCAGTTAAACATTAACCAGAAGTTATATGTTTTGCTTTAATCAGGTAATATAAAAATGTTGGGCTCCAATTTAGAGGACATCACACATAGTGTTTTGGGGGATACATTTTCTTTTTTTTGAAATGGAGGGAAATAATGTGGTCCTTACTTGGCGGTTAATGGAAGGTTCACTATTTTTATTGTTTCTCAGTGTGTCCAGGCTTATCTTTGTGAGACACATGGGTGGCATCCTCGCAGTGGCCAACATCCGAGGAGGCGGTGAATACGGAGAGACGTGGCATAAAGGTGAGGTCTTTTCTCCACAGAAATGCAAATAGGGCATAGTCAGAGCTGTGTTTGAATGAGCAGAAGGAGCATTTCACTAAACAAATGAAAAGTAAGGATATTTTCAAACATATTGCAGGTACCACTCCCCCTTTAACCCTTTGCGGTCCAATTTTATTTTTGGAATTCAAATAGTCTGGTCCAAATTAATTGACGGGATAGAATGGTGAACCGGCGGTGTCAGCCTCAGCCTCGACGTTGGACCGAAAAGGGTTAAAAATAACTTTGTGTTGTTGAGGTTTTTTTACCTTTTTAATTGGTTAATAAAATTATATAGGTTTCAGGGGTACAGTTCTACAATACATTATCTGTATGTTGTGTTGTATTCACCACCCCAAGTCAAGTCCCCTTCCATCACCACATATGCCCCTATACCAGTGGTTCTCAACCTGTGGGTCGCGACCCCTTTGGGGGTCGAACAACCCTTTCACAGGGGTTGCCTAAGACCATTGGAAAACACATATATAATTACATATTGTTTTTCTGATTAATCACTATGCTTTAATTATGTTCAATTTGTAACAATGAAAATACATCCTGCATATCAGATATTTACATTACGATTCATAACAGTAGCAAAATTACAGTTATGAAGTAGCAACAAAAATAATTTTATGGTTGGGGGTCACCACAAAATGAGGAACTGTATTAAAGGGTCGAGGCATTAGGAAGGTTGAGAACCACTGGTCGAGAGGGCTTGCTGGCCTGCAACAGACTAGACCCTTAGAGTGGGGGCTGCCCTTGGGCAAGTGCTGCTGGCCGGTGAAGAAGCCAGCTCAGCAAGAAACGTCACTGAGAGTCACAGGAAACCAGACCTTTATGGGTCTCAGAGGCCCTTTAACCTCAGCGGTTGAGCTACTGTGGCCCAAGTGAAAACAGTTTACTACTTGAACTTCACTTACCTGGCTTTGGGGTAGGTTTCCGGTTCATCATTTCCGCTCCCTCTGGTATTGGGTGGGTTCTGTAAGAAGCGATCTAAGACCAGCTTAGAAAGGCTCAGCCCTCCCAGGCACCTTGCCATAGCCCAGTGATGGCGAACCTATGACACGCGTGTCAGAGGTGACACGAACCGGTTGGACCCCTTTCCCCACACACTGGAGCCACAGGTTTCTAGAGTCCAGGCACAACAGTCCTGAGCCTGATAGCCCCTCTGATTGTGTTAGTCAGGACTTGCACGATGTGATTATCACTAAACATTTGTTGAATAACTACACCCGGTGATGCTAAATGCTGTGAGTACAGAGAGAAAAGTCGCGAGGGAAATGAGGTACGTATAAAGATGGATCTACAGCATAAGGGTAATGAAATAGTCACAGAAGTTTTTCCCAAAGGAGTGAGTACCTCGTGTGCCAGGCCCAGTCTGAGACCTTGATGTGCACGCAGCCTGGGAGATGGGGACTGGCAATGCCCCATCTTACGTAGGACACACCGGGGCACCGAGAGGTTGAGTAGCTTGCCCAGCGTGTCACGGTTGGAAGTGGTGAGGCTGGGGCTAGCACTGTGGTTTTAGATTCTGCTCTTTTAAATCATTTTGTGGCACTGCTTCTAAGTACCTAATTTTTGGTAGTTAATGAAATTTGAGTTTGCATTTTTCTCAGTCGCACTGAAAGTTGTAATGAAAATCTGTAGTGGACCTGAACTTTGCTGGCTGGGTCTTCTTACATCCAATGTCATTAGCACATGAAGGGCCATTATACAAATGTAGAATAGCATATATAAGCTCAACTTAAAACACACATGACAATTTTCGGGGTTTTCCATCCACGGCTGTGGAGGAGGGCGGCAAGTAAGCACTGAAAGTTGTAATGAAAATCTATAGTGGACCTGAACTTTGCTGGCTGGGTCTTACATCCAATGTCATTAGCACATGAAGGGCCATTATACAAATGTAGAATAGCATATATAAGCTCAACTTAAAACACACATGACAATTTTCCAGGTTTTCCATCCACGGCTGTGGAGGAGGGCGGCAAGTAGCAGCTCATACACTCAGTTTCCTTGTTTTGTGAATATACTGAGTCATGTCAGAATCTGAGTTCCTGTTCTGACTCTTTACCTCAATAGAATATAGTGTTGGGGGGAATTTCCTTTGGAGGTAAAATCTCTTATGTCCAAAATGATGTTCCATTTTAAGTTTAGAAAGTGTATTGATAACAATCTCAGGAACAACACAGACAGCACCTCTGCCTTCCTGGAGCTTTCATTCTCGTCCTAGGAGCAGGCAGTGCACCTGAGGCCCTGAGCCCAGCACGGGCTGGGAGGGGTCTAGCAGCCGGGAGGAGACCCACGTCTGTGGCTGGGCACGGTGAGCAAGGGGGAAGTAAGCCGTGGCAGGACCGCAGAGCCAGGCTAGAGGACCTGGTTTACTGTGAAATAAGCCTTTGTGGGAGTTTTGAGAGAAGTATCATAATTTGACTTATTTTTTTCCATAGGATCATGCATTGATCCTATTACAGTGTTAGTGCAGATGGAAGGAGAATCAAGGGCAAAAAAGCAGGCCAGGTTGGAGACTTCTGTCCAGGAACAGTGTTGCCTGGCCCTGGGGTGTAGTGATGGAAGTCCTTCAGTCCACAGGCCAGCGCTCTGTCCACCAAGCCAAACCAGCGAGGGTGTGATGGAAGGTCTGGGAAGTGGTCAGGTTCTGGGAATATTTTGAATTGGAGACAACTGAATTTGTATGTGGATTACAGGTCAGGTGTAAGAGAGAGAAGAATTAAGGGCAAATTTAAGATTTAATAGGAGAAGCTATTGAAAATGCCATCTGCTTCCAGTCGTGGGAGAATTGCTTTGTGATTTATTGGTTCGCCCAGTAACCCCTTTATATTTAGGCATTAGTTTGTGTCTGTTGACACACCTGGTCCTTTAAGGAACCTGCAGAGATGGAGTCCCCCCCCATCTGGATGCTAAGTGCTATTTAAAGGACAGTTTCCTGTCCCTCCCGCCTCTGAGGGGGAGGCCTGATTCTTTACCTCAATAGAATATAGTGTTGCGAGGGGGAATTTCCTTTGGAGGTAAAATCTCTTATGTCCAAAATGATGTTCCATTTTAAGTTTAGAAAGTGTATTGATAACAATCTTAGGAACAACACAGACAGCACCTCTGCCTTCCTGGAGCTTTCATTCTCATCCTAGGAGCAGGCAGTGCACCTGAGGCCCTGAGCCCAGCACGGGCTGGGAGGGGTCTAGTAGCCAGGAGGAGACCCACGTCTGTGGCTGGGCACGGTGAGCAAGGGGGAAGTAAGCCGTGGCAGGACCTCAGAGCCAGGCTAGAGGACCTGGTTTACTGTGAAATAAGCCTTTGTGGGAGTTTTGAGAGAAGTATCATAATTTGACTTATTTTTTTCCATAGGACCATGCATTGATCCTATTACAGTGTTAGTGCAGATGGAAGGAGAGTCAAGGGCAAAAATGCAGGCCAGGTTGGAGACTTCTGTCCAGGAAGGAACAGTGTGGCCTGGCCCTGGGGTGTAGTGATGGAAGGCCTTCAGTCCACAGGCCAGCGCTCTGTCCACTAAGCCAAACCAGCGAGGGTGTGATGGAAGGCCTGGGAAGTGGTCAGGTTCTGGGAATATTTTGAATTGGAGACAACTGAATTTGTATGTGGATTACAGGTCAGGTGTAAGAGAGAGAACAATTAAGGGCAAATTTAAGATTTAATAGGAGAAGCTATTGAAAATGCCATCTGCTTCCAGTCGTGAGAGAATTGCTTTGTAATTTACTGGTTCGCCCAGTAACCCCTTTATATTTAGGCATTAGTTTGTGTCTGTTGACACACCTGGTCCCTTAAGGAACCTGCAGAGATGGAGTCCCCCATCTGGATGCTAAGTGCTATTTAGAGGACAGTTTCCTGTCCCTCCCGCCTCTGAGGGGGAGGACAGGGATCTCTAAGGGTAGGACTCAGGATTCAGTATGAGGAATAAGCCCTGAAATCATAATTGGGGTGGGCACGATGTTTTTGCCAGCTGTGATGTGACTTCCTTCCTAACCACCTTACACCTGGTTAGGTACCTCTACACCCCACCTGAATTTTTTGAACACTGTCGTTGCTTCCTCGGTTTTTTATCTTTCCCACCTATCCCCAGGCCTAGTGCCAGGCACATGGCAGATGTTCAATAAATACAAAGAAGAATCTTTTTAAAACAGGACAGAGCCCTGAGCTGGGTTTTAGGCCTATTCTGCCTTGGGCTGTACAAACTGTTTCTACTCACAACACTTTTCTGCACCAACCAGGTATCCTCCAAATCACTTCAGTTCTGACACTACTTAAAGTTAGCACGGACCCCACAAAGTAAGGGCTCAGACCCACAAGACTGCTCCCAAGATGTCAGTCACCAGTCCTGGGCCTCCCAGGACCCCCTCCTCAGGTTCAAACTCTTTTCTTACATTTACCAGTTTGTTCTAAAGGACGGAACCCAGGAACAGTCAGATGGAAGAGCCAATTGGAGTAAGGTATAAGGAGGCGTGGGTGTGGCACTTCCATGCCCTCTCTGAGCACACCACCCTTCCAGCTCCTGAGTATGTTCCCTGACCTGGAAGCTGTCTGAACTCTTGTTTCAGGGGTTTTATGGAGGTTCTAGTATATAGGCACAAGTGATTAGATGATTAGCCATCAGTGACTGAGTCAAGCTCTAGCCCCTCTCCCTCCTCAGAAGCCAGAAGTTTTGAGGGAGAGATGACAGTTCCGACCTTCCAAGCACATGATTGATTCCTCTAGCAGCTGGTCCCAATCCTGAAGCCATCTAGAGCCCACTAAGAGCCACCCATTAGCATAAACTCAGGCACTGTTGAAAGGGGCTGGATTTGAATGACGAGACACTGAGTTCTGTGCCAGGAACAAGAACTAAAATGTATATTATTACACTAGAGGCCTGGTGCATGGATTCGTGCACCGGTGGGGTCCCTCAACCTGGCCTGTGGACATCCCCTGAGGGGTCCCGGATTGTGAGAGGTGCAGGCCAGGCCAAGGGACCCCACCGGTGCATGGTGGAGGCCGGGGAGGGACCATCCGAAGGAGGGCTCTAGAGTGTGTCCCACCTGTCTCACCCAGTCCCAATCAGCCGGACCCCAGCAGCAAGCTAACCTACCTGTTGGAGTGTCTGCGCCCTGGTGGTCAGTGTGCGTCATAGCAACTGGTCAAATGAACGGTTGAACATTTAGCATATTAGGCTTTTATCATACCTGAGGCCCAGTGCACAAAATTCGTGCGGGGGGCGGGGGGGGGGGTCCCTTAGCCCAGGCTGTACCCTCTCCAATCTGGGACCCCTCAGGGGATATCCGACTGCCGTGCACCGGTGGGGTCCCTCAACCTGGCCTGTGGACATCCCCTGAGGGGTCCCGGATTGTGAGAGGCGCAGGCCAGGCCAAGGGACCCCACCGGTGCATGGTGGAGGCCGGAGAGGGACCATCCGCAGGAGGGCTCTAGAGTGTGTCCCACCTGTCTCGCCCAGACCCGATCAGCCAGACCCCAGCAGCAAGCTAACCTACCTGTCAGAGCGTCTGCACCCTGGTGGTCAGTGTGCGTCATAGCAACCGGTCAAATGAACAGTTGAACCTTTAGCATATTAGGCTTTTATTATACCTGAGGCCCAGTGCACAAAATTCGTGCGGGGGGTGGGGCCCCTTAGCCCAGCCTGTACCCTCTCCAATCTGGGACCCCTCGGGGGATATCCGACTGCCGGTTTAGGCCTGATCCCTCCTAAACCGGCAGTCAGACATCTCTCTCGTAATCCGGGACCGCTTGTTCCTAACCGCTCGCCTGCCTGCCTGCCTGATTGCCCCCTAACTGCCCGCCCCAGCTGGCCTGATCATCCTTAACCACCTCTGCCTTGGCTCCTGCCACCATGGCTTTGTCCAGAAGATGTCTGATCTAATTAGTATATTACCCTTTTATTAGTATAGATAGGATTGCAATATCACAGGCTTGTTTTGAGACCCCTCCCCAACAGGTTTCTTAACCTCCCTCACCTGTGAAAGCAAGTAGGGAGGAGAGGACACAGGTTTTTCAAATAACCCTCCAATGAACAGTTGAACCTTTAGCATATTAGGCTTTTATTATACCTGAGGCCCAGTGCACAAAATTCGTGCGGGGGGTGGGGCCCCTTAGCCCAGCCTGTACCCTCTCCAATCTGGGACCCCTCGGGGGATATCCGACTGCCGGTTTAGGCCTGATCCCTCCTAAACCGGCAGTCAGACATCTCTCAAGAGGTCCCAGATTGGAGAAGGTGCAGGCCGTGCTGAGGGACTCCTCCCCGCATCCATGCAGGAATTTCATGAACTGAGCCTCTAGTCTATAATAACAAAAGCATAATATGCTAATTAGACCAGACAGCTGAACAACCTTCCGGATGTCCTTCTAGATCAGTGTTTCTCAGCCTTGGCTGCACATTAGAATCACCTGGGAATCTTTTTAAAATCCTGATTAGGTTTCTTAACCTCCCTCACCTGTGAAAGCAAGTAGGGAGGAGAGGACACAGGTTTTTCAAATAACCCTCCCCCCCTTGAAATTTACTTTGGTGAGTAAATCTCTATTGCTGATGAGACTATCCCACCTCGGATATACTGGAAGGAAGGGGAAAGCTTGTGGGCCATTAGGCAGGTGATTTATGATGGTTTCTTTCTGTGCTCTAAGAAAAAAGGCAGCCAAGGTTCTGAAAGCACCAACGTGTTCTTTTGCTCTGGTTTATTTAGCTGTTTAATAATAGACTGCCTCCCTTTTCTTTGTCTCGGTTTTTAGCTGCTTGTGCAAATCAGCGGCCTGACCTCTTTGGTTGTGTTATCGCCCAAGTTGGAGTAATGGACATGCTGAAATTCCATAAATACACCATCGGCCATGCCTGGACCACTGATTATGGGTGCTCAGACAGCAAACACCATTTTGAATGGCTTATCAAGTAAGGTTTTAATTCATATTGATGTATATGTTGCCAGCGATTTGATATCCTTTTGACTGACTGTTCAGACTTACTAGTATGGTCTTTAACTCCTTACTCTCCTCCATGTTTCATATTTGCATATAATTTACTGCAAAAGTAAGAGAAGTGATGGGAATACCTGTCTTCCTTATTTTGATCTTGTCTTTAACAAAAACAAACTACAGAGGAATGAAAGGCAGAATCTAAATGTGCCCCCCCCCCCCCCTAATCGCCCCCCCCCCCCCCCCCCCAAGATATCCGTCTCTTTCTCTTACACACTAATCCAGTAATCCAGGCACTGCTGTGAAGGGACTTTGCAGATTAAATTAAGGCTACTAATCATCTGACATTAAACTAAGATTATCCTGGATTGTCCAAGTGGGCCCAGTCTACAGGGACATACCCTTAAAGGCAGAGCACTCTCTGCTGGAGTCAGGGATGCAGGGGAAAGGGAGGTCACAGAGCATGAGGAGGACTTGACCCTCCAGGGCTGGCTTTGAAGATGAGAGGAGGGGCCTCTAGAACCTCAGTCCTCTAGCCTCATGGAACTGGGTTCTGCCAGCAACCTACATGAGTCTGGAAATAGAATTTTTTCCAGAATTTCAGCCCAGCCAGGTGACGCCTTGATTTTAGTCTGGAGAGATCTAGAGCAGAGAACCCAGATGAGCCAATCCGGACTTCTGACGTACAGAATTGTGAGATAAAAAATCAGGGTTGTTTTAAAAAGCTACTAAATTTGTGGTACATCCCTCAAAAACCACTTTTTTTACATCAATGTGTATGGGATTTCCTTTTTTAAATTAAGAAATAAGAAAATAGAGAGGAATATGTGCAAATACAGTTAAACTTACCTTGTGCTCTCAAGTATAACCACGAGTGTTTGAAACTACAGGCTGTGTATGGAAGTACTGTGCAGCTTCCCTTTCATGTCCCTCCACCACTTTGGCAATAGCGAGACCATGGCAGATAGATTCTCAGGACTGAGAACTACATTCTTTTTTGCCTCTTCACTCTCTTTACTTCCCACATGTAGGGGGTCAGGGATTATCAACAGTATTTAGGAATTGCCCTTGGAATAACAAGAAGCCTGTGTCCCAGTCTTCTCGGTCAATTATAAAGTTATCAAGTTTTTTCTTTCATTTTATAGGCTTTTTATGGCTAGGTCTCTCCAGTTAGAAATTCAGCTAAAATGAATTACTAAATTTAGTTCTTTGGCAAGAGAGTTGGGGGGACTTTACTTTGTAAAGCTGTTATTAAGTGTACAAATAGCCTCATTGGCACATACTGGTAAAAGTTGGATATTTGAAGAAGCCATCGTTCAAATTAACTTAGAAAAAATAAACATTTTGGGGGGATAAGTCCCATTTTAAACTCAACTGAAAATACTGAGTTAATTGGACAACGAAGACAACAAAATATTTGATGGAACCTGATATTTCTAAAATGGATTTGAAAGCAAAAAAAGAGAAAAAGTTCTAAATATTGTTGCTCTTAAGATGTCTGTGATATACGGGGTGGGCAAAAGTAGGTTAATGGTTGTAGTGCAAAACAGTTTACTCTTGTATTATTATTTATTGATTTTTGTATTATGGCTGTAAACCTACTTTTGCCCACACCTATATTCTCTCTGGATTTGAATTTTCCAGCCTAGCACTCATCGGCCTGCATTTACCTCTTTATCGGCTGCTCCCATTGAGTAGAGAGCTCAGCCCCACACACTAGAGCCAGAAGGGGCCGGCCCTATAAGGACCTGCTCAAGCCCTGCACCCCTGGCCTGGAGTGTGTCCCAGGAAGCACCATGGGGCCCCCCAAAAGAGAGCTGGATAAATAAAGCTTAACAGATTAGAACTTCTTAGAATCTTTAACATATAAATGTGGCATGTGAATCTTGAGGGGGGGAGGTTTGTAATGTTAATAGGCAGAGTTTCCCTATAGAACTAACTATTATCTGGATGGCTGGGGCTAATCCAGAAACACTCTGAAATGAGATCAGAAAACAGTCCATTGCCCCCATCGCATCTACTGGGAGCAATGAAACTCGACTAAAATAATTGATTATGTTCATTAATGCTGAACCCTTTGAAAAACATAACACCGCCCTGGCCGGTTTGGCTCAGTGGATGGAGCATCGGCCTGCGGACTGAAAGGTCCCAGGTTCGATTCCGGTCAAGGGCATGTACCTTGGTTGCAGGCACATCCCCAGTGCGGGGTGTGCAGGAGGCAGCTGATCGATGTTTCTCTCTCATCGATGTTTCTAACTTCCTATCCCTCTTCCTTTCTCTCTGTAAAAAGTCAATAAAATATATTAAAAAAAAAAAGAAGAAAAACATGACACCCATATTGAATAAAATATAAAGAAAAAATATCCAGAGATTTCCCTCACTTAACTAGTATGAATCACTGTAACTCAACTGTGCTTTCCTTCTAAAACTCTTTTTGTTAACGTGACTGGCAACTTACCTTATACTTCAGAAGGTGCCTTCTCTGCTTGTTCACCGACGTTCTTGCTATTGGCCAAAGGCGGTTTCTCTGCTGGAGCCAGCAGCCCGGCCCAGGTGCACGGGCAGGAAAGTAGGCCGTGTGATCCTCCCAAGACTGCCGAGCTGAGCCTGTAATAAAGGTTTTACAGACATTAAAGGGCAGAAAGCGGATTTCAAGTTCTTCAACAAAAGAAAGGCTTGCACCTATTATATCCACAGTCAGTGATATAAAAAGACAGTTGGTCCCTGGCTGGGCGGCTCAGTGGTTGAGCATCATCCAGTACACCAGACGTTGCAGGTCAGTAATTCCCGGTCGGGGTGCGTACAGGAGGCAACTGGTCAATATTTCTCTCCCTCTAAAAATCAAGAAAAACATGTCCTCGGGAGGGTTTTAAATAAAAACAAAGACAATCAGTCCAGTCAGTACTAATGAAAAAAATAAGAATCTGAAAATACTCAATTCCTGACGATCAGTGTGCACATAGGTGTGATTATTTCAACAGCCCCGTGAGTTTCGTTTCTTATTCAGTCCTCCAAAGTAGGAGCCAAATAAATGACAGAGCTCTTCCCAATCTCCAGTGGCCCTGGCCAGTGAAGGCCGAAATCGTGGTGCAAGCAGCCTGCAGTCATTGCCATAGAGTAGCTGCGGGCCTGTGGCTAATGGTGTTAGGCTGGTAAACCACTAGGTCACCCTGCCCTCCTTGATTGTCCTAGTGAACAAACAGCTCCGCTTTTGCTATTTAGATCATGAAAGTGCCTTTGCCTTTCAGGTATTCTCCGTTACATAACGTGAAGTTACCAGAGGCTGACGGAATCCAGTACCCGTCCATGCTTCTCCTCACCGCCGACCACGATGACCGTGTGGTCCCGCTTCACTCCCTGAAGTTCATTGCCACCCTCCAGTACATCGTGGGCCGCAGCCGGAAGCAAAGCAACCCCCTGCTTATCCACGTGGACACGAAGGCGGGCCACGGGGCCGGGAAGCCCACAGCCAAAGTGATAGAAGAAGTCTCAGATATGTTTGCATTTATAGCGCGGTGCCTGAACATCGACTGGATTCCGTAACGGAACTGCCCGCGCCCTCCTGACAGCCACACAAAACCTCAAGGGCTTTCCCACCGTTAAACCCGAGAAACCACTGGGCGTGCTGCTTCCCCACGTGAACACGGTTCCTGCACTCACAGACTGCCGTTGAGCAGAACTGCTGCGGGAATCATTTTATCTTTTCTAGCCTCCTTCTTTTTAGCAAGCCCTTGGCGTTTTTTGTGTTTGTTTTCTCCCCTCCACCCTGTGCAGGCACATGTTTAAAAAAAAACAAAAAAAACAGGCATGTTTGGGTAAATAAGGAAATGGCAGTCAACACATTGTGAATATTAGATTGCTGAATTAAGAGTCATAGTTGGGCATCCTTCGTATATAGCACCTCATGGAATTTGCTTCTATAATCATAACCAGTATATCTCTACATAAATGTGAGACCTGTTCTCATGAAAGACTTCTTTGCAACAACAATAAATGTTATTTAAGAACGGGAGGCGTGGTTTCTGGTTCCTTTGTGCTGAGGGGCAGCTCCAGATGTGCAGTCATTCCGGATCCTGTCGCTTTTCTATGGAAATAAGCAGTTTGCCTCTCCACACAGATTAATTTCTAAACAAGAAGTCATGGGATGTTAGCACTAGAAACAAGTTGAGTTGCGCCCATTCTAGCTCCCTTGTTTGTGCGTGATGAAGCTATTAGAGCTGGCTCACCTTCTTAGAGATTTACACTCAGTCAGCTCAGCATCTGGGCCTCTTAGGTTTGGATGCCTCCTCTGAAAAATGAGTGGGCCAGAAAGTAAAGATTATGCACCTTTTTGTCTATCAATTTGGTTACATAGTATCACTGGACATCAGAGTACAGTACTAGGATATAAAACTAAGAGACCACATGAGTGAACTATCCAAACAGATACATTTATCCAAACTTATAGTCAGAAATTTCAGCATTTCCCAAGCTGTTTTTTCCCCCATAGACCACTTTCTGGAAATAGAAAAGTTCATATTTATTTTTTAAAAAAAAGCGGGGGGAGGGGGGGTGGTTTTCCCTGGCTGGTGTTGCTCAATTGGCCTCACACCAAAGGGTCTCAGGTGTGATACCTGGGTTGCAGGTTTGATCCCTGGCCCCCAGTCGGGGCCCATGTGGGAAGCACATGTTTCTCTTAAATTGATGTGTGTGTGTCTCCCCCTCTCTCCCTCCCACTTTCTTTAAAAGTCAATGGAAAGAATATCCTCAGCCATAGCCAGTTTTGCTCAGTGGGTAGAGCATCGGCCTGCGGACTGAAGGATCCCAGATTCAATTCCGGTCAAGGGCATGTACCTCAGTTGCAGGCTCCGCCCAGGCCCAGGTCAGGGTGCATGCAGGAGGCAACCAATCGATGTGTTTCTCTTACATCGAGGTTTCTCTCTGTCTTTCACTCTCTAAGTATCAATGAAAAAATATCCTCAGGATTAAAATATATTAAAAATTAAAAAAAGAATATTCTCAGGTGAGGATTTAAAAAAAAAGACAAATGGGTTTGGATCCCCTACCACCACCCGGAGTTCTTAGGAGGATGTATATCATTCCTCAAACTATTATCTGTAAAAAAATTTAAGTCATTTGTTTTATCTCATGAAACATTGTTCCTTTGGGCATCAGTTTGGGAATTGCTGATTTAATTTAGAAAAGAAAACTGTTTCTTTGTCTTGCTTCATCAGACAGGACAAAAATTATCTATTTTGTATGAAGTATCTTAACCATTAAAAAACAAAAAAAGCTTAGAAGGCCCTGGACAGGTAGCTCAGTTGGTTCGAGTGTCATCCCAATACACCAAGGTTGTGGGTTCAGTCCCTGGTCCAGGCACATACAGAAATCAACCAATGAATGCATCAATAAGTGGAACAACAAATCAATGTTTCTCCAAAATCAAACTTTTAAAGAAGCTTAAAAGATTACTTCATTATTCCAATAACGTGCTTTTCCAAGTAAGTTTTTCCAAATCATCCATATTTGTGCTTTTCTTTGAGTTCTCTCTGCCTCTCAAATTGTGGTCTAAAATCAAACACATTTTTCTCTCACTACCTACCAAGCACAGCTGAAAGGTAGCCACCTGGTTTGATTTTTCTCTTCTAAAATCGTGCTGTTACCTTTTGTGTAAGTAAGCACTGTAGATAGTGCAGTTGTCAGTGAGCATGGGATTCACTATAATCCCCTGGAGAAAATCTGTGTCACTAAACAGTGCGTGCAGAGGCTGACGTCACCGTCTACCCAGAGATGCTAATACTAGCTAAATGCCATGTAACTGCTGACCAGCGTGGGGTGCGTGCAGAGGCTGACGTCACCGTCTACCCAGAGAGATGCTGATACTAGCTAAATGCCATGTAACTGCTGACCAGCGTGGCAGGGAAAATAAAATGCATCTGCACAGATAAACCAAAGGCAGCCTTTCTTCTGGACCAGTTGGGTCATTTGCGGTACAGACAACGGCGTTGTACCCACTCGGTCCAGAGCATTTTCTTTTCCCTTTTAATTGAATTTATTGGGGTGACGCTGGATAATACAATTAGATTTCAGGTGTACAATTCTATTATACACCCTCTGTATATTGTGCTGTGTGTCCACCACCCCAAGAGTGCAGAGCATTTCCAAGCTTGCACAGTCCCCAGCCATCCTCCCCACTGAGGTCTCCTCCTTGACAGCAGAAAGTGGGAATACAGTGTGCAGTCTCAGCTCCAGAAGTCAGTCAGGCCCAGGTTCAAGCCCCAGCTCTGTCATTTAGTAACTAGTGATCATGAGGAATGAACAAAATAATACACTTCTAAGTACCTAGCATATCATTGGCTGTCGATTGTGAGTTCTCTTTCCCAAGGTACTTTTCATTTCTAGATTTTACCTGGACAACTGGACCCCAAAGCGGAAGGTAGCTTTTTAAAGCCTTAAACATTGGAATTAAGACTTGGGGGTGGGCTCCTTCCCAGGTCTCAGGGTATCTTCCCTGTTCGATTCCACCTTCCTCTGTGTCCTGTGCTCTGCCTCCCTGCTCTGTCTTACGTTGGTCTACGGGGTTTTGAAAAAGAGCTGCGTATGTTACACAGGTGGTCTAGCTGCTTTGTCATGGGCCTTGCTGAACATGCTGCAGAGCACTGGCACCTCAGTAAGATAAAGTCACATTTATGACAACGTGGACACACCTGGGATACTGTAAAATGTTGCAATTAGTCTCATTTCCTAATACTCCCACAAATTTTTGGCAATTACACACACATGGTGCTGCTAGTTTGAAAGTTTAAATTTCAACTAAGAAAGCCTGTCACCAATTTCTCCATATTTACCTGACAATTTTACCAGCCTAGGGGAGTTCCCCAGGTAGACTATATATAACCAATTCCCAGAAGGGTTACAAAGACTCAAAGATGAGTTAAGGAGA
>NW_005371219.1:10746191-10748017 GCF_000412655.1 Myotis brandtii
AAAAGAGCAAAGGTCAGACTATAAGGGGGTGGCAGGCCGGTGGGGTGAGGACTGAGGTGAGTGAAAAAGGAATGTTTTGATATAGTCCACATCCATTCATATGCTCAGGGCTGGTGGTGCAAAGAAAAAAAACTCTGCCTTCCTGAAGCTGGCACTGCAGAGGGAGGAGACGATGGTAAATTATGTGGCTGAGTCCCTGTGCCGCCTGCTCGGAGCCCTCTGAGTGCATGGATGTGTCTGTCCTCCAGCCACCTCATAAACCATGTCCTACTCCTACCCCCACTTGGCGAGGGGCCAAGTTCTCCAGGCAGGAAGTGGGCAGGCAGGGCAGTCACCTTGGCAGCTGGACCCTAAAGAGCACTCTTGCCCACTAGTCTACTAACAACTAAGAGGGTTCTGGTTCCAGACGGTGACGTAGGAGGGTTTTGAACTCACCTCCTCCTAAGGTCACACCAAATCTATAGCTACATACAGAACAATGTCCTCTGAAAGAAACTCAAAAACGAGATGAGCAACACACCTACACTGGGCAGATGAGAAAACCACATGGAAACAGGAGAGGCTGAGACACAGGCACCATGACACCCACAGTCACCCACAGTCAGGAGGGAGCGCACAACGCGGGGCTGCTTCCTGAGAACCCCACATCTGGCACCCCAACTTTAAAAACCTGCACCTGAGAGACAAGCCCCCAAGTCTTCCAGCTTTAAAAGCCAACAGGGCTTGTATCCATGAGACCCACTGGCTAGAGCAAACTGAGAAACAGTTTTTATTTTTGTTTTGTTTTTGTTTTTCAGTCTGACCACATTTTTAATTTGAAAGGTAAAAAACCGTAACACTATAGAAAATTAATAGTTTTTAATGATCTCTCTTAACTTTCAAATATACAATGTAGTATTATTAACGATATAGTCACCATGCTGCGCTTATAACTGGATTTTTGTATATTTTGGCCGCCGTCACCCATTTGGTTCACCTAAGAAGCAGTTCTTAAAGGGCTCACAGACTCACCTGGCTACCTACCAGCAGAGAGGCAGCCAACTGAAAAGCTTCCAGTCTTTCTGCGAAAGACGCCTATTGGCTTATCTTAACGCTTTGGCATGAGGGGCAGGCTTCTAACTTAACAACCTCTACTGAAATGCTCTCCAAAGCCCACAGAGCCCAGTGGGAGGCCTCTTCACACTCTGCCCTGATCCAGTTGAGTGTTTCCCAGAAAGGACCCTGTGTACATGTCTGGTGCCCAGTGTTTGTGGCTGTGCCAGACCCCTTGGTAGCCTGGCCCTAGTGGCTAGCAGGGCTTGTGTTCACAGAGCTTCTGTTCTTATGTTAACTGGACAGTAGCAAACAAAGAAACAGCTCTTAACTGGCTATTACGCCAGGGTTCAGAGCAGAGGGAGCAGACAGACATGCCCACCTCCCAGTCTTCCCCTGAAAAAGGAATATTCACATGCTTTTTAAAAAAATTCTTTGTTGAAAGTATTACATATGTGCCCCTTTTCTCCCATTAACCTCTCACATACTTTAAAAGCTGCTGCCCAAGGGTCTGGTTTTCAGTCAGCTTGCATCTAGGTGCTGACTGAAATCCTCCCCTGTGGGACACTGACAGGTCCGGTACACCCTCAACTACTGGGAGCCACTAAGAGTAAAGTAGGCTGTTTGGGCAATCAAAAAGGTTTGAGAAACAACCAAGACATAAGGAGGGGTTGAACAGTAAGGCTCATCTCCTATAGGAGGCAATCCTGCACAACTGTGAGATGTGGCTGTTTTATTTAATGCGTGAAGACCAACACAGAGTCGGGAAGGGAAGGGAAGGGAAGGGAAGGGAA
>NW_005371219.1:10748118-10753646 GCF_000412655.1 Myotis brandtii
GGAAGGAAGGGGAGAGAGAGAGAGAGAGAGAGAGAGAGAGAGAGAGAGAGAGAGAGGGAGAAAGGGAGAGAGGGAGAGAGAAAGAAAGAAAGAAAGAAAGAAAGAAAGAAAGAAAGAAAGAAAGAGAAAGAAAGAAGAAAAAGAAAGAAAGAAAGAAAGAAAGAAAGAAAGAAAGAAAGAAAGAAAGAAAGAAAGGGGAAGGGAGGGAGGGAGGGAGGAAGGAAGGGAGGAAGGAGAAGAAAGGAGAAGGAGGAGGAGGAGGAGGAGGAGGAGGAGGAGGAGGAGAAACAGGATTATTTTCTAAATGAAAAAAAAAAGATAAAAGCCCTTACTAAAATGGAAATAAGTGATTTACCTAATAAAGAGTTCAAAGTAACAATCATAAGGAAACTCACAAGCTTGGGAGACAAATGGATGAACAAAGTGAGAACTTCAACAAAGAGGAGCGTCAGGCGGGCAGGCAGGGTGGTGATCAAGATGGTGGAGTAGGCTGACCCTGAGCTCACCTCCTCTCATGACACCAAAACTACAATTATATATATAGAGAGAAAGCAACTATCTCTGAGAACGACCCGAATGCTCACAGAACAGATTCTCTCCAGTGGAGAACATAAACAAAAAGCCACATTGAGAGGGTATGAGGGGCAGCGGTACAGTGTCCAGTAACCAGGAGGGATATCACGCATCTCAGCAGCCCCCACCACCCCCCCCACACACACACACACACACTAAGATGTCTGAGATCCACATCCGACTCCTCAGCCCAAGACACCTGCACAAGGAAGAGGAGCCCCCATAATATCTGGTTTTGAGAACCAGCAAGGCTTATACACTGGAGAGCTGAGGGGCTGTGGGAAACCCAGAATCCTTGCTAAAAGGCCTCCTGCACAAATTCACTCACTCTGAGTCACAGCACAGACAATAGCTTGAAAGGCACCCATATCATACATGAAGGAGATATGTTGATTGATTTTAGAATATGTGCCAGAGGGATTTGTTGGGGCTCTTTCAGGGGACACAGGCAACGGTGGGCACTGTTCTTTCTTTGCTTTGTTTACTGTCCTTCCATAGGTATCTGGTGGGCACCAGGTCTGACAATTTCCATTAATTTGCTATTTGCACCACCTGTCGTTCCCCTAAGGACTTACCCAGTCCAACCACTCTTCAAATCGGCACCCATCAAGCAGCACCAACAGACCTCCAAAGCAGGACCCTGCCCCCAGGCACCCAGTAGGCCTCAAAAGTGATGTCCCATTCCCCACAGCTCCCAGCAAGCCTCCTAAGTGGTGCCCCAATCCCCGGCACCTGGCAGGTGGCAGTAAAGCAACCCCAAAGTGGGTTAAGGGACCAGCCCCTGCACACCAACACAACAGTAGAGGCCAGGCTCACAGCCACCCACACTGGAGACCTTCCCCGCACATCAGTGTGCCAGGAGCAGTAGCAGACAAATCCCCTCAGCTGGCCATGCCAGGGCTCTGCCCCACACACCAGCATGCTTATAGCCACTGCAGATATGCCTCACAGTCAGGGAACAGCCAGACCCACCAGTGCACACACAGCAGTTGGGGCTGGGCCTCACAGCTGGGTCAGGGGCCAGCCCCATCCTACAGAGCACCCACACCTGTCATGGCCCAACCACAACAGGAGGATGCATGCAGTTCACACAGGAGACACCCCCAAAATACCTGGCCCTGGTTACCAGAGGGGATTGTGCTAATTGGCCCCACAGGACCCCTTCTATAGGCCACTCTTTTAATATTATGAGATGTAGCTGATCTACCTAGTATATAGAAACAAACACAGAGTCTTAGGTAAAATAAGGAGAAAAAGACATATGTTCCAAATAAAGGGACAAGACAAAACCCCAGAAACAATTAAATGAAACATAGTTAAGCAGTCTACCACATAAAACATTTAAAGTAATGGTCATAGGATGCTCACCAAATCTAGGAGAAGAATAGATGAACACAGTGAGAACTTCAACAAGGAGATAGGAAATATGTTTTTAAAAACCCAATCAGAACTGAAAAATACAATAAATGAAATTTTAAAAAATACACTAGAGGAAATCAACAACTGATTAGATGATGCAGAAGAACAGATCAGCAATGTGGATGACAAGGTAGTGGAAATCACGCAACCAGAACAGCAAAAAGAAAAAAGAAATTTTAATGAGGAGAGTTTAAGGAACCTCTGGGACAACTCCAAACATACTAACATTCATATTATAGGAATCCCAGAAGGAGAATAGGGAGAGAAAGAGACAGAAAACCTAATAGAAGAAATAATGACTAAAAACTTCCCTAACCTGGCAAAGGAAACAGACATGTAAGTTCAGGAAGCACAAATATTTCTAAACAAGATGAATCCAAAGAGACCCACACCAACATACATATTAATTAAAACATCAAAAGTTAAAAATAGAGAAAATCTTAAATGTAACAAGAGGAAACAAGTAATAATGCACCAGACCAAAGGTTGCCAACTGGTGGTCTGCAGACCACTGGTGGTCCATGAGGTCTGAAAGGTTGGTGACTACTGGTTTATGGAAACCTTTGGAGCAGCAGTCACCAACTGGTGGTCCGTGGACCACTGTTGGTACGTGAGGTCCGAAATATTGGCGACCACTGCACTAGACTACTCCTACCAGACTATCAGCAGAATTTTCAGAATTGTGCAGGCCAGGGGGAGTGGCTTGATATATTCAAAGTAATTAAAGGAGAAAAGCTGCAACCAGGAATACTCTATCCCACCAAGCTATCATTCAGAACTAAAGGAGAGATAGTTTCCCAGATAAGCAAAAGCCAAAAGAGTTCATCACCATTAACATGCATTATAAGAATGCTAAATCAGCTTATTTAAACGGAAAAGAAAAGGCCAAAACTAGAAATAAGAAAATATGTGAAAGAAAAATCTCACTGGTAAAGGCAAGCATATAGTAAAGGTAGTGGATCAACCACTAGTATGAAGGTTAAAAGATAAAGTAATAAAATCACCCATATCTATATATATAAAAGCCTAAGTGACAGTCGACCATTCAACCATCTGACTGGTAGCTATGATGCACACTGACCACAAGAGGACAGACCAGGAGCTGCTGAGCTGCGGTGACTTGGCAGCTGCAGTTCTCAGGTGATGCACCCAGAACCAAAAAGGAGGGTGTCCGATTCCAGGGTGTGTCAACCGAAAACCACCCTCTCACAATTCAGGACCTTTCAGGGGGTGTCAGAGAGCCGGTTTTGGCCCAATGCCCACAGGCCAGGCCGAGGGACCCTACCTGTACACGAATCTGTGCACCGGGCCTCTAGTCTATAATAATAAGGTATACACACACAAAAAAGATGTAAATTATGACATCAAAAGCATAAAACCTGGAGGGGGTGGAGTAAAAATATAGTACTTTTAGAATGCATTTAAACTTAAGTGACTACCAACTTAAAATAAACTGCCATTTACACAATAAGTTGTATATGAATCTCAGGGTAACCACAAACCAAAAACCTTTCTAAAATAAAGAGAAAATAATTCAAATTTACCACTAAAAAAAGGAACCAAATCCCATGGGAAGAGAATAAGAGAAAAAGAATAGCAAAGTTCTAAAAAACAATCAGAAAACAACAGCACAGCAGTAAGTACATACCTATCAATAATTACTTTAGTGACTTTGAGCATGTTTTCATATGTCTCTTAGCCTTTCTTATGTCCTCTTTCAAAAAGTATCTATTTAGGTCTGTTGCCCATTTTTTGATTGGATCATTTATCTTCCTTTTTTAAAGTTGTATCAGTTCCCTCTAAATGTTGGAGATTAAACCCTTATCAGAGATAACTTTGGCAAATATGTTCTCCTATGCAGTGGGCTTTCTTGTTGTTTTATTGATGGTTTCTTTTGCTGTGCAGAAGAAGCTTTTTTTGATGAATAATAAAAAGTTTATCAAAATCACCATCTCACACCTGTCAGAATGGCTATCATCAACAAATCAACAAATGACAAGTGCTGGCGAGGATGTGGAGAAAAGGGAACCCTTGTGCACTGCTGGTGGGAATGCAGACTGGTGCAGCCACTGTGGAGAACAGTATGGAGTTTCCTCAAAAAACTAAAAATGGAACTCCCATTTGACCCAGTGATCCCACCACTTCTAGGAATATATCCCAAGCAACTAGAAAAACCAATTAGAAAGGATATATGCACCCCTATGTTCATAGCAGCACAATTTACAATAGCTAAGATTTGGAAACAGCCTAAGGGCCCATCAGCAGATAAGTGGACTAAAAAACTGTGGTACATCTACATAATACTACGCTGCTGTAAGAAGGAAGGAACTCCAGCATTTGCAACAGCATGGATGGCCCTGGAGAGCATTATGCTAATAAGCCAGTCAGAGAAAGATAAATATCACATGATCTCACTCATTTGTGGAATATAATCAACAACATAAACTGATGAACAAAAACAGACCCAGAGACAGAGAAGCATCAATCAGACCATCAAACCTCAGAAAGAAGGTAGGAGATGGTGGCGGTAAGGGGGAGAGATCAACCAAAGGACTTGTATGTATGCATATAAGCCTAACTAATGAACACAGATACCAGTGGGGTGCGGGCATGAGCGGGGGTGGGGGTGAGGAGGCAATGGGGGATAAGGACACATATGTAATACCTTAATCAATAAAGAAAATAAAAAATATTAATTACTTTAAATGTAAATGCTCCATTCAAAAGACATAGGGTGCCTGAATGCATTAGAAAAACAAGACCCATCTATAATGCTGCCTATAAGGAACTCACTACAGACCTAAAGAAACCCAGGGACTAAAAGTGAAGATATGGAAAAAAATATTTCATACAAATGGAAATAAAAAGAAATCTGTGGTAGCAATACTTATATTAGACAAAATAGAATTTAAAACAAAGACTGTGACAAGAGGAAAAGGAGGGCATTACATAATGATAAAGACATCAATCTAACAAGAGGACATATCACATGTAAATATCTACACAACCAACATAGGAACATCTAAATGCATAAAGCAAATATTAACAGAAATGAAGGGAGAGACTGACTGTTATACACAAACTAGAGGCCCGGTGCACGACAATTCGTGCACTCGGGTGGGGGGGGCTGCCCTTCAGCCCAGCCTGTGGCCTCTCACAGTCTAGGAGCCCTCAGGGGATGTCCGACTAAGAGCTCCTCTGCAGGAGGTGATTGGGAGGGCTGATCAGGAGATGGCGCAGGACAGCGAGTGGCTGGCCCCATCTCCCACTGCCGCATCCACCACCGCTGCTGCCACCAGTGGCCTCCCTCTGTGGGAGGCTACAGGCAGACGATCTGGGGACAGTGCCCCCTCACCCCCCAACCCATCGCCCCTCCGCCGCCATCCCCTCCCTCTGCCCGGTGGCATGCGCCTTGGCTGGCCTGGTGCTGCTGCCTGCTCACCAGACTGTTGTTCTGCTGGTTTGGTCAATTTGCATATTATGCTTTTATTATATAGGACTAGAGGCCCGGTGCACAAAAATTTGTGCACTCGGGG
>NW_005371219.1:10754587-10770418 GCF_000412655.1 Myotis brandtii
GCTGGCTGAAGCCTGGGGTTTTGTTTAGCTTCTATATTTGCAACATAGTTGCTTAGAGTTGCAGCTGAGAGGCCAGCAGCGGCAGGCAGGGAACACAGAGTTCGCTGTCACTGGAGCAAGCAAGCCTCCCTGTTCGCTTCAGTGCATGGCTGCTGGCCGCCATCTTGGCTGACAGTTAATTTGCATAAGGATATGCTGATTAGCCAATGGGAAGGGTAGCGGTCGTACGCTAATTACCATGTTTCTCTTTTATTAGTGTAGATAGGTAGGGACATTACCCCGCTCCCCCCCCCACTTACGTTAATGAATACATCATCCAGGCAAATTGTCAACAAGGAAAATATAGGCCTTGAGGCCATATATTCTAATGTCATTTAATGGATATTTACAGAATGTTCCATCCAAAAAATGGCAGAATACACATTCTTTTCAAGTACACATGGAATATTCTTTAGAACAGATTACATGTTAGGCCACAAAACAAGTTGCAATAAATATAATGATTGAAATCATATCAAGCATCTTTTCTGACCGCAAAGGTATGAAACTAGAAATTACCTACAAAAAGAAAACTGGAAAAAACACAAACATGTGAGGGCTAAACAACATGCTACTGAACAATGAATGGATTATTGAAGAATTTAAAGAGGAAATAAAAAATATCTTGAGACAAATGAAAAGGGAAACATGATGTTCCAAAATCTATGAAACAAAACCAAAAGCAGTTGTAAGAGAGATCATAGTGATACAGGCCCACCTCAAGAAACAAGAAAAACCTTAAATAAACAATCGAACTTGGCACTTAAAAGAACAAGAATGCCCAAAGTGAGTAGAAGGAGGGAAATAAAGGTCAGCATGAAAATAAATGAAATAGAGACTAAAACAAACAAAAATGATCAATAAAATTAAGAGCTGTTCTTTGAGAAAAGATCAACAAAATTGTTAAATCTGTAGCCACTCTTTAAGAATAAAAGGAGGAAGAACTAAAAATCAGAAGTGAAAGAGAAGTTACAACCAACTCCACAGAAATACAAAGCATCATGACAGAATGCTACAATTGTATGCCAACAAATTGGACAACCTTAGAAGAAATGGATAAATTTCTAGAAACACAATATCCAAGATTGATTCTGGAAAAGACACTAAATCTGAAGAATGATTATTAGTAATAAAATTAAATCAGTAATAAAAAAACTTAAACAAAAATCTAAGATGAGACAGCTTATAGGTGAATTCTACCAAACATTCAGAGAAAATTTAACACCTAACTTCTCAAAATACCAAAAAATAGAGGAGGAGGGGACACTTCCAAATTTATTCTATGAGACTAACATTACTTTGAAACCAAAACCAGACAAAGACACTTAAAAAAAAGAAGAAGAAGAAAATTACAGGTGATTATCTCTGATAAACATAGATGCAAAAATCCTCAACAAAATTTTAGCAAACTGAATTCAACAATAGATTAAAAGAATCACACACCATGATCAAGTGAAATTTATTCAATAATGATTCCATATCTTTAGATCAACATGATACACCACATCAACAAAAGGATAAAAATCATATACTCATCTCAATAGATGTGGAGAAAGCATTTGATAAGATTCAACCCTCCCTTTTGATAAAAGCTCTCACCAAAGTGGGTATAGAGGGAGCATACTTCAACATAATAAAAGTCATATATTATGGCAGGCCCCAGCTAACATCATACTCAAATATGAAAAGCTGAATGCTTTTCCTCTAAGACAGCGGTTCTCAACCTGTGGGTCGCCAACCTGTGGGTCGCGACCCCTTTGGGGGTCGAACGACCCTTTCCCAGGGGTCGCCTAAGACCATCGGAAAACACATATATAATTACATATTGTTTTTGTGATTAATCACTATGCTTTAATTATGTTCAATTTGTAACAATGAAAATACATCCTGCATATCAGATATTTACATTACAATTCATAACAGTAGCAAAATTACAGTTATGAAGTAGCAACGAAAATAATTTTATGGCTGGGGGTCACCACAACATGAGGAACTGTATTAAAGGGTTGCAGCATTAGGAAGGTTGAGAACCACTGCTCTAAGAGCAGAAACAAGACAAGGATGCCCATTAACATCACTTCTATTCAACATTAGAATTCCTAGTCACAGTAAAGAAAAGAAATAAAAGGCATCCAAATTGGAAAGGAAAAAGTAAAACTCGTATTATTTGCAGATGACATGATACTATATATTACTACATATATTTTAAAAAATTCTAAAGATCCCACCAAAAAGCTATTAGAACTAGTAAACATGAATTCAGTAAAGTTTCAAAATACAGAATCAATATACGGAAATACGTTGTATTTCTATACACCAATAATGGATGGTCAGAAGAAGAAATTAAGAAAAGAATCACATTTTCAATTGCATCAAAAAATAAAATATCTAGGAATAAATTTACCTTAAGAGGTGAACGACCTGATGTACTCTGAAAACTGTAAGACATTGAAGAAAGAAATTTAAGAAGATACAAGTAAATGGAAGGATATACCCTGTTCATGAATTAGAAGTATTAATATTGTGAAAATATCCTTACAACCTAAAGGAATATACAGATTCAACGTAATCCCTATTAAAATACCAATGAAGCTTGGCCAGTGTAGCTCAGTTGAATGTCGACCCATGCACCAAGAGATTGTCTGTTTGATTCCTGGTCAGGGCACATGCCCATGGTGCGGACTCTAGACAACCGATCTATGATTTTCTCTCATTGATGTTTCTTTTCTTTTCTTTTTAAAAATATATTATTATTGATTTCAGAGAGGAAGGGAGAGGGAGAGAGATGGAAATATCAATGATGAGAGGGCCATTGATCGGCTGCCTCCTGCACGCCCCCCATTGGGGATTGAGTCCACAACCCTGGCATGTGCCCTTGACCAGAATAGAACCCAGGACTCTTCAATCCGAAGGCTGACACCATATCCACTAAGCCAAATCAGCTAGGGCTCTAGTTGATGTTTCTATCTCTCTTTCCCTCACTGTTACGGCCAATGGGGCCTGCTCGGGCGCCACTTGTTACGGCCAAAGGTGATCCTTAGTGGGGGGTGAAAGGATTGAGAAAAGACAGACAAGAGAATGAAAGCTGGGTTTCGGTGGGACACTGCTCCCTGATGAGGAGACAGCGCTAGCGCCCACAAGCCATGTCTTTATTTTATAGCAGATGCCACGAGGCAAAGTAGGGGCATGATCAAGTTGTTTATAGCATTCTCGTGAGTTCCAACCTCACTCAATTACATGCACCCGAACTCTATCACAAGGCACGTGGGGCTACGTGTTTGGACCATAGGTTCAAGCTTACAACCACAGCTGTTGGCTATGATTGTGCTGGGAGGGCCCTGCCCTCCAGCTGGGACTTGCACGTGGCAATGAGAGGACCCTGTCCTTTCATTAGTCCGAGGCTTGAACCTGGCCAAAACACTGTAGCCATGCCCCACACCTCACCCTTCCTCTCTCTCTAAAAATCAATAAAAACATTTTTAAAAATACCAATGGCATTCTCAGAATTAGGACTAATATTAAAATATATATGGAACCACAAAGACCCCACATAGCCCAAGAAATGTTGAAAAAGAACAAAATGGGAGGTATCATGCTCCCTGATATCAAACTATACTATAAAGATATAATAATCAAAATTATTATAATATAAATAATAATAATATATAATAATCAAAATAGTATGGTACTGGCATGTTTCCATGCCTGTGCATTGAGCATCTGCCCCCTGGTGGTCATTGCACATCATAGCTAGTCATAGCTACGGGACAGCCGGCTGGTCGCTTAGGCTTTTAAATATATAGATGTCCAGAAAAGGCAAATCTATAAAGACATAACATAGATAAGAGGTTGCCTGGAGTGGGGAGTAGGAATGGGGCTGAACTCGGTGGGGATCTGACTAGGGTGATGAAATGTCCTGAAACTGGATTATAGTAATGGTTGCACAACCCAGTAAATTGACAAGAGAGGAACTGCACACTTGATATGGGTGAGTTTTATGGTATGGAAATTATACTTCAATAAAATTGCCAAAATAAACTCTGGTAGTGAAAAAAAAAGAAAAAGGAGCAAATGAATCTTTGGGTGGGCACCATCCAGGAATAGCCACCTGGAGAATTGCAATGTCAAGTAGAAAAGGCGGACAGAGAGCAATTGAGATTAAAGTTTTTGTGTGTGTTTTTCATCAGGTCCTGGCAAAGAAGTAGAGGACTATCTTGAGCAGCGGTTCTTATGTCAGAGTTTACCTCTGGGGGCACAGCTGTCCCTCTACTGAGTCTGCTCCAGTACATCAGACGGTTGAGACCATGTCCTGTGAAGAACGCCCTGATCCCACCTGGCAGGCTTCTCCCTGCTCAGGAGCTTCTCCCTACTCAGGAGCTCAGGGCCAGGGCCAGGCCAAGGCCTACGGAGCAGCGGAGGGCAGCCAGGGGTCACACAGGCAGGTAGTCTCCTTTAATGCTGTACCGGCTGAGAAAGCTATCATGTTCTCTCTGTTCGAGAGGGAATTCCTCGGTGGCCATTCATGAGAGCCATTAATGCCAAATAACCTCAGGAATTGTACACAAACGACCTTCGTGGTGATATGACTTAGAAAGTGATTTACATTTAGTTGGCAATGAAAATATTACACTGTTCTCTGGTTCCCAAGTATATGAAAGGCTTTGGTGAGTATCAAAGGCAAGAGCTTCCAGCCATTTTAAAGAGGGAGTCAGACTGAGGTTAAGCTGGAAACAAGGTCGGCCTCAAAGTGTCACAACCATAAATTCATGGGGGAAAGGACGGACATTAGCACAGACACGGCCGCATTGCTTCCCCCCAGGACATTCAGACACTGGCCCGCGATTGGCCTTTTCCAGAAGGCCCGGTTCCCTGCAGGCTCAATGCCCAGAAGTTGCACCTACCTGACTCCAGGAACAACGGGAACATGCCAGCTCTGCCACTGCTCTGGCCTTGCCTCGGAGAGTAAATTCCCTCTGATTCATCCAGGATGGTTGGTACATGCAAGTGCGTTTCCAGAGGGAAGATGACTGGGAGGGGCTTCAGCGTTTGTTCACACCTGAACTTCTGAGTTGATTTTGCTATTTCCTGGTGAGCAGCAAGGCTACATGGGTGAAAGGGTTTCAGGTTTACTTGGTGAGGGAGAGAACGGTCAGTGTAGGGAGGGAGTTCAGGGAAGGGATGATTCCAGAAGGGAAACTGGGGAACAGATACTGCAGATGGAGTTTGCCTACCTCTCCCTCTTACTCCCGGTGTCTCCGCCCCGGAGAGCTGTCACGTGGCCTCTCATGGCACACAGTTTCCCCCCAGCGATCCCACAACGTCAAGAGCTTCAGCTGAGAACAATGGTCCAGGTGGCAGAAACACAGAGATTTTGAAGCCTGAATCAGCCCAAACAGGCAAAGAAGCAAGACAAACAGCAATCAGGACGAATTGGCATAGACATTGGCCACATTGTTTCAAGCACCAGGGATTTTTTTTTTAATCCCAGAAGCTTATATACCTTTTAGGAAAACTGTCTTTTACTATTATTTATAAAAATCGTTGTAAAAATTAATTTTACCTGTCTGACCACCTTGACTAAAATAGCACCCTGGTCATGCACTAGTCGCGTGCCCTGCTCCATGTTTCTTCACAGTTTATTCATTCCTGAAGTTATATTTCCTGTTGATTATCTTTAAAATGTTTTTTTTTTGTAGTTTAGATGAACATAAAAGTTGCTAAAATTGTACAGAGAGAATGCTCATGCCCTTCACCCAGATTTCCCTAACATTTTACATAATCATAGGACAATGATCAGAACCTGAAAACCGTCGCTGATATAGTGCTATTACCTAACCTTCAGCTTACTTACATTTAGTCGGTTTTCTCACTAAATGTCTTTTTCTGGCCCAGGTCCCACATTGTATTTGGAGCACTTGGCTAAGGTGGTGTCTGCCTGATTTTTCCACTTCTGCCAAGTTGCTGCTTTCCCTCTTGAAGATTACCTTATAACTTAATGGTAGCTAGATTTTGCCTAGGTCAAAATACATATTTAAATGCCATATTTTGGAAAAAAGTATTTGAGGCAAATTACAATAAAAGATGTATACAAACAAGGTTCTTGTGTGTCCTCTCTCCACAAATAGTCCTTCCCCGTTTCCGAAGCCCCGAAGAGGTCTTGCAGTTTCCTTCTTAAACCCAGTCCTCACCAGGTTCTACCAATTCCACCTTCTACAAAGGCCCCGGCTGTGTCCCTTCTCCCCAGCCCCAGCACATTTTGTCTCTTTGACTCCAAGCCTTGCTCCTCTCAAACTCGATCTACTCACTAACTGGAGTCCAGGGTGAGCTTCAAAAAGCACAAAAGACGAGGTCACCTCTCAATTTGAGTCTTGAGTGGCTTCCCACTGTCCTCAGGCAGAGATGATCTATGCACAAAGCCTGGAAGGGGGTGTCCGGACGAACTGGTGAGAAAATGATCCCTGGGTAGCTGAACAAGTTAATCTCCCAGCTGCAAGTCAGAATCAGCTGGGGAACTTGTTAAAAATGTAAGCCTCTAGGCTGCTACCCAGGGAGACTGACTCGGAGGAAGAGCCTGGGACTGCACTAGAACAAGCTTCCCAGGTGACTCCGATATGGGGTCAGCCGAGGAACCACTGATTAGACACCAAAATGATATTAGTTCTTAGAGGAGCTTTTGAGAAATTGTTCTCTAGTTTCCACACTCCTGTAATGATGTTGCAGTCCTGTCAGAATTATTAAATGCACCTAAATTTATTGAAAATTACATTAAGTTAGAAAATCAGCCAAATGAGAAGTCCTGGCATATTCTAACTTCTGTTGAATTTGCACATATTATAAGAATGTTGTCGGTTTTCTTAAGAAAGGTGATCCTTTCCTTTCCTAAGACTCATTACATGTAACTCCCTAGTGGTAAGGATAGAATCCTTTTAGAATCATGCGATGCAGTGTTATTATCCTATTTTAAAGATCCCAACCCCGGCAGTGTCCAGCACAGCCACTGACCAAGCTCTGGTCCCCGTACTTTTAACACTCAGGTGGGGCAGTGTTTTAAACTCCTGGCTGTGGAGTACAGGAAACCCTGCCACCCCTATCGGCACCCAAGGTTTCAAAGACAAACACAGTCAGTCCCAGCACTAAGCAATTTCAAAAACTCAAGCAAGCAATTACTTATGTCATGTTTATTATACTATTAGAGGGGTCAAGACATTCCAAAACCCCTGTGTCCAACTTATGTAAGCCTCAGCGTAATTCCCAACAGTGACTCAGCCTGGGGTTTATAAACAAAATACATATTACACCAATGAGATTTAAGTATGTAATGTGAACACAGTTCATCTCCCAACAAAATAAGAGGAGTGGCATTTAATTTTTTCTACACGCACCTCCCTCCACTCTGGTTGTGCAGTTGAACTTACCTGAGAAATGCTGGCAGAGAGAGGAAGTAGGGAGCCTCTTGTCGGTATGTAATGGCCTGTGATGGGCTGTAGCTACCTGGTTCCCCAAGCTCCTCTGCTCTGAGTCAGAACCACCTGGAATGTAGTGCCCCCTTCTCAGGCCGAGTCCTAACGCCTTCACCAGCTCATCCTGTGTTAGTTTTTCTCTTGTGACAAATGTATATCCTTGTCAACTCTCAAGAAAAACTTGGGGACATAAATTATGACAAAACCTTGATTAAGGAATGCAGTTTCTTTGGGTAGTAGTTTCTGTTTTGGTTAATTAATGAGGAAAATACAGGCACTGAGACGGATCTTTATCAGACTCTGACCACATGCAAAACAAAGAAAATTGGGCAGTGTGATGCATTTGAGAATCCGGTGTTCTGTTGTGCTCAACTATTTCCTGCTGAGTTTGGAGCCCAGAATGTAAATCCAATCAGCTCCAAATGAGTGAGTCATAAAATCACCTGGGAGAACTAGGCACAGGTTGCTCCACCAGCCACTTTTATCCTGTGTGGAGCTTTTCATTTGGGATTGCTTCAGCGTTTTTATTAAAAGGTAATTGATTGAGTCATTACCACAGTGCCATTTTATTTGTTTGGAGTATGTATCTTGGAAGAATCCTGGCACCTTTCAAAATTGAACAAGACATCTAAAAGTAGAAACTAGAAAACATAAAAAGCTTCAAAGGAGCAGAAACAGTGATGCTGAGCCCCTGGATGAACAGCCGAGCTGAATGCTGGCTTTAGCCTGAGTCTGCCCAACCCCTGGTGAACTTGGGTAAATTACCCTCCCCTTCAGGAGCTGCAGCTTCTTTAGGGGAAAAAAATTAAAATACCATTTAACTCAAAGGGCTCTTACATAACTCATGGATTCAATAAACAAATGTCTTCCCGGACTAAAGACAGTCTCTCCTCTAGCTGGTCTCCCTCTCTACCTTCCTTCTAGGGTCCAGGCCTCTCACAAAATAAAGATCTGTTCTGTGACCTGCCCTGGGGACTGTGGATGCTCAGGAGACCCAGGTACCTGCCCACTTCATTCTCTTACCCACCACCTGGCTCCAGCGTGCTGACCACATTCCCTTACTCCCCCATTTCTCCATCCTGACCTCGAGCTCTAGGTAGTCCTCCGTCCTGCCAGACCCCCTGAATGCCTCCAGTGGGCCACTTAAGGACCTCTGGCTTCCCGCACACCTCCTGCAGGCTGTGGAGAGCTGGGAGCTGCCTCAAGCCTGTCAAGCCAACCTGTCCTTCAAGGATGCCCCATGGCAGATGTGCCAACCAGTGGATATTGCCTATCTCCTAGGGATCTGGAAGGGTGCAGGGCATAAATCTCTGTGCTTTTGTCTCCACCTATTTACCATGACTCCTAGACATCAGCCCAAAGAGGGGTGGTTAGGACACACTTGGCTCCCTGCAGCTTCCCCCATTTGCCCTCTTCTTTCGCACACACCATCTATCCTATGTCACATGCCGATTTCTCTCTATCCCTGCCTTTTACTGTGGTCCATAGGATGGCATATATGTATATAATTGATTTCAGAGAAGAAGGGAGAGAGAGAAAGAGATAAAAACATCAATGATGAGAGAGAATCATTGGTCAGATGCCTCCTGCACGCCCCCTACTGGGAAACCGTGATCTCTTGGTTCATAGGCCGATGCTCAACCACTGAGCAACACTGGCTGGGCCACAGGACAGCTCTTGGTATGTGCTAAAGAAATTCTCTCTCCACAAAGCTTGACTTTTAAATCAAATGCTTCTCTGAAGACCCAGAAGTCCTACTCTAGATGTCAAAGGCTGGATATCGAATCTTTTTCTTTGTATTCTTGTGGTGGTTCTCCTAATCCTACCTCAAGGCAAACCAGCTATTTCTGGTCAGAAAATGCAGATCCATCCATACTTTAATATGTTTCAAAGAAAAACCTCTTCCTGTAACAATTTCTCTCTCTACCTCACATTTCCTCTCTCCTGACTGAACAGGGATGAAAAGTTGCCCTAAAAAGATTAGCTTAAACTGGGAACTTGGGGAAAACATGGAGAGAAAGGGGGTAGTTGAGGATGAGGCAAGCCATGTGGCTTTTTCTTTACCACATCAACTCCTGCCTTTCGTCATGTGTCTATCCAAAGATGACTGAGTCAAGCACGCAGTCTCCTTTCCTTTGCATATTATTTCAACGACAATACACCAAGTGCTGCTAGAACTTCAGATTCTCAACCCTCTCCCAGCCGCAAAATGGCCCTTGCTACCTCATGGCTCATCACCACCGATAACAGATTCTCTGCATTCTCAACCACAGTTCTATAAAATATTTTGTGAAATTCCTTATTGCAGACATTGCATTCAGCTCCGTCTAAGACACAAAGCTGTAGGTAAGGTAGAGGTGAGTAAGTAGGGTCTGCAAGCCTGGAATTTACAATCTAGTGAGAGAGCAGGCAGGGGAGACGAGTAACTACATCATAGCCATCTCACATGTGATCCTCTATAGGCTGCCCCGAACCATGTGCTAGGGGTGGGCAAACTTTTTGACTCGAGGGCCACAATGGGTTCTTAAACTGGACCGGAGGGCCGGAACAAAAGCATGGATGGAGTGTTTGTGTGAACTAATATAAATTCAAAGTAAACATCATTACATAAAAGGGTACGGTCTTTTTTTTTTTTAGTTTTATTCATTTCAAACGGGCCGGATCCGGCCCGCGGGCCGTAGTTTGCCCACGGCTACGCTAGAAGATGCCCTGACAGTCGTTTTACAGCCAGTGCAGAAGTGGCCTCTGGGAGACTGAGTTCTCCTAATGACCACCTTGAACCAAACCACCATGGTTCAAAGTCTATTGCTTCCTAGCCAAGTAGAGGAGGTCGAAGTGGCAGGGAGGCTCTCAGACAGAATGGCATGTCTCTGTGCCAACCTTGGTTCAAAGTGGGGGGGGGGCGTGGACGAGGGCCAGGAATAGACTACCACAAGGGCTGGCACAGAAATCTGCGGCCCTTCTACATGGCGTTCTATGCTGCTGACCGAACATGGACCTGGGCTTTGGAAACCAGAAGGGTGGAGGCTAAGTTTGCTATTGTGCCTATGAAACTTGAGACCCGCACTCTTTATCCCCAGAAATGTCATCCAGATGGAAGGCAGAGAGGGGAATACCGAGATCAAAGGATCGCGTGATGAACAAGAAGAGCTGGCCGGGGTTCACTGTAAAAGCAATTAGGAAGCACACTCAGAACTGGAGGCCACTGACATTATTAAATATTGCATCCAGAAGTTGTTGTGTATTTGATAAATCCTTTAAGGAAGAAGATGAGGAAAAAGAATCAGAAAAGACACCTTTGGAGGGAAGCTAATAAATTTAATGGGAGAAATCAAGCAAAATTTAGACTAAGCAACCCAGACTCCATTAGGAAACTGTTGATAGAAACATGGAAATTAAAATAGATCCACTTGAATAAATGCCTAAGGGCCTCTTATTTGCCATCACGTGCCGGGGCTGGCAAAGCCCTATCACAGTGACCAGGGTACAACTCGGGGCCTGGAATGTGGCCAGTGAACTCCACTCCACTGTACCATCACCTGACGGCAGGGCGGAGTATGTTTAGGAAACTATTGTCCAGTCCAAAGTCTAGAAAGAGGTGAGTCAAGGGGCCAGGAATGAGGGTGTTGGCCAGCTCTGTCCAGGGAAAGGGACGCTGGCTCCAGGTACTTTATGTCTCCATGCAAATGAATGGGTTGGCGTTCTGGCGTGCGTGCCCCTGGGATCTGACAACCCAGAGAATCCGAAGAGTCTAGAAAGCAACAATTCTCACTGGCCCTATGTATATGTCTCCAATGCATAGGAACTGGGCCAGTGAAAATTCTTGCCACATTCTTTAAATATAAATAGAATATTTTTTAAAAATCTGTAACACAAAAATTAAGTAGAAAGGATAGAATCTAAATGGCGTATTTGGATATTAATCAAAGGAAGCAGAACACTACTTAAACTAAGCACTTTCTTGGTATCAGCATTCTCTGTTATACGTGGCTCATAGGAACAAGTGCAGATCTGATGGGCAGAAAACTCTGTGGCCAGCCTATGATGTGAGGACACAGACTCAGAAAGCATTATTTGACGCTACCATCAGAGGAAGTGGTACTGCATATGTACAATGTGTTCTCGGTTTAATAAATTTGTCTAAGGCAGAAGATGACAAGATATGGCTGTCAAGGGTCAACACCCGTCTCCCTACAGAAAGTGATGGAGCTGGAGAGATACCATGAAGGGGAAGAAAGAGATGTATAACCCAGAAAGGCATGCAGATAGTCATGGTAAGTGGAGCACCATAAAGGCTAAGGATCAGAGGACAAACAGGAAAATATATTTTTTAAGATTTTTAAATTAGTTTTTAGAGAGAGAGAAGGGGAGAGGGGGAGAGAAACATCGATGTGAGAGCAAAATATAGATCGGCTGCCTACTAGACACCCCCTACCGTGGATGGAGTCAACAACCAGGGCATGTGCCCTGACCGGGAATCAGACAGGCAACCTTTCGGTGCATGGGACGATGCCCAACCTACTGAACCACATCAGCCAGGGCAAATAGGAAAATCTTATCTCAGAGGATAGAAATTTGAGAAAATTGAGGACTTGAAGCAATCCTCAGGAAATGCATTTCAACTGTCTAGACTCAGATTCACATCTATAAAATAAGAAAGTTGGATTAGACAATTACCAAGATCAGAGTCAGCTTGAAAATTTCATTACTAAATGATATTTAAGAATCTGCAGAAAGCAGGAGAATTAGGCCAAGGCGGAGAAATGTCTTCTGTGACAAACTACATTAAAAGCAACAAAAAGCCCCTACCCCAGAATTTGAGCCACAAATGGAGCAGCATGCGATTTATGCACAAAGATTGTCTGAAAGCTGGTTCTATGGGATCAAGAAGAAGCAGCCACAATGCAAGAAAAGGATGATGAAAGGGAGAGAAAGCGAAAGGAAAACAAAATAATTTGAGACCTTATAGTTAAAATGAATCATACTTTGTATCTCAACTTTTCATTGGTTTTAAGGGAGGAAAAAGAAATTCAGTTGTCTCAATTTAAAAAAAAGTTGTGAGCACAATTTTAAAGCACTGCACAAATATACAGTAGTTACTATATTTGTTATCATTTAATTAGTTCAATGGGAACATAGATTCTTGGAATTCCTAGTGCACTCAGCACTTACTTGGGGACATTTAAATATATGTGTGCTACAAAAGCAGTAGTTAACAACCAAAATCATAGATGGTCTCTTGAAACAACTAATGTGACAAAATAATAATCTTGAAATAATGATGGTAACAATTAGGAGGGCCAAACAGCCCCAAATGCAAAAGAACAAGATGAAGGTACCAGAAGAGCTTACATTTTTAGTGTCTTTAAGGTCATTATTAGTATGAACATTAGTGCAAATTTATGAAAGGTTTTACTAAGCTCTTGGAAATCGCCCATGCTTTCATCAAGACTACAGAGCAGGAGAGAATGCATTTCAAGACTGAAATAAATGGTAATCATGCAATTGTCAAACATCTGAGGTATTGGATAGCTCTAGCACTCGTTTCTAAAGAACATGTGCCAATTTTCTGGGAATTAGAGTACTTAGTTATCTTCTTGATGCTTCCATCCCTGCTCCTGTCATCTTTGCACAGATCAGCAATGAGATATGATGAAAGTTTTCCTGCATTACAGAGTGTCTACCCTGCTGCACTCTATCTGCTGTCGCGATGACAGGCAGCTGCACCTCACCAAGAAGTAGCCTAAATATTTAATGAGCCAGGAAAGTCATTCCTCAGTTGTAATGCAGACCCACTAGACGGTCAGAAAAGATCACCTCTGTTTGTTTTAAACTGGGGATAGATTGCTAAATATTTAATGAGGGCAACAGTATTCAGCTCTGTGAGAGGCCAAGCAAGGGTCAGGCTATGGCTGCCTGCTGTTCCCTGCAATTTCAGACTCCCTCCGGTTTACTAAAGGTGGAAGATAGCAAGGGCAAACCAAGACAGTCTCCAGCAGCACCCTTTGTAGCACGGTGTATGTGGAAAGAAAAATGGGAGGACACATGCCTGTCCAGCTGAAGCAATGTTAGAATTAGGAGCGATCTTTCGGGGAAAATGAGTAGGCCTAGCATTTATTCACAGTTCATCACACTTAATCACAAAGATGGGGAGAAGAATAGTGTTAGGAAAGAGGTGCAATAAAAAAAAATCCTGATTGTGATTATGCTGGGAAAGAGATTTTTTACATCAGTTGATTCCATTATTTATTTGCGGTATTAGGTTCCTTCTATATTTGAACAATCCTAGTCCAAGAAAAGAGTACCTTTGTGAACAATTTCCTCATAGCCAGATTCCATCTTTAACTGATTTAACATCTGTTGCACTAATATGGGTGAGAGTTGATAGTGGCTTGGACAAGGACGGTAGCAGTAGAAGTGGAACCAAGAGGCACTTTCTGATTGATGGAATGTGGAAAATAAATTTTTAAACAAGCATCAGGGATGAATCAAAGATATTTCCAAACCATTTTGGCCAGACCATTTACTGAGATGGAAAGGGAATGAGAAAACACAGTTTTAAGAGGAATATAAAGAGTATAGTTTTAAACGATGTTAAATTTGAAATGCCTTTTTAAAAATATGTGTATTTTTATAGATTTCAGAGAAGAAGGGATAGGGAGAGAGAGAGAAAAAAACATCAAAGATGAGAGAGAATCATTAATTGGGTGCCTCTTGCATGCCCCCTACTGGGATCCATGCCTGCAACCTCGGGCATGTGCCCTGATGAGGAATCAAACCGTGACCTCTCTGGGATCCATGCCTGGTTCATAGGTCGAACACTCAACCACTGAGCCACACCAGCTGGGCTGAAATGCCCTTTAGACAACTAGACCTAGATGTCTCCTGCACAGTTGGGTACACTGAGTGCTGTCTGCATAAATGTGAGAATCACCATTATAGGGGTGGAATAAAATGAAATCAAATTGCCTGGGGAATAGTTCTGAAGACCGAGCCCTGAGGCACTTCAATATCTAGTGGGTCAGGAGGTGGGAAAAACCCTCAAAGAAGACTGAGGACTAGTCCTTCAGTTTGTCTCTGTGATTGCAAGGTGGCTGCTGCCAACACAGCAGTGTCTGGCTGAAGAGGAGTGGCACAGGGGAGAAATGCCGACACCCCTTCTCACATGTCCTTGTTTCCAGGTGGGAAAGCGTTCCCATCCAGCAGACTTCCTCTCAGTCCCACGGGCGAGGGTTCTATCACATGCGTATGTCCTTGAGGGAAGATTAGCTGGCAAAGTGAGCACCTGGCACTTTCAACACCTTTGTGGGAGGCAAACTCTATGATAATGAAGACGGAAAGATTAGCCTTTGGGTTGGCTCTCAACAGTGCCAGTCCCAAAGGTAGAGATACTGATTAATTGTAGACAAAATTAACAAGTAGGAATTTAAAATTTTAAAGATGACTACTTAAAATAGAATACGTGCCTAGCTTCCTTGCTTTGGATGGACAGGAAGGACAATGTAGGAAACTGAGATTCAGAGAGGATAAGTGACTTGTCCAAGGTCAGGCAGTTATGGCAGAGAGAGAACTAGCACTTGAGATCTGGATGCCTCAGCCAGCACTGTCCACAAAACAGCCAGCCCTTTGATTTATTGCTCTTAGAGTTATACCCCATGGTTTATTACTACCATCAATGAATAGTCTTTCATGAATAGTCCTTCTATGTTACACACACACACACACACACACACACACACACACACCAATCTGCTGATTCATTGTCATAAGGCAGTGATGGCGAACCTATGACACCTCTGACACGCGAACTCATTTTTTTTGGTTGATTTTTCTTTGTTAAATGGCATTTAAATATATAAAATAAATATCAAAAATATAAATCTTTGTTTTACTATAGTTGCAAATATCAAAAAATTTCTATATGTGACATGGCACCAGAGTTAAGTTAGGGTTTTTCAAAATGCTGACACGCCGAGCTCAAAAGGTTTGCCATCACTGTCATAAGGCATTTATTTTATTCTTCAGGAGCATTGATAAAGTTACCTTGTTCTATCAGTACTCCCACCCATCTTCCATGGACCCAAGCCATGCATTCATACAGTACTCGAGGAACAGTCTGTGACCAGGAACTAGAAAAAGCTGGTAAGTCCATATGAATATAAAGTCTATGACCGTGGTATCAGCTTTACCAACCATCAAATTCTCACATCTCTCAGAGTTACCAACACCCATCTTGTTCTCCATTCTTATCTCAGAATCACTGTTAACTGCATCCAATATTTTCCCCCTTCAATTGTGGTTCTTCTCTTTTTTATCAAAGATATATATATAT
>NW_005371219.1:10770519-10786865 GCF_000412655.1 Myotis brandtii
ATTAACATAACATTTACCATTTTAACCATTTTAAGGGTATAATTCAGTGTCATTAAGTACATTCACATTATTGTGCGACCATCACCATTGTTTATCACCAGAACTTTTTAATCATCCCAAACAGAAACTCTGTACCCATTCAAAAGAACTCCCCATTCCCTCTGGCCCACCAGCTCTGTGGTAACTACTATTCCACTTTCTGTCCCAATGAGTTTGCCTATTCTAGATACCTCATATAAACAGCATTATATAACATTTGTCATTTTGTGTCGGGCTTACTTCACTTAGCACAATATTTATCCATGTGGCAGTATGCATCAAAATGTCATTCCTTTTTTATGGCTGAATAATATTCCATTGAATGTACATACCACATTTGTTTACCAATTCATTTGCTGATTGACACTTGGGTTGTTTTTACCTTTCTTTCATCCAGTCTTCACATTGTTAAGACTGGAGGATTTGTCTTCCCTTTATTTATTCTTATTCACCCAGCCCTTGTTTGTTCCTGGCCTCTTTACTATCTGCAAACTACCAATCATCTCCATGAATTATTCTCATTCCCTCATTTTTAGATACAAGTTTTCTCTTTCTCATATATGATTTTGAACACTTCATCTTCCAACTCAGAAGGTAACTCCTAGTTGCTTCTCAATTTACACATATAAGAACAACCAGTGACAAACTTCACCCCCCCACCACCACCACCTTTGTCCTAATTCAACTGGATTTATTTCAGTCTGTACTCTGGTTCATGTAAACCAAATATTTAACCAATATTTACATATGATCAACCCACTCTCATAAAATAGATCTTTCCCCCCAGTTGGAATCCCTTTGTCTTTTTCCAACCATTTTCTCAAATGCACCTAAAACATTTCCTTAAATGTTTAAAAATCATTTTCTTTAAGAGTCTGCGATAAGTCCCAGTTGTCACTAATTGTACCAACAATGTTCTTGGTGTTTCAAAGAGGAACTGCCTACTTGTGGAGATGGATGGAGCTAACTGTAGAAGGCTACATGGTTATTGTGCAAGTAGGAACTTGGATTAAGAGTGTAGTAATCATGTTTTTTTATTTTATAATGTTCTGACATTTTGGGGGCCTTGCTGGTAGGGAAAGAAGTCCCTGATAGGGCTAGCTAATTCCTAGAGATAGTAAACAACTCACCTGCAAATATTTTCATGTACAAACCAACCAATTCCAAGTCCATATCCCCGACCACCTCCTTTATCTAACTCTCACACACCAAGCCCTAAATATTCCCCCTGCCCTAAATCAATCCAGGGCCAAGTACCAGAAAACCAGAGACCACCCCGACAGCCCAGAGCCCTCTGACATTAGTCAAACTAGCTAATCTTTTCTGCCTTGCCTTTCCTGCAGGAAACACAATGAAGGCTCTGGGCCATGCTTTCTTTGTGATCCTTCTGCTTCCCCATGTGGCCCTGAGTGGCCTCCTTCCCCCACCCCACCTCTTCTCTTGGGAACTATCAATAATAAATTCCTCTTTCAATGGCATTTGCCTCTTGTGTCGCCATTTGTCACCTCCATAAATTAAAAATCCTGTGGGTACAACTGAGAAACAAAGGGCCAGTCAAAACCACTAATGGTATCCAAACATTCTGAAGGGGAGTGAGGAGAGTGCAAAGGTTCTTCTATCAACTGGCCCTCCCTAAGCAGAACCCAAAAGCACGCTGTGCAGGAAAGAGTTACCATTAGCAGCCCGGGTGCTATCTTTAGAAAGTCCTGCTTAGAAAGCTGGCCCTTGGCTGGTGTCTGGGAACTTAGATTTTGGGAGGGTTCCTATCATTAACTGCTAAGAGTGGCTCACTGTCTCTAATCTATTTGTACAAACAACGTGGTTTATGATAAACATACTTTCCTTCTGGGAGTTAGGAATTTGGGTATCTGCCAGGCAGAAGGTGACCCCAATAAAAACCCTGGACACTGGGTCTCTAATGAACTTCTCTGGTTTGTAACATTTCACATGTGCTGTCACATCCCATTGTGGGGAGAATTAAACACCCCCATGTGGCTGCACTGGGAGAGGACCTTTGGAGGCTTGCACCTGGTCTCCCTGGATCTGCCGCATGCATTTTTTCTCTTTGCTGTTTGGGCTTTTGCTGTAGTAAATCATCACCATGAGTACAACTATGTGCTGAGTCCTATGAGTCATGACAGCCATTCTTCCAGTTCAGATGCTGTAATTTTCCCTTGCTTTTCTAATCAAAGCAAGTCTGCTCCACATCCATCATCCCCGAAGGCTGATAGATGCTGTTGTCATTTTATAGGTCTTTGCGCTCCTTAAACTTGTGGAAGAGCCCTGCAGAAAGTTCTCGGTCTGTGGCTGCTGCTATTTCGCTACTGATGCTTTCCCTAAGGCCCAGGCTCTCTGCAGTGGTTCCCTCTCAGCATCCTTCCTGCTGTCCACAAACTGGCACGTGGACATTCTCCTCCACCCTCTCCACCCCTGTACCAAAGTCCAGACAACTCCAGGGTAACGGAGGCTTAGAGGTTCCACCCCAGCCCCTTCCTTTCCTGGCAAGTACACCCTCCTTCTCCCTTTCAGACAATTAGCTGAAATTTTTGCCCCTTAGAGTTTGGTACCCAGTCTCTGACAACTGTTAATTCCTTCCACTACCTATGGGTCCTAAAGTCCAAGAGCAAAGATCTAATACCTGATGTATGGAGTTGTGGGTGTATGTGTCTGTGTATCTATGTTGTGTGTGTGTGTGTCTGTGTGTGCGCCCACGTGAAGAAAGCAGAGGGAGAAGAAAGAGGGAATAAAAGAAAAACTCTGTTTATCAACTTACAACACTTTTTTAAAAATATATTTTTATTGATTTCAGAGAGGAAGGGAGGGGTGGAGAGAATTAGAAACACCAATGATGAGACAGAATCATTGATCAGCTGCCTCTTGCACGCCCCATGCTGGGCATCGAGCCCACAACCCAGACATATGCCCTGACTGGGGATGGAACCATGATTTCCCGGTTCATAGGTCGAAACTCAATCACTGAGCCACTGGGTTCTACTCACAACACTTCCAACACCAAATGTCGGGGGTTTCTTACCCACATCAACCTATTCTAAACACTCTGGACACTAACTGAGTGTCCTAAAATTTAATTCAAATTGACACTATCTGGAGTTAGCATCAGACTCCACAGGTTAGGGGCTCAGTCTCACAAGAGTGCCTCCACTTCATATGCCTTTCACAGGTCTCTGGTACTTCTGACCAACTTGGCTACAGATTAGGGGTTCCCACTCCCCGCTCCTCGGGTTCGATAATTTGCTATAGCAGCTCACAGAACTCGGGGAATCCCTTTGCTTACTGTTTGAAGGCTCCTGAGCACAGGAGCTTCTATCCCTGTGGAGTTGGGGTATGGCAACCTCTTGGCACATGAATGCATTCACTGACCTGGAAGCTCTAAACTCCTGCGTTTCGGGTTCGTGTGGGCTTTGTTACATGGGCATGGCTGATGGAATCTTTGGTATTGGTGATTAAGTCTATCTCCAATCTCTCGCCCCTTCCCCAGAGGTCAGAGGGTGGAGCTGATAGTTCTAATCCTCTAATTGAGTGGTTGGCTTCTCTGACAACCAGCCTCCAGCCTCCAGAAGTCACCTTATTAGCATGAATTCAGGCATGGTTGAAAGGAGCTTATTTCAAGTAACAAAAGGTGCTCCTGTCATCCCTATCATGAAATTCCAGGAGCTCTGTGTGAGAACTGAGGACAGAGAGCAAATATATATTTCTTACTATTTTACAATATCAAGGGATATTAACTATCATTCTTTATATCTTCCACAACAGTATGAATAAAGCAGAAATTAGCATATCAATAGGTTGTTCTGCTACAAAAATAATAAATTTTAAAGGAGCATTCTGACCAAACTTTCTAATACCAGCCAGCAATTTTTCTTCAATATCATCTCTCTGCTACTAACAGATAATTCATGATTACTCAACCTTCCTCTAACACACAATCTCCACAGGACATCTGCAGTCTATTTCTTGTTTTCAACATCCATAGACAACAACTTGCACCAACAATTTATGACTGAGAAAAGAGATTTCTAACTGAAACAACTGTAGCAATAGAGGCATTAAGATTCATTCTGGAAGATTAACAATCACAGATAATAAACACAGAGGCAAGATTGACTTAGATATATTTGATTTAGGCATCCCAATTTCTGTTGAGAGACTGGGCAAAAGGATTTACATGTCTCAGCATCAACTCTAAAAGACCAGACGGAAGCACTCCTGTCACCTCACACACCGTACAAATCCTCTGGATCCTTCCCTAAGCCCCTGGTAGTGCCGCTCCACGCTACTGTGCTTTCACTCTCAGTCTGGGCCCAAGGTAGATCCACTTTGTGCCAGTGTTTTCTCCATAGGGAACACTGCTAGAGCTTCCAGAGTAGAATTAAATATAAGGTAGGATCCTCCAATAAAGGGAAAACGAGGGCTTCTTGACTAAATGGCCTCCAATAGGGCCGTGAAAATACAGGGTAAACTGCGTGTATCTCTTAGTGCCAGAAAAGAAGGACATGCAAATAAATAAATAAGTAAATAAATAAATAAATAAAAGTTAAAACCACAGGGCATGTCAAAAGGACTCAAGAGTGAACATGGAAGCACTTCCAATCACAAAGCTAGCACAATTTGAACAATGAAATAAATAGCATAGCATTGGATTATAACCCCAAGTATAACATAAATATGCACAAGCCCGTGCTAATATAAATAAGTGACTGAAGACATAAATGTGGGAGAAGAGACAAATCCTCCTTACGGAGAATTTAAAATAATTTATGTGGCCTTGACCGGTTTGGCCCAGTGGATAGAGCGTCAGCCTGCAGACTGAAGGGTCCCAGGTTCGATTCCAGTCAAGGGCATGTACCTTGGCTGCAGGCACATCCCCAGTAGGGGGTGTGCAAGAGGCAGCTGATTGATGTCTCTCTCTCATCGATATTTCTGACTCTCTATCCCTGTCCCTTCCTCTCTGTAAAAAAATCAATAAAATATATTTTAAAAAATAAAATAAAATAATTTATGTGGATACTCCACGCTTGAGTAGGTAGAGATTAATCCTCTTCCCTCCTCAATTAAGTGACTTGCTTCCAAAGGATAGACTGTGGCAAGGGGTGGAAGTAACTTCACAGTGGAGCAACCTGGCAAACACTACCTTGGCCAAGTGATCAAGGCTAACACCACCTGTGATAAGTCAAGTTCATCATATATACTCCTTGAAATCATGTGATGAGGAATAGCACTTTGCCTCTGTAGTATTTGTCTCCCAAACCTCTTACCCCAGTCTGTCCTCATGAAAACATCAAACAAATCAAGAATTGAGGGACAATTTACAAAATACCTGACCAGCAATCCTTAAGGCTGAGCAACTGTCACAGACCGAGGAGATTAAGGAGACATTACAACTACATGCATTGTGATAGCTTAGCTAGGACCCTGGACCAGAAAAAGAGTAGTAGTGGGGAAGCCAGTGAACTGTAGGGTCTGTAGTTGAGTTAATAGTATTCCAGTATTCACTTCTTAGTTTGACAGTATATCATGGTTACGCAAGATGTTTATATTAGGGGAAGCTGCTGAAGCATGTATAGGAACTCTCTGTTCCACATTTGTGATATTTTATAAATCTAAAACTATTCCATAATAAAAGTCTTTAAATATATATTATATCACATATAATATGTACATATTATATAATATGTAATGCGTTGGCCACTGACTCAAGCAAATAAAAGTGTCCTCTCCATTCTGGTGTTTCTATTTTATTTATTTTGAATTGCTTTGCCTGGAAGCTGAAACCTGATCGCTTAAAATCGACCAGGCGGGATAGTGGATCTGGAAGAAAGCTTTCTCCTCATGAACTCAGATGAACATTATGGAAACACTTCCAACCCCGTGGGCAGAGCCTGTGATGCCCTGGGAAAGCATCTGCCAAAGATGAGCAAAGGAGAGCTACAGGCCAGCGCTGAGAAGGTTTCATCTCAGTCTTTTGTAATTAACAGTTGGCTTCCGTGCCATAATTCAGCATAAAGAAACCGCAAAGGAACCAGCAGTCTCTGCCATTAAGAATTGCTAGGGAATGTGTTATTTGTAGCTATTAACACGTCTCAACTGTGAAGTTTGGCAATTACTTCTATATTCCAACGCCACCTTCATTTTTCACTCCAATTCTTTCTAAAACTCTCTTCAAACACATAGCATATTTGAATTCATTTCACCTGCAAAATCAAATTTTTACAACTATTATTTTAAAAAAACATTTGGGATCATTTTCTCAACTAATATGTATTTGAACAAAATAAAATTTCCTCTTTCACATGAGAATTAAGGATTTCAACATGCATATAATATATAATTTTAGACCATACATTTGCAACACACTTTCATGCATCTAAATTCATCCTTCCAATAACCCTTCTAAGCAGGCAGGGCAGATACCATCAGGGAGAAAAGTCAGGCAAGTTGGCTTATGTCACACTGGGGTCTCAGCAGCTGACAGGTGGGAAGGAGAAAGAAGCTATAGTGGGAGGAACTGGGGTAGGAGACCTGGCACTGCTAAGGAGCAGCCTTCTTGGGGGAAAACCATGATGCACATTATAGGGAAGGGCTGGGCTGGACTGGGCTGGGCTGGGCTGGGCCAGAAGACATCTGGAGATGGTGAATGGCAGATGGTGAATGGCAGAAGGAGCATCATGGAGCCTGTAGAAGCCCAGCTGATGACTAAGGTCTCTGGGGGCGGGGGGGGGGGGGGGGGCCTCTATGCCAAAGCTCTGATCCTGGGTAGAATATTAACCCAAACCAAGCAGAACACCTTGCCCAGGGTACCTCTTACTCTGTCCCAGATTGCCTCAGGAACTGCACAGAATTCAGTCTTCCTCTGGAAACCTCAGGACACCAGCTTTGAAACCTGGAGAGACAGATTGTAACAATCAATCCCATTTTTCAAATGAAGAAGTAGGTTAAGGGGTTTAACCAAGGCGGACTATCCAGCCAGACTGCCTGGATTCAAACCCAAATCCTCCCACTTCCCAGAGTGTTGGCCCAGCGAGGGCTGCCTATACTGTGGTAACAAGTAGACCCTCAGCGACGTGATGGTTCAGACAGAGGAGAAGTTGGTTTTCATCTCTGTGCTACTCCAAGGAGGGTGCTCCTGGTTGCTGGAAGTGCTGCAGGGACCCGGGCTCCTCCCACCTGTGGCTCTCCAACCTCCAGTGCTTCGCCAGCATCTTCCTCCAGGCACAGGAGGTGAAAGCACGGAGGGGGCGCTCCTATTTCTAAAAACATTTTAGTCTAGAAATGGCACACATCTCTCACATTCCATTGCTGGCATTTAGTCCAGCGGCCACTCGTACTGCAAAAGAGACTGGGAAATGTCAGCCAGATATGTTTCCAGAAAGAAGAAACAGGTCCTGGGTGAGAGGTGACTGTTCCACTGAGTTCAGCAGAGTTACTGAGCATCTCTGTGCCTCATTTCTTCTCAACTATAAAGTGGGGATTATAATATTGCCTGCCTCAGAGAGTGTTCAGTGAGGATTAAGTGAGTTAATACATGGAAAGTATTTGAACAGAGAGTGCCATGTTCTCAGTAAGCACTCCATCGATACTGGCTATTGTCATTGTCATCACCATCTTCGCTATCACTTTTTTTTTCATCATTATCGTGATTATCAAAAACTAGGTGGCTGAGATTTAAATCTCCAGCCTTTGACTCAGAATCCAGGGAGAACGTTTTCTGCTCTTCTAGGCTGTGGCTACAGTCTTGAGCATCTCTATAAATGATTCAATTCTCAGCTTTCCTCTGGAAATAAATAGTTTTTCTAAGAAGCACAAATGAGAAAATCTGTTCACAGTAATTGGAAGCAACTGTTGAGCTAATGGAAGGACATGGTAGGCTTATTTGATTTCCAAAGTAAGTTTTCAGGGTTATTTTTGCTACTTTGAAAATTTGTCATTTTAATGAAAGACAGTATAGTAATACTATGCTGGTGAGAAAAGCCAGCTAAGGCTCATTGTTCCCTAGCCCTGGGTTTTTAGGGAAGAATATACATATTTAATTTTCTTTTTCAGAGAGCAGCTTAGTATCTCTCCCAACACATTCGTTTATCAAAGACATATTAAAGCAGCCATGGAGTGCTTACTAGATTATTCTTTGCCCATGTAGCCTGTCAGCTAAAACAGATTATATCATTCCATTTTTAGTTAATTCTATTTCATTTGCTAGAGTACCGAGAAGAGTACCAGGAAATGAAAATTTCCTTCAGTTTGCATAAGCCAGACATTTTTCAGTCAGGTAAATAAAAACAGAAGGGCCAACATCATCACTCACAAACATTAAGTTTTTCATTCAATATCCCTGGGCTATTTAACCATCTAATGTTGCTGTCTGTCTGTGCATAAACTGGGGCTTTATTGCAAATGTACTGTGATTATGATTCATTGTCGCGCTGCCTGTGTATCTTACCAATGGCCTGGACTCATCTGTTATCTTATCTCACTCACCGGACAGGGAAACCTGCAGCCCAGTTGACCCAGCCCAGCAAGGCTGTCTTTGCCAGAATAATGTGACTCTGGGTTTTAAGCATCAATTTTTTCCCCTCACCCAGACAGGAAGCATTAAGTAAGATCTTGAAGCGGTATAATCTGGTCATCTGGTTCACCTCCAAAGTCGGGAAGGTAGAAAGGAAAAGTCTACTCTCGAATTCTCTCCTAGGTAGGCCACCTCTGTACTCAGGAAATTCCGGGAAGGGAATATTTCAAGAATGTGCTGAAGGAAAGAATGCCGTGAAGTGCGGGTCTGGCAAGCGTCCTGGACACTTTTCTGAGTGCACCTCACCTGATTGGGTGACCACCAGTCTCTGGGAGGTGCATGAGGGGACTTTAGATAGAGGAATGTGGCAGGGACTGTGAGGTGTCTGCCAACAACAGAATTGTAGCTGTGTACATGGCTGCCCAGCAAGATTACATTTCTCAGATGTCCTTGCAGAAGGCATGGCATGTAACTAAGATTTCACCCAAGGACCGTGAGCAGAAGTGATACGAGTCACCAAGGAAGCCTCTGCCTTTCTACAGCGGAGACCCTGAATGTAGCTGTGACCTCGCTTTGACAATATGGACATGATAACGTCCATGGGTCTTACTACTACAGTGTGGTCAGGAAACAGCAGCAGCATCTGGGAATTATTAGAAAAGCAGAATCTCAGGTTCCACCCAGACCTACTAAAACGGAATCTGCCTTTTAACAAGACCCCTAGGGAATTCATATGCACAGTGAAGGTTGAGGCACACTGGCCAGGAGATGCAGAGCCATGACTTGGGATGAACTTGGGTCCTCATATGAGCAGAGCTACCCCACTGATCTGCCACACTCACTTTGAAACTACTATGTGAGAGGGAGAAAGACACTTTTTTCTTATTATTATTACTAAAGTCACATTTTTGGAGTGTCTTTATTATTGAAGCTTAGATTAGCCAGATCCCATGCACTATGTTTAACACTATATCTGGGCTCAGAAATACTGGAAGGAGTTAGCATCTTTGTGCCCAGCCCCTCAGGTTAGACCTGGGCACCTAATACAAATACTAGCGTAACATTGTCCATGGGGGCTCATTTGTCAGACTTTATTTAAACTTCCCTTGGAAGCTCCTAACCCCAAGTGGATCAATCTTAAAACCCTGCCACAAGCCTGCACTCTTATCAGCTAAAAATTTGGGTTTTCCTCTAGATTTGAAATATATATATTCATTAAACGCATTTGTCAAAATTTTAGTTTTCCTGTTGAGAATTTAATTTTCCTACTTTTGAAACTTCATTTAATAACATTTTTCTAATACTTGCACTTACCTTCAATATTCTGCTACTTTTCTCTTAGTTCCCAGATTGTGGCTATGAATACCACCAAAATCAACCAGAGCTCTCTGCAGAAATGGCTGGTTCCAGGTCTGAGGCAGGAAAGGTACAAGGTACCTTGTTGCGCAAGAAAGTAAGGAAGCTCTCAAAGACTTCTAGAGACATGTCCATAGGAGTCAGGAAGCAACATGAAGTGGCTTCCACTGGCCACTTTCTCTCTCTCCCTTCCTCTCTCTCTAAAATCAATTTTAAAAAATTTAAAAAACTCAGCTGTGGTACATTTATACAATGGAATATTACTCAGTTGTAAAAAAGAAGGAAATCTTACCTTTCTCAACAACTTGAATGGGCCTAGAGCAGCCGTGGGCAAACTACGGCCCGCGGGCCGGATTCGGCCCGTTTGAAATGAATAAAACTAAAAAAAAAAAAAAAGACCATACCCTTTTATGTAATGATGTTTACTTTGAATTTATATTAGTTCACACAAACACTCCATCCATGCTTTTGTTCCGGCCCTCCGGTCCAGTTTAAGAACCCATTGTGGCCCTCGAGTCAAAAAGTTTGCCCACCCCTGGCCTAGAGGGTATTATGCTAAGTGAAATCAGCCAATGAGAGAAAGATAAATACCATATGATTTCACTTACATGTGGAATCTAATGAACAAAATAAACAAACAAAATAGAAATAGACTCATAGATACAGAGAACAGACTGACAGCTGTCAGAAGGGGGCTGCGGGGAAATTAGGTGAAGGGATTAAGCAAAAAACAAACAAACTCATAGACACAGCAACAGTATGGTGATTACCAGAGGAAAAGGGGGATGGGGGCAGGTAGAAGAGAGTCAATGGGATTAATGGCGATGGAAGGAGAACAGACTTTAGATGGTGAACACATAATACAATATACAGATGACATATTATAAAACTTGAAACATATATAATTTTATTAACCAATGTAACACCAATAAATTCAATTTAAAAAAAGAAAACTTAAAAAATAAAAATCACTGCTTTACCTTGCTAATTTAACAAGGAAAGGAATGGCTGTGCAAATAAAAGATTTCTCTCTAAGTGTGAAGAAAAAACACCCAGCACTCATAGTTAATCTTTGTATTTAGCTGTAGAAGTTAGAATATGGAGATGGATAGATGTAGCTATATGTGTATATGTATACACACACAGTGTTCTCTACATGTTACTCATCTAATACTAATTAAATTTACATCCCTTGGGGCCAAAATGCCTCCTCCAGTGTTTCTTTTCCTAGTGCTCTGAGCATGTAAAACAGGCTTCTGTATACTGTGGGTGGACATGCAAGGAAATTTATGAACTAACTGATGAGGTTACTGCAGGGAATGTCATCATTTGCTTTGCTCTTCCAGAAAGTATGGATTTGTTTTTTATGAATACCAATAAAAAGCTGCTTCTTTGGGTTTCATAACATTATTTTCTTCACTGCTAACGCATTCGCATGCCCCAAACATAATTCTTCAAATTTAATGATAAGAAACCAATAGTAAAAGATGTAAGAGATTACATCTTACGGCATGAAGCAATTCTCTTATGCAGGAATTCAATTTTGCTGTGAGAGCTGGAAGGGAACTCTCTGTCAACACTGATATGTATAAGACGCAGAGGTTTTTGTGTTGCTGCAGGCTTTATCAGAATTCAAGGCAAGCCTTAATGCCCTTGGAATACAAAGGACGCAGGAAGAGGGAGCTACCTGCTAGAGAATACTGGTAAACAAACACATACAAGTGCGTATTTTACACTGGGCTTCCAAGGAAAATGGTTGGTTTAGATATTATGGTCTCTCATTGCAGAGCAGCCTCTCTTTGGTCCAGGGTTCACAGACTCACACGTTTGTGCCAAAACATTTTGTTTTCTGAAGCCCTTTGGACTTATGCCATAATGAGGATCTGTGAATCTTACAAGGTCAGTAAAGGTTATCAATAAAGACCTAGAGTCAACAAATCAATCCCAGCCAACTGAGTTGCAGGATTGCTGTAATAAGAGCACCAGCATCAGTAGAATTACAACCAACAAAGGAGAAAAAATGGCTTTCTCAGTCTGAGTGCAGAGTGACTGGCTCATTAACCGGCAGCAACAGAACCAACTAACACGGATTGTGACTCCCAAGACTTCTCAGAAATGCCAAGTTTGTTTTATTCTTTATTTTTTACTATGAGATTCACAATATAAATAACGTTATTTGGGCTTTTTCTATTTTCCCCCTTGTTAGTCTTATTTCGTTAACATAATTCCAATTCCTAGCTGTAATAAGAAAATAATGTATGTTCAATAAGCTATCATTTGTAAAAATAATAACCAAAGAGACTACTATGGAAATCAGCATTCACCATTCTGTCCTACTCCTTTAGTGCACATTTAAATATACATTTGTCTATTTCATAATGTATTAAAATTATGACACTTGTCACAGCTCTCAATTATTTTTTAGCAGGTAAGAATAAACCAATGAGAAAGTTTTACTGGAAGGTTTTCAGGAGCAGGTGTGTAGGTGTGGATGCTCTTATCAGGCAGATCCTCAAGAGGATACCACTAAATAACACGAATGCCAGCTTCATAAAGCATGGCCAATATTATTATTATCATTACTGGGAGTGTTAACACACACAGTATATAAGACACATTTTAAAAAAGTTTTTATTGATTTCAGAGTCAGAAGGGAGAGGGAGAGATAGAAACATCAATGATGAGAGAGAATCATCGATTGCCTGCCTTCTGCACTCTCCACACTGGGGATTGAGCCCACAACCCAAGGACGTGCCCTGATCAGTAATCGAACCCTGACCTCCTAGTTCATAGGTCGATGTTCAATCACTGAGTTACGCCAGCTGGGCAATAAGAACACATTTAAAACAGATAATGCAATAATCATTATATTGAATGAGTCTTGGAATTGGTTTGATGAAAAAAGTACTTGGAGTGAAAGTTTTGAGAAGAAGGACTTAAATTTATTTTTCAAATCAACTTTGTTATGGTATAATTTACATACAACAAAATGCATCCATACAACAAAACTCATACAACAAAACTCATCCAAACCAAAATTTGATGAGTTTGATAAATGTATACAACCATGTGACCATTACCACAATAAAATATAAAACATTTTCATCACCCCCCGCCCCCCAGAATTTCTTGTGCTCTTTTGCCTTTAGTCTTCCTTCTACCTGGCCTCAGGTAATCAGTAATCTAATTGCTGATTATATTTGCCTTTTCTAGAATTATAGATTATATTAGCCTTTTCTAGAATTTCATATAAATAGTATAATACATAAATATAGTACATGACTCCCTTCTTTTGTTAAGCTTAATGGTTTTGAGACTCATACGTGTTTTTGCATGAAAAAGTAAATTTCATTGCCAAGTTGCTATCCATTGGGCATAATTTACTTATTTGGCCAGTTGTTTTTGACTTGTAATACAATAGTAGTGAACTTGGTATTTTCTACTTTATTAACAGTTAGCTGCTGAACTTTGATTAGATGCATCTTAGTGTCATCACTATGAAAATGCCCAGATGGTTGGCCTGGCCATTATTATGTTTAAACTGATACAAGAAAATGACATTTAAAAGCTTGAAGAATTAAGTAAAGAATGAACACGATATGATTATTAGGGTTAGTATTATATCTCCAATCCTTATGGTATGTATGGATGGCATAAAGATGTTTCCTTTTTGGAAAAGTCATTCTTTATTTCCCCTACCAGATAAGCTTTCTTTTACATGTAAGCAATTTTCATTGACTATGGTAAGAAACCATCTTACATTACCTTCTGGCTTTTTATTCCCTGCCCTTTGCAAGTAGGCATGATCCTTTCATGTTCCCTAGGTATACTGGATTTTTGACAGAATCACTTTAAAGTTAAATTAGTGAATTTTTAAATCACTTGCAATGTTTAAAAGCTTAAATATTTAAAACACAAAACAAAAGAATAAAACAAAAATATGAAGAAAAAAGTACCCCAAATGTCTAGCTCTGAGAAACCCTATTATGTGTCATCTCTGTTTGCCAATCAGACCTCTGCAATTGGCTTAAAAATCTGAGCTCATCCATATAGACAAGAATCAGATCACAGTAGGTAAAAATAAAACAGGTAACTAGTTAAAAGGGCAATTGTGAAAGATTTACTCATTTTTTATATCATCAAGTTTGTGCAACAAGCACAATATTTAAAATCTACTTAAATAGGAAAAGAATTCTCAACCGAAAAATTAGTACACAAAGTCATGAGCAAGATGTCTTGAATTTCTTCTCATAAAAGAAGATGGAAAAGTAATTTGTGCTACTAAATTGCTCATGTTACATTCTGCAGAAAATGGGGCAAAATAGTTTATTGAGTAAGCAGGGACCCCGTGATAACATGGTGAGCAAAGCAGACAGAGTCCTGGCTCCCACTGGGCTCACATTTTACTGTATGAATTGGGGAGACAGCAGGCTACCCAACGTTTTTAAAAAGCCCATGTATTTGATAATGTGAGAAATGAGTAAGTGATATGAAGAAATATAAAGCAGAGTCGGGGGTCCTGGCTGGGTGGCTCAGTCAATTGTAGCATCATCGCTCAGTACACCAAAAGGTTGTGGTGGGTTTGATCCTGGTCAGGGAATTTAGGATCGATGTTTTTCTCTCACATCGATGTTTTTCACTCTCTCTCTCCCTTCCTTTGTCTCTTAAAAAAAATCAATGAAAACATATCCTAGGGTGATGATAAAAATAATTAATTAATTAATTAATTAAAAAATAAATCAGAATCAGGTCATTTTAGATAAGGTGATGAAGAAAGGGCTCTCTGAGGAAGTGAGGTGAGAGCTACTCGAAGATCTGGGAGAGAAAACACCACCCAGAGGAAAGAGCAAGGGCAGAGATGGTTTATTTCTGAACGTGGTAAGTATAGCTTTTATATAAACCCCTTTTCCTTTTTATATTTGTTCTTTGTAGTGCTAGACCTCACCTTGCTAGTAGTTGAATAAGTACCTGATACTTGCTTCTTTTTTTTTCCACCAAAAAGGAAAATCCCTGTGCATTTTCTCTGTGTGTTTCATGCTTGCTGAATACTGACCTCATTTTATAGATCTGCAAATCTATGTATCTAATTACATTTTACTTGAATGTCATGAAGTTAAATCTTTACTTCAATATTAGAGTACAACCACAGCAAGTCACTACTTTGTTCTGAGTCTCAACTGACCAGGGAATCCAGCCTCTCCACCCTTCCTAAATCAACAGAAGTTCACATCATGTGCTCTAAAATTTTAAATCTTACCCAAAATAAGATGTCTAATATTATATCTTCCCCAAGATGAGTACGTAAACCCTATAGATAATGAATATCTGTGAACACTGTGAACTCTCATAGTTGGTTATCAGTCTTCCTTTCAAATGGTCTTTTTGAAGTTGATTAACTTAGTACTTCCCCTCCCCCGCTAGGGAATCAGACTGGGAGATAGCCTCTCCCCTGAGCATCAGAAGCCCCCCTCCTCCCTGCTGACTCGAGTCAATTTTTGAGATCTTAGGTTGTACTCAGGAGAAAAACCCAGACAAATCCCAATTGAAAAATATTCTGTAAAATACCTAACCAGTACTTCTCAAAGCTGTCAAGGACATCAAAAATAAGGAAAAATCTGAGAAACAGTCATAGTCAGGAGAATCTAAGAAGACAAGATGACTAAAGGTAATATGGGGTCCTGGAATCAGAAACACACACACACACACACACACACACACACACACACACACACACACCCCGCTTAGATTAAAAACTAAGAAAATCTGAACAGATTGGTTACTAGTAAGGAGGCTGAATCATTAATAAAATCCTCCCAACAAGCAAAAGTCAGGACCAGATGGCTTTAAGGGTGAATTCTACCAAACATTTAAAGAAGAATCAATATCAATCCTTTTCCAACTCTAGCAAAAAATAGAAGAGGGAGGAACACTTCCAACTCATTATAGCAGGCCACCATTACCCTGATAGCAAAACCAGAAAGAAAAAAACTACTCCCTCTGTCCCATAATAATAGTAGCAGTTGATGAATGTAATTTGTCCCATAATAATAGTAGCAGTTGATGAATGTAATTTGTCCCATAATAATAGTAGCAAAAGAAAATAAATATAGAATGCAACATTTATTCTCAAAAAACTAGATTAAATTAAACAATAAATTAAAAATAGTACTCCTAATTTTTATTTTGAGTGTTCAGATAGTTTCTGGATTTTTCAATAATTTCGTTACTGCATTTTAAACTTGTAGGTAGGAGCCCTTGGCTGTGAAGCTTTGCTTTCCCTATATGCGTGAGCTTAAAATTATTGGAGCCATCGTTCTTCATTGCTTCCAGCATAACTTGTTGAAGTGACAGAAACGTATTATCCAGTATTTCGGGAGAAATATTATCAAAGGCTAATATGGTGCCTCTTCTGCTAAGAGGAATATGTCTA
>NW_005371219.1:10787042-10794015 GCF_000412655.1 Myotis brandtii
CTTTCTGCAACTTTTCCTTTTTCTTTTGATGCATCAAGAACTGGACAATCGCAACTCGATCTTTGCTTGAAAACTCTCTTTTTTTCATCTTACTTTTACAATGGGTTGATATTCAACTGAAATACAACAATTAATTTCGATCAGCGGATGAAATTAGAAAAATAGTTATAATTCGTAATAATTAGATTAACCTAAAAATTGAAAGATGTGTCAAAACAAATGACAGATGTCATGAAACATTGATTTTGATTGAAGACTTCGCAATTTTGCGCTACAACATAACTTACAGCTGCATTCGCCAATAATTCCCGTTTAAATATTCACTTGCTACTATTATTATGGGACAGAGGGAGTACAAAAGAAGAAAATTACACGTCAATATCCCTAATAAACATAAATACAAAAATCCTCAATGAAATATTAGCAAACCAAACTCAACAATATTAAAAAAAATGAGACAAGCAAAAACAAAAAAACAAAAACAGAACTCATAGATACCTACAGAGAACAGATTGGTGGTGGCAGAGTCAAGAAGTGGGGGATGGGTGAAATGGGTGAAGGTGGTCTAAAGGTACAAAATTCCAATTATAAAATAAACTAGAGGCCCGATGCACAAATCATGCATAGGTGGGGTCTGACTGGCCAGGGGGAGGGGCCGTTGGTGGTTGGCTGGCCCAGCCCCCTGGTCAAACTCCCAGTCGAGGGGACAATTTGCATATTAGCCTTTTATTATATAGGATATGTTATGGTGATGTAATGTACAGCACATGGCTATAGTTAATAACATGGCATTGCATGTTTGAAAGTTGCTAAGATAGTAGATCTTTAAAAAGTTCTTACACAAGAAAAGAAAATTTGTACCTATGTATGATGATGAGTGGTAACTAGACTTATTGTAGTGATTCTTTCACAATATATAAAAATATTGAATTTTTATGTTATATATCCAAAACTAATATAATAGTATATGCCAATTATATTTTAATAAAAATGAAGAAAATCTGAATAAACTATATGGACTCTAATTAATAATAATATATCAATATTGTCTCATTAATTGTGACAAATGTACCATACTAATATAAGATGTTAACAATGGGGAAATTAGGTGTGGGGTATATAGGAACTCTCTGAACTATCTTTGCAACTTTTCTCTAAATCTAAAACTATTCTAAAATAAAAATCTTATTTAAAAAGAAGATGAAAGAAAGTATGCAATTCTGATGAGCTAAAAAACTGGGGTTGTGACCACCAGCCTCAGACTGGTAAGAATTCCCCTGCTTTTTTTCCTTCACTGGTCTTATAAATAGGAAAGCATTGCTCCTATTATTTGTTTTTTTAATATTTGATTTGTCATTCTGAGTCTGTGCTCTCCTTTTCCTACAAGTCAGTTTCTATGTCTATAAAACTGGATTAAATGGTGGTATGGGAGGACACCTTGAGCAATAGTGAAAAAGCAGTCCTATGTTTGGCTGTGTAATCTATAAAATTGGGTTCTTACTAAAACATCTCCAACAATGATAGGCAAATTGGCTGCCCCTAGTCCTCATGTGAAAATAAAAATGGACCTACCTCTGGATCCTTCCTTCCAGGATGTCTCATTAAATTCACTTTAAAAATAATAATTGTCCTACCGTACTGAGTCTGTATACAATGCTAGCTTAGTCCGAGACAGGCAACCAGAAACTCCTGCAGAGCCTGGTCAGGGTATTATCAGCTCAGCTACGAAGCACAGAACTTTTCATCTAGGATGTTGTCAGAACAGGTGAGTGGGAAGATCCATCAAGTGACAATAAGAAAAAAAGAGAGAGAGAAGTGCCACACTAGGACAAAGAACTCTTCCAAAAAAAGGTCTCTTTGTTTTTCTGCCTTGATACAGCTTTGCATGTGGATTTATCTTTCATGAAAGATAAAACAAGCATGCAATTAATCAAAGACAGAAATCAAAGGCCGTGCTGTCTAGGTTTATTTCATTAGGAAACTATTTCCAGCATTGTTTATTTTAGCACTGCTAACACATGTTGAAATGAATTTGAGTAATAAAGGTAAGATCTTGAGGGGACATACTCCTATTTTTATTCTGAGGAAATAAATACAGCAACCAGTCTATCATTATATGAGTGTGTGTGTGTGTGTGTGTGTGTGTGTGTGTGTGTGTGTGTGTGTAATTATGACAGGGTCAGAGACCTATGAATTAACCTGGTATAACACAATACAGAGCTATATACACATCCAAGCTTTTGCTGTTGGGGATGTTTACAATAAAATGGCCTGAAACACATGCAAATATCAGAGGAATTAACACCTCTCACCTAAAAGTTGTCACTATATTTCTCTCCAGCATCTGAACACTTTCTCTGCCTGAGGAATTCCCCTCTTTATAAGTTTATCTGTGTCTGAGGAATTCCCCTCCTCCCGCCACCCAAGCTCTCAGATTCTCACTCTCACAGCATGATTTGCAGTTAACATCTTAGGCCTCACAGGTTGGATACACCCGCTCCAGACTGAAGCGGGGGATGCAGAGGAGCAGGAAGGGCAGGGGATTTTCTCCAGCAGCACCGGGTGCTGAGGGGCCGCAGCGGCCCAGTGACAGGCACGGGGCATTCCGTGCAGGGCACAGGCTATGCAATTCAATGTTCGGCTGCCCGTGGCGGTGTCCTCGCTGGACCAACTATGTAGTATGATTTTGGATGGCTAGGATCTAGTGAATTGGGCTACCTGATATCAGTGAGGATAGCAGAATCCAGCCCTCTTGGTATTTATGTGAATTAGCCCACATTCTCTTAATAAACTTCTTTTCTAAGTCAAAGTGAGTTGGTTTATTTTTTGCAGCAGCAGCATCCTAACTGATAAGGGGATGGCTGCAGGCAATGGACTCTACAGAAATAGGGTGGAACCTGAGATCGATTACTTGGCCTTGTCAGGGTAAAAGGCAATAAAAATTTAGTTAAGATTGAAGGATTGGGGGTGGGCGTGGGTGAGGGACACACAGATTAGCTCAGAACCTGCACAGGTGACAGTTCATTTCATTATTTCCCCATGGGCATCGGGGATGAAGTAAGTGTCCACCGAGTGGTTGTTGCCATAGATCACGGTTTCTCAACTTCAGCACTATTGACATTTTGGGCTGGATCTTTCTTTGTTGGGAGGGGTGTTCTCTGTGTTCACTGTAGGATATTCAGCAGTATCCCTGACCTCTGCCCACTAAACGTAAGTAATACCCTCTCCCACAGTCACAGCAACCAAATATGTCTTTAGACATTATTGCCAAATGTACCCTCAGGAGCAACACTGTCCCCTGTTGAGAACCACTGCCATAATGGAGCATGAAGATGCTGATGAATTAAAGAGCTTTGGGGTGGGTAGCTTAATAAAAGAGAATGACAATCCATAATTCTTCAATATTCAGTTCAAGAGATGGAGAGAAAACCAGGGAATTTGTCTGATTTTGCCAAAAGCTTCCTTCACCTGTTATAGCTGCCAGGCTATCAGAGCCAAGGCCCAATCACAAACTTGAGACTTGAGCTTTGCTCCGCCACTGGCTCCCAACCCAGCAGTGTCAGTTAGTGCTCAGAGAGCTTTAAATTCGGAGGCCATATAAAAAAACTGTGGCAAGCTTCTCTTGAAGGACTTACTGCTCCAGGGGCTGGGGCGGTGCCAACAGACAGCCTTCAGCTGTCAGCCTCTTTAGTAATTGTCTCAGAGTTTGCCCAAGTCTTGCCCCCTTTCAGGGGTACAGGTGCACGGCTCCCTCACATCAAATTCTACAACTCTGAAGGGCCATCCCAGCTTTCGAATACTTTGTGGATTCAACTGAGCCCTTAATAGAGATTGTACTGCAGCCAAAGATGAGTTAGTATGTGGGCTCTGGAGGAGGGGAAAGCCCTGATGTATACCATTTGCCAATTCCCATGCAAGCGAGCACCAACTTACCACTTATCACAGCTCGACATCTCTCTCAACCCCTTTCTACTTTATTACCTTCTTATGTACAGGTGGCAATTCCAAAACCATGTCCTGATCAAACTCCTGCACTCCAATCTCTGTCTCAGAGACTGCTTCCAAGGGAACCCACCCTGAACTTCAAGAGAGTGGGAGACCAGACCCCTAAATGGAGAATAAACTCTCATTATGGAGAGAAAAGAAATCATTGTTTAAATCATGATGAGCCTTGTCCATCACACAAAGTTGTTTGGAATTTCTCTTGTAGGCAATGGAGAGACAGGAGGGGGTTTTAAATAGGGCACTAACAAGACATGATATTTATTTTAGGAAGGTTGTTCTGGAAGCAGAACACAGAATGAACTGGAGTGGCAAGAGACTGTTGTGAGTGACACTGGGGATGGATAGGAAAGCCCAGGATTTGATGATGAATTAGATGTGATGGTGGAAATAAGAGAAAGAAGAATCAAGGATTAAGTTAAGATTACTACTAGTTTGGGAGACTAGTTAGATTAGTTCTTGGCAGAGAATTTTAGGAGGTGAATACATTTCCAACATGTTGAAATTAAAGTATATCACATGGGCCATCAAAGTAGAGATATTCAGAAGATATATATAAATATACACATATGTTTATATATATATATGTATGTATATGTATATATATGTGTATATATGTATATAATATAACATCATGTTACTTATTTTCATACCCTGACTATTCCAAACAAGGCTATATAAATACATACATTATATCAGCATTAAAATAAATAGATGAAAAATTGAGGGGAAAAGAATTAAGACAGAGGTGAGGTTAATACACAAAAGGCAAAAGGCAGACCCTAAACTACAACTACAGTTCCTAACAGCAAAGCAGAGGGAAACACAATCAAGTACATGTTTCATTGAGACCCTCAGTGGAAAGCAGGATGGGTACTGAGATCTGAGGGGAAACATTTCCGAGGACTAAGCAGCAGTTGGAGATAGAAAATAAGAGGCTTAGAAGTGAGGCCTATGCTGGAGATGGAGATCTGGGAGTAGGGTGAGGGTGAGGTGGTGGTGATGGTGATGATTACAGGCATAAGGAGAGTACCATGAGAAGGAAAAGGACCAAATATGGAACCCTGGCAACACTGACATTTAAGAGGAAATTAAAAATACTGGAGAATCAGGGAAAGAGAAAGATCAGAGAAAAGAAACTCCCCACGGAATCCCAGCCATATGAGTTGCAGATATACTGTTTGGGAGTACTTGCAAGTGCATTTTGTAATTTCATGGCCTACTTCAATGACAACAGAAAACTTAGTCTTGAAATATACCAATAATAGCCTTCAAATGCTTGCCTAGGGGGGAAAGCACAGCAATCTCTTATCTTTTCAAAAACACAGATAAAGGCCACTGTCAAAACATAACCCAAAATGCAAAAGAATATTAGGTTATATCAGTGATGTCATGCTTATTATGATATGACTAAAGTAATGTAATTGGCTGTAGCAGAATGTCTATACAAGACTTTATAATTTCTATCTTAACTCTAATTTTAAAGTTAAAAAATCACAATTTAAGTTCACTTTAGGAATAACTGAGTCTTTGGGAAAGATATATATATTTTTGAAGAATAAGTTTCTCTCAACATCTTGTCTTAAGAGTATAAAAGTTTGTTCAGTTTTTACGAAATTTCCTTGCAAATCAATTCTGCTCTATATCCTACCAGAACAAAAGAGTCACAAGGTTTACCTGTGGATTAGCTGATAAATGAATCAGGTAATCTCTGCCCTGAAGAAATTTGGGACCTGCCTACTCTCTGAGAAGGAAGGTTTGAGAGAAGTTGTTAAAGAGATCATTACAGGTTTCCTTGAGGGGCTTGGGAGGAAATGAAATACCATGAAATGCAAAGAAATAATGTAAATAGAAATTATGGAGTCCCTCTAATTCAAATAATTTCTGACAAGACTTCAACCAATGGAAATACACTATATTGTACTTCAGATTTTAAAAAGAAATGGAAAATAGTAGTAGGCCGTGCATCTTGTATGAGAAAAGAATGAACAGATGCAAAGGGGGCAACCATAAGAAAAGCCCATTGAAGAGAAGTGGGTGATTAATACACTACAAACAGGTTGGGACAGCATGATTTATCTCCATCTCAGACTGTAAACCTACAATGCAGAAAATGAGGTTAAAATGAAGAATGTAGGAATCCTGACAAACATCAGAATACGAGATAATCTACGCTTAAAATAAGGTCATAAATTAAAATGAAGAACCAACATTCTTCTTGTAAAGAATCCAGGAATTTACCAACAAGTGTGGACAAGTCAACTGAGTTGGAAGTTTTCTCTAGCCCAAGACAAACCACAGATTTCGAATGAAATGACCCACTGCGTTTCGTAGGAAGGAGATGCTGCTTTAATGGTAGCAAAAAAAAAAAAAAAAGATGTTACCAAAAGGGCAATGGTAGGGAAGCCACTTAGATTTTTTTGGGGGGGGGTGGGGGAGGTGGTAGACCATAAGAAGAATAATTTAGGGCTCCCAGGGAAGCAGTTGCATGCAGGTAAGTCATTGTAGAAATTAAATAAAGACCAACTAGAACCAAACTTGCTATTCAACAATATTCTAATAATACTATTAATAATCATAATAAAAGGTCACTTACCGGGTGCCAGACAGGATGGTAGGTATGTGTTCCCTCTCTGCAGATGAAGAAACAGGCTTAGAGTGAAAGGGGACAGCTGTCAAAGACAAGACAAGCACAGGTTCAGACCTCTGATGCCTGATGAGGGGCGTGCTTCCAAGTTCCACATTATAACTTAGCTGGGGGGATGTCATGTGTGCCTACACTTGGAAGACAAACTATCTCCATTTTTCCTATTTCCACTTCTCAGGATCAAGGCCTTAACGCTTTCTAGAAGAACTCAATAAACAGCTACAATGTCATTATGTTAACACTAGAGGCCCGGTGCACAAAATTCGTGCATGGGTAGGGTCCTTAGGCCTGGCCGGTGATCAGGGCCAATCTGCCAATCTGTGG
>NW_005371219.1:10794029-10811635 GCF_000412655.1 Myotis brandtii
GCCTGTGGGCGGGGCAGCTCCTGCATTGAGCATCTGCCCCCTGGTAGTCAGTGCACATCATAGTGACTGGTCGTTCTGCCGTCCAGTCGATTTGCATATTAGGCCTTTATTATATAGGGTTATGTTAACACTTTGTTAGCATGAGCCCTTTTTGTTTGTTTTGAAACAAACAAACATCAGGTAGATATTTAATTTCTTAAATAAATTGATGTGTTTTTCATTTCATTTGGGATTTTTTTGCAATATATAATTTTATTGAAGTATATATACAGAAACTGTACAGTTCAATTGATTTTCACAAAATGAGCACATTTATGTAACAAGTTTTCAGATAAAGAATAGAACATGGCCAACTCCCCAGAAATCCTCTTGTGCCATCCCTGTCTCCAACCTTCTCTCAAGGGTAACGGTCACCTTGAATTGTAACACATAAATTAGTTTGTCCATTTTTGAACTTCATATAAATAGAATCACACACATTTACATATATATTTATGAAATTCATTTATATAGTTGCATGTGGTTGCAGTTTGTTCATTCTCTTTGATATGTAGCATTCCACAATTTCTTTGTCTATCCTACCACTGATAGGTATTTATTGGTTCTTTTTTATTTTTTTTTTCACATTTTGACAGAATAAATGCTGCTATGAATATTTCTATGTATCTTTTTGGTGAACATGTGGGGGTCATTTTGGAATTATTCAGATGCATTGGCTATATTTTTTGCTTGGAATATAACTAAAAATAAACCACTTTTATTTTCTTAGATGTTTGGTTAATATCTGTGAACATCCACTTTACATATTTTATGTTACATTTTTCCCTAACAGGTGATTTCCTTAAGAAATGGCAAAGCCTTAAATTCCTTGAACATGTTATTTACTGCATGTTACAGGAATTCAATAATATTCAAATAATATGCAAATATAGACTTCTTCTGATGAATGCATGGCAGACTAGGTTCACAATCAATGAAAAGTACTAAATAATATTTATCTTTCAGAAATCATCCTAAATGCACTGTCAAACTGGCTAGAATAGACCGTAAGGCATACTCAGGTCAGAAACTAAAGGGGAGCATGTGGAGAAAAAAGAACACTGATGTTACTTTCAACTTCAGGGCGTTTACTGAACCGGGTGAACAAGAGCTTTGAAATGCACAGCCTTCTGGGCCTGGGGGGAAAGAGATAATAAACCCAGGGCCTGCACTGTTCCAGATCGATGTTTCTCTCTCACATGGATGTTCCTCTCTCCATCTCTATCTCTCGCCTGTCCTCTCTCTAAACATTTCCTCAGTGGTTTTATGCCAGCCTATGAACCAGGAGGTCATGGTTTGATTCCCAGTCAGGGCACATGCTCCGGTTAAGGGCTCAATCCTCAGTAGGGGGTGTGCTGGAGGCAGCCGATCAATGATTCACTTTCATTATTGATGTTTCTATATCGCTCTCCCTCTCCCTTCTTCTCTGAAATCAATAAAAAAATCAGACAAACAAATAAACAAACAAACAACCTAGGCCCTGAACAGAGAGTAGAGCTAGAACCCAAAGGGTATACCCCCAATGAATGGAAAAAGTAGAAATGTCCCTTATTTGCCAGGGAATTGCAAAGATGATTGTTAATGAGTGGGAGAAGAAAAAGAAAAAACAACAACAAAGTTGCCATAAAATATATCCTCATACTAGTCCACAAAGCAAGGCTCAACTAGTTTCTAAGGAATGATATCAGAGACCACATAGCTTAGAAACAACAATGAAATAATAACCAGGTATATCCCATATTAAAAATTAAAGAACTATACTTCTAAATAATCAGTTCTTTAAAGAAGATGTTATAAGAGAAATTAGACAACATTTAAAACTAAACCATAATGAAAATTACAAATGTCAAAACTTTGGGTGTGCAGCTAACACAGTAATTAGAAAGATATAGAACCTTTGTTGCATCTACAGTGGGGCCTTGACTTACGAGTTTAATTCATTCCATGACAGAGCTCATAACTCAAATTACTCATATGTCAAATCTTAAAGTGAACGAGTGAGACACGTGATGCTGGGCTGATGTTGTGGCGTTCACTGTGACGTTCGCTGCGCCAACTAGCGGTGGGGTATCTGAAGCTGGCTCATAACCCGAATTTTAGCTCGCAACTCAAAGCAGAAAATCTGCCAAAAGACGGCTTGTATCTCGAAAAATTCGTTAGTCGGGACACTCATAAGTCAAGGCCCCACTGTATTAGGAATTTAAAAAAAGGCTACATATTTGTGAGCAAAGAATTCAACTTAAGGAATTAGTAAAAGAACAGCAAAATAAATCCAAGTAAAGATGGAAGTAAGAAATAATAAAGATAAAAGCAGAAATTAAAAAACAGAAAACTTACAATAATGAAAATTAAATCCAAAAGTTGGTTCTTTGAGGGTATTAATTAAATTGACAAACCCCTGATAAGACTGATAAAGAAAAAAAGAAACAAATAAACAATATTGGGAAGGAAAAGGAAAACATAACTATAGTACTATAGTTATTATAAATTTTAAAACTTAGATAAAATAGAAAAATTCCTAGAAAATTATAACTTACCAAAAACTGACTCAAGAAGAAAAGAAACATCTAAGCCCTTCTAAAGAAATTGACTTAATGATTTAAAATCTTCCTACATGAGCCCTACCCAGGTGGCTCAGTTGGTTGGAATGTTGTCCTGTACACCAAAAGGTTGCGGTTCTATTCTGGGTCAGGGCACATACCTAGGTTGCAGGTAGATCAGGGTGCATATGGGAGGCAACAGATCAATGTTTCTCTCTCACATGGATGTTCCTCTCTCTATCTCTCACTTTCTCTCCCTTCCTCTCTCTAAACATTTCCTCATGTGAGGATTAGAAAAACAATAATTTTCCTACATGAGAGACAATAATAGGTTCTTTAAAATCTCACACAGCAATAGAAAACCACAACAGTATCTATCTACACTTGTTATAAGGTTCTCCAGGTAAATCTGCAGACTCGATACTTACTGATATTAAGAACTTATTATTAAGTTTAGAGATGATTATGATATCATGTTTAAAACAATTCCTTATCTTTTAGAGGCACATTTTTCAATATTTGTGGATGAAATGATATAAAATCTGGAATTTCCTTTAAAATAATGAAGTAGGTAGGGGTCACATGACATATGACTGGCCATGCTTGATTATTGATGGAGGTGGGTGGTCAGCATAGGGGTTCATTATATAATTATTTTTTTCATGATTCTGAATTTTTTATCTTTATTGTTGAAAGTTTTATACATGTCCTTTTTTTCTCCCATTGACCCCTTATACCCCCACCACCCACCCCAGGCCTCCAACACGGTGTGGTCTGTGTCCAGGGGTTATGCATATATGCATAAAGTACTTTGGTTGATCTCTTCTGACCCACCACCCACCCCCGTCTTCCTCACTCTTTTCATTTTTTGTGTTTGTTTGAAATTTTTTATAACAGAACTTTAAGTTTCAAGGGATGAGAACCATGACTTACATATATTAAACATTCTGCTGACCTATCAATAATTAATTTTTTTCAATAGTTCACTTAAAGAATTAAAAATGAATTCAGCATTGCCAAAATAAATTTGATGGAATTTCTTAGATAATTTGGATACTTCTCATATCTATATTTTATAGGAAATACATGGTAGGCTTTTTTTTTTTACATATGTCTTTTTTTCTGAGTTTTTAATATAATTTTAATTTTGTTGTTGACAATATTACAAATGTCCCTCATTTTCCTCCCCTTTGCCCCCCTCTACCCAACCCCTGCCCACCTCAGGTTTTCACTACACTATATATGTGTTCATGGGCTGTGCATATATGCATATAAGTTTTTGGTTAATCTATTCCCATTCTCTCCTCTCCCTCCCCCTGAGACCTGTAATTCTGTTCCATGCATCTATGTCTCTGGACCTCAGTTTGTTCGTCAGTTTATTTTGTTCATTAGATTCTACATATGAGTGAGATTACGTGATATTTGTCTTTCTCTGACTGGCTTATTTCGCTCAGCATAATAATCTCCAGGTCTATCCATGCTGTTGCAAAGGGCAAGAGATCCTTCTTTTTTACAACTACATAGTATTCCATTGTATAAATATATCACAGCTTATTTATCCGAAATACATGGTAGTTTTATTTTTTAAGAAATTTCAAATACATTTTGAAATGATAGTTGGTTTGAAGGAATAATTATGTATACTGGTTCCTAAAACATTGGATAGCAAATGATTTTACTGGCATAAAACACCCCCAGCCTACCTCTCCCATCCCCCATCTTCTTGCCAAGACCGAATCCTTAAAACCAAATTCAGTCTCTTCCTAGGGTACCAACACTAACAGCAATTTCATACACAATTTCCTGTCTCAATTTCCCTGCTGTGTACCCACTAGAATGCATGTCACTCACTTTAGACAGGAGCTTCATTATGTTTATGCTGTGTGCCGGGTCCTAGCAGAGTACCTGGCCCAGGATTTGTGTTCAATAAATAGCATTTCACCAGCTCCTGTTTCCCTCACTGGCTTATGGTGAGGCTTAAAGGAGATGAAAGTAAAAGCCTTGTAAATTCAATGTCTTACAGCAGATCCTCTGCCTCAAGTAGAAAGCAGGCAGGTCTCATCTTTGGAAAGAGGTCTCTGAGTGGAGGGGGAGGTTCATTCCCTCACTCTCTCCACTGCCACAGGCAAAGGGAGTGTTTCTTTGTTTCTTCACTTACTAGTTGCCACTCCACAGCAGGGAGTGAAGAGGCTGGACAAGGGAGGCAAAGTCACACCAATGTGTCTCCAAGGGACACATTGCTCAGAGCATATTTTGGCATAAACTCAGTCATTTCAGTTAATTCAGAAGGGGCTTAATGTGAGCTCCTGAGAGGGAGCTACATCGTGTCTAAAGGGCGCAGCATGATGGGGGTTTTTTGTTTGTGGCCTCACCCAATTTAAGGTACTTTCCTAAGTACTCAAACACAAGCTGGAAATACTACAAATCTCAACCTCCCTCTTCCCTTTGCTCTTGGCAAGGTAAAGGAAGTTTGAGAGCTTAAAAAAAAAAAGTTTGCCTCTTTTGCCCTTCCATCATCAAAACAAAAAAGTAATGGATTATTGTGCTTCACAGGGACATGGAATAATTGTAGTTAAGTTTGAGACTGGTGTTTTTAACAAGTCCGTTTGTCATTTTAAATTCATTTCTCTGTGCAGATCAAGACACAAAAGAGGTTTCAGAATGAATCCCAAAGGAGCTGAATAACCGGTCACAGGTGGATTTTTAAAAGCCACAATTGAGAGGTGATCTACTTATGCTGATTTTTAGCTGTTCAGATGAATTTTCATGACTTTGTCTTTGTCTGGTAGACCTTTGTTTTTCGCCATGATTTCGGTAGGATTTACTCAGGAGTTTCACACTCAGGACCATTTTAATACATTTCAGTTTTTAGGTCCCTGCCTTCCTTCCTGCAATGGACAGCTCCCCCTCTCACCCCCTCCCACCCAGACTCTGGAAAAGTCCTCCTGCCCCTTCCAAAACACAAGTGTACAGTTTAGTCAACCCTGGTCCACAGGAACAAACAGTACAGCCTTGTAACTCAGAAATGTCATTATAGCTTCTAGAGAGGACCTCCCCACTCTAGTCCCAAAGATCAATTTATTCTTTAAACCAGTAATCCCAATTCATCAGGAGAAGGTTATGAAGTTTACCTAATGGTCGGAGGTGTTCTATAGGGAATGTGTTACAGGCCTATAGATGAGGCAAGATAGAAAGAAGTTAGGGAAAACTCCCCACAAGTGGAATGAGGAGGCAGGAATGAGCATCTCAGGCCAGTAAGCTGCTAGGTCCTCTCATTAGGCAGTGATGGTGAACCTTTTGAGCTCGGCGTGTCAGCATTTTGAAAAACCCTAACTTAACTGGTGCCGTATCACATATAGAAATTTTTTGATATTTGCAACCATAGTAAAACAAAGACTTATATTTTTGATATTTATTTTATATATTTAAATGCCATTTAACAAAGAAAAACCAACCAAAAAAAATGAGTTCGCGTGTCACCTCTGACACGCGTGTCATAGGTTCGCCATCACTGCACTAGAGCCTCACCTCCACCAGTGACCAAAGGGAAACAGTTTATGGCATGAGATTCCTGTGTGGTCGGTGGCCACAGAAATCAACAGCAAGGACTGGCTAAGATCCAATCAACCCAAGACGGAGGAAAAAATTGACCAGCGAACCACCCTAAAGCTCATTATAGCATCGTTATAATGAAAACTGACACCACAAGTAGAAGCCCTTCTTCTTGTTCCTAGTATGAAATGGAGCATATTAGGAACAAGTACCCCCCTGCCAACTAGAAGGTAGAGACAGAATTTGGCGCTACAAAGTTCAGAAACAGCCCACTCTTGGAAACACAAAACCCCTCGTACTGACTAACCATGGGCAACTCGCTCGGAGTTCACCCTTGTCCACTATGATGTGTACTTTCCCTCTTTCACAGCGGCCCTGTGAGACTTGCTACCAGGGATCCTGCATCCTGGCCTCCTTGTTTCTCTAACAAAATAAGACTACCATTCACTCTCACCCTGACTCGTTCTTGAATTCTTTCCTGCTCAAGACAAGAGCCTGGAGGTTCCAGACTGTGCTGGGGCAGGGCCAGCCCCCAGCAGGGAACCAGTCCAGGAGCATATACATGTTGACAAGTTCTGTTGTCTTTTACTCAATAGGAAATCAATATTTCTTGAAAAATTATAGGAAGGGACAATCTCTCTTACCACCCTTTGCCAACCACCTTCTCTCTCTAGGTCTCCTTTGTCATTTTTGGCTGCTGGAGAATTGCTAATGGCCGTCTACATGCATGGCAACCAGATCTAACCCATTTGTGCGTGTACCTCTTAGACGCAGGGGAAATAGATGCTACTCAAGCACAGATCAGTTGATTTGGCTGCCAGTCCCACCATGGGTTGGTTCATTTGTGTGTTCTTCCCTCAATCACTCATTTTGGTTAATAAACAGGCCATGCAGTGAAGAAAATCCTGTGACCTAAAATGATGTGTGTGTGTGTGTGTGTGTGTGTGTGTTGTGTGTTATTTAGGTAGTTTAGAAAAAAAAACATATTTGAAAGATAAATCAACAACAACCCAGAGCTAATGCCCTGTAACTAGGTTTTCTGTTGCATTAAACATCTATTACAATCACATACTTGTTGGTGGCCAACTGAATTAAAAAGTAAAACATGCATAAAACAGACTAACACAGCCCCTTCCCAGATTCTGCAGAACAGCTTGTGGAGGCTCTGTTTCATCAAAGGAGGCCTGGCTCCGTTGCAAGAAAGGCTTGCTCACTCTGCCGATGAATTAGTTGTGCTAACGGGCCAGAAACAAAACAATCTGGAGATGATTTCTGTAAAAATGGATGTTTCATCCAAATGTGATTAACACAGCCAATAATTTTAGTCTTTGCTACCGTGAAATAACTCAGAGCCAGAGGTTGAGTTCATCGAAGCTAATCTTTTTCTTCCACATTTGAAGAAAGGTGTTGGTTGATTTTCCTTCCTTTCTGCATAATAGTTTTTGAGAGAATAAATAAGCCTCTTTATTTTCAGTTTGAAGATTTTTAGTGAAGATCAGATTCTGGAATCTGCCAGATTAGAGATTAATTTGGGGACACAGGGGCACCAACAACTATGCAAATTTTTGTAACAAAACAGTTATTGGATAGATGTTAGAGACTGACCTTTAAAGCTGCTGTGTAGCAGGTCAGAAGCTATAAGCATAACCTTGCCTTTATCTGCTCTTTGGGCAGCAGTAGAGAAGTGTGGTAAAAATATGTTCATGTAGGCATCAGAATGGTTCCGTTTGAACGCCTCCATCACTTTAGGTTTTGTGGGAACTGAAGCTGTTTGCTGGAGGCCTCTGTATGCCTTAACTTATCATCAACAAAGGGGTAAAGATACCTACCAACCTCACTGAAAAATGGAATGAGATCACTTAAGTACTCCACAAGAGGTAGCTATTTGTACTAGCTGCTTAACTATTCGATGGATATAAAAATGATGCTTTAGGTGATAATGAAGAATGTCAAATTGGAGGAAATAGAATTTATCTTATTTGAAAGAGTGTTAACTCAAAGTGTTAATACACTTATTTTCTCCATAATTCACACTGCTTTGTTCACGTATACTTAGGCATTATTTAAAAAAAAAACCCCACCACTTAGTACATCAGAGACAGCTGAGGTCTAGGAAGCTTTCTGAATGCATGATGATTTCATTACGGCAAGCTGACTCAGAAGGTAGCAAACAACTTAGTGTTTGGGTACAGAACATGATTTCTATTTTAAGTATCTTAATTTTTTAGGCCTCAGTTTCTTTATCAGCCAGGGTTTGAGATGGAGGAAGCAGGGAGAAGGGAGGGCAACCACTTGTCCTTTCCAGCTTCTCCATTGAGTGGTGAACCCAGGGTTAAAATATGACTCTTTTAGACACCAAAATATGTGCATTTAACTACTAGACTATACTGCTTCCCAAGTTAGGGGTAAAACTAGAGAAGCAATGTGGTACAGGGGCAGAAAGTGTGGGCTCTTGGAACCCACTGCCTGAGTTTGAACCCAGTTCTGCCACTTGTCCTATCAAATCTTGGGGAAATTACTTGGTCTCTTTGTGCCTGAGCTCCATTATGTAGAAAGTGAGGATGCAAACAATACTTGCCCATACATTTGTGGGAGGACTAAATACCTCAATACATGCAATCTGCTTAGAACAGTGCCTGACCAATTACAAGCAGTTGCTACATGCTTGGGCATATGGGAAACAGTCTAAGGTTTTGTTTTTTCTTCATTGATTGGTTATTAGGTCTGAGGGACATTGTTTCATTTGCAACACATTCTTTACTTTGTCCTTAAGGACCTGGGGATGTACCTTTCATCTCTTATACACTGACTACTTCAAACATTGCTCATAGATGGGTTTTCCCCTTCCTATTTCATAGGGATTTCTGGGGATTGAAGGAGATACTTTTAAGTCAAGTTATATCTCATTGAAGACTGTAAGTGTTATATAATTTATCTTTGGGGCAATGGTTCCAAAGTCATTAAGCTTTTTAAAAAATGGGTTATTGGAACTGCTTTGTAAACTTCTGAGAAATATAAAATTGTAAGGTAAACTCTAACCCAGGAAGTTGAATTTAAGGAGTCAGCATTTAAGGTAAAAAGCAAAGATGGTTAAATTTACTCTTGAACATCTCTTAGAGTGCAGAACAGTTCTGTTTTTCAGTAAATCCACTATCGTCACTTTTTTCTCTAGCTTTGGAACAGATCACATTTCTTCCGTTGAATACCAGATGAAGTAATTGGCATGTATTTAAGCCAGTTTTGTATGAAAAACATGTACAGCACAGACTAAGCACTTTACATATATATATATATATATAATCTCATTTATTCCTCACAGTGACCTTATGACATATTCTCATTTCTTCTGTTCCCTGTGAAGGACAGAGGCAAAGCAAAGCAGATGACTCACCAGTGGTCACAGCAGGTGGACTATGGAGCAGAATTTTTATCTCAGTTCTCTTGGCCACAGAAGCCCCTATTTCTCCCCCCACCACCACCACCCCAACATGTTCCCTCTGCCTAGAATCACTTCTGCATGGCAATGAAGGATTCAGATTGTCCTTTACTCCTCTTGAGATGGCCCAGCCTCTATTAGAGGACACACTGGGTTTAGGGCTCCGGCATTTGAACGGAGTGCAGAGAAGCTGGAGGAAGTCCTAAACAGACTAAGAACCCATTTGAAAGAAGTCCCAGGAGAGAGTTGAAGAGTGGAAAGATTTAGAGAGGGACAGAAAGGACATTACTTACGCCCCTGGGGTTTAGAGCCATCAATAAGTCATGAGGGCAGCTAGGATGAATCAGCCTGCGGTTGTGTGGCTTGGTTGCAGCCCTCCTTGAAGACGGGCTTGGTGGGGGCCTCCCAGAGTCCTTCCCACCTTACAGTTCTAGGAATTCACCCCGGATATCGCTAATAAACATAGCAAAGGCAGGGAGATTTTGCCTGAGTCTAGAGATACCACTCAGCCAATTCCCAGAATGCCTCTCTAAAGGGGGACCAGACGTTACTGCCTTCCTCTCATTTAATGATGGGGCAATGAGACCCAGATACTCTATTCACGGGAAAAGGAGGGCTGCAGGCAAACCACACAGCCACAGGGCAGATTCTTCCTGGCTGCCCTGCATAACTTCTTTATGGCTCTAAAACCCGGCAGCAACAGGCACTTTTGCTGGACAGGTGGCCCCAAAGGTGCTGGCTTTACATATTAGTTTCACATGCAGAGCTCCAAGCACATCAGTGAGAGTGTCCACACCTGCCTTCTACGTACCCTCTTTCCCAGCATGCACTTAGTGCCCTCCCATCCTCCGAAGAGGGTCATCAGGTATAGTCAGGGTAATGTCCCTGATGACCGGTACTGCCTACCTGTGGCCACAAGAGCAGCCCATTGCTTCAGTACAACAGACCAGTGAAAGAAACCAATTTACTCAAATTTCTGGTCCACAATAAAGTCAGGATCCTTTCTTGTGGCCTTGCTCTTTCTTAAGGACTCTTTTTCGTTGCTTTATTGCTGATTATACATACAACATAGTATTTCAAAAGGGAAAAAACAGAAAAGTATACAAAGTAACATAAACAGTATCTATTTTTTTTCTTATAAAACTCAGATATATAACAGTCTGTGGGATGGATATATATATATATATATATAAACCTAAGCAACCGTTATGACCAAATGATCAGAACAACCAGAACAACCTGAACGACCAGTCGACCAGTTGCTATGATGTGCACTGACCACCAGGGGGCAGACGCTCAATGCAGGAGCTGCCCCCTGGTGGTCAGTGCGCTCCAACCTCCCACAGCTCCTCCCCATGGCCAGCCGGTCCTCATCAGGCCCTGGTGCTAAACCATTCATAGATGACCTGCTTCTGGTTTGGGGTTTTGTACATCCCCATGCACGAATTCGTGCACTGGGCCTCTAGTAGTGACAATAATAATGATGAGATTGCTTATGTGCCAAATGCTGTTCTGAGAGCTTAATTTGCATCATCTTGCTAATGAAATAAATCCTGGACAGGAAATATTTGACTCTTCCTCCAGGTCCAATCCAGTCTGGCACTTTTAAGGAGTCAAATGTTTTCTCTATTCTTTAAAAAAAAAAAAAATCTAATGCTATCAAAATCAGTGAGGTCATCTTATCATCTTAATTATAGCCTCAGAGGTACAGTTAACCCTAGTTGGTTTGGCTCAGTGGATAGAGCATCAGCCTGTGGTCCAAAGGGTCCTGGGTTCGATTCCAGTCAAGAGCATGTATCTTGGTTGCAGGCTCCTCCCCAGCCCAGGCCCTGGTCAGGGCTCATGCAGGAGGCAACCAATGGATCTGTTTCTTTCACATCAATGTTTCTTTCTATCTTTCCCTCTCTCTTCACTCTCCCTAAAAAAATCAGTGGAAAAAATGTCCTGGGGTGAGTATTAAAAAAAAATAAAAGAGGTATTGTTAGCATTAAAACCTAAAAAGAACTAATAAAAATTAACATGAATGATAAGCCTGCAGATCACTTAGGCCCCTCTGTGCTTTGCTAATCTGAAAAGTCAACATTGGCCCATGACCCTTCCTTACCAGACCAATGGTAAAATTATTAGTCTAGTTGCAGAACCGTTTCAAGTCTGTGCTTTAGCCAAACTTTATTTTGATAACCTGTTTCAGACAGCAATAGAAATGTCTGAGGTTTTTCCTGGGTGCTGATGGAGATCTAGTCAAGCCGGCTTACTCTACTGGACTACATCTCAGGAGGTTTCCTGATATATCTCCTCAGGCAAGGGAAACAAAGAAAAAAATTAAAAATCAGATTATATCAAACTAAAAAGGTTTTGCACAGCAATGCAAACCATCAACAAAATGAAAAAACAATACATTGAATGGAAGAATATATTTGCCAAGGGTTTAGTATCCAAAATTTATAAAGAACTCATCTCACACAACTCAACACCCAAAAAACAAACAATCCAACTTAAAAAATGGGCAAAGAACCTAAATAGATAATTCTACAAGGAGGACATAAAGATGGCCAATAGACATATGAAAAGATAATCTACATCACTAATCATTAGAGAAATGCAAATTAAAACCACAATGAGATATCACCTAACACCTGTCAGAATGACTATCATCAAGAAATCAACAAATGATAAGTGTTGGCCAGGAAGTGGAGAAAGGGAACCCTCTTACACTGTCAGTGGGAATGCAGACTGGTGTAGCCACTATGGAAAACAGTATGGAAGTTCCTCAAAAAATGAAAAATGGAACTGCCTATGACCCAGTGATTCCACTTTTGAGTAAATAGCCAAAGAAACCCAAAACACTGATTCGAAAGTATATATTCACCCCTATGTTCATTGCAGCATTATTTACAATAGCCAACCTATGGAAGCACCCCAAGTGCTCATCAATAGAACAATGGATAAAAAATGTTGTGCTACATATATGCAATGGAATATTAGTCGGCCATGAAAATGAACAAAATCTTACCATTTACAACAGCATGGATGGACCTAGAGCAGTGGTCTCAACCTTCTGGCCCTTTAAATACAGTTCCTCATGTTGTGACCCAACCATAAAATTATTTTCGTTGCTACTTCATAACTGTAATGTTGCTACTGTTATGAATCATACTGTAAATATCTGATATGCCGGATGGTCTTAGGCGACCCCTGTGAAAGGGTCGTTCGACCGCCAAAGGGGTTGCGACCCACAGGTTGAGAACTGCTGACCTAGAGGGTATTATGCTAAATGAAATAAGTCAGTCAGAGAAAGACAGATACCATATGATTTCACTTATATGTGGAATCTAAAGAACAATATAAACAAACAAAACAGAAACAGACTCATCGCCACAGAGAACAGATTGATGGTTGCCAGAAGTGAGGGGAACAAGGGGACTGAATGAAAAAAGTGAAGGGGTTAAGAAGTACAGATTAGTTGTTATAAAATAGCCATAGGGATGTAAGTGCAATATAGTCAATAATATTGAAATAACTAGATATGGTGCAAGTTGGTATTGGAAATATCAGAAGGAACACTCTGTAAAGTTGTCTAACCACTATGCTGTACAATTGAAACTAACACAAAGTAATACTGAATGTAAACTGTAATTGAAAAAAAAATCAAAATAAAAATTTTTTAAGACAAAGAGAATCTTAAAAGCAGCAAGAGAAAAGCAGTTAGTTACCTACTAAGAAGCTCCCATAGGCTGTCAGCTGATTTCTCAACAGAAAGGATTGGCAAGAAATATTCAAAATGATGAGAAGCAAGGACCTACAACCAATATTACTCTACCCACCAAAGCTATTGTTTAGAATTGAATGACAGATAAAGAGCTTTCCAGACAAGAAAAAGGTAAGGAGTTCATCACCACCAAGCCAGTATTAAAGGGTCTTCTTTAAGAAAAAGAAAAAAAAAGATAAAATATATGAATAATAAATTGGCAATAAATTTGTATCTATCAACAATTACTTTAAGACAATGAGCTGCAAGCAGCTTCAGGGGAATCTTTAGGAGTCAGTAACATGGCAGACAACATCAAGACCAAAATCAAGAACTACTAGACAGCTCCTTCAGCAGCCACTTCCTTAACCAGAACCAGACCAGGAACTGTTGGCAGAACTATCTGGACTTCCATTGCTGTGAGAAGGCAACTTTGCTAGAGGGGGTGATGTCTCCATGTGGGAATGGTATCGGCATGTGTACAAATCCTTTGCCCCATATTCTGGGTGTCAGTCTGGGATGAGCACAGGGCAGAAGGCACATTTCCTAGGAAGATCTGAACTGGCTGCACCCCACCTGTCCTCTGTCCTCCATCCTTCTCCCAGGGAGGTGAAGAGGGACCTGGGTACATCCCACCCTAGGATCCTGAATCATGGCTTAACTAATAATAAATACTTGTTGGAAAAGTGTAAAAAACAACAACAATTACTTTAAATGCAAATGGATTAAATATTCTAATCAAAAGACATAGGGAGGCTGAATAGATAACAAAACAAGACCCTTATATATGTTGTCTTCAAGAGACTAACTTTAGCTTGAAAGACATACACAGAAAGAAAATGGAAGAAAAAGATATATCATGAAAATGGAAACAAACAAAAAAACAAAAGCTAGGGTAGCAATACTTATTCCAGATAAAATAGATTTAAAACAAAGGTTACATAACAAGAGACAAAGAAGGATCCAGAAATTCCACTTCTGGGTATTTATCCAAAGGAACTCAAAACTAAATTGAGAAGACATGTACATTCATATGTTCATTGCAGCATTATTTACAGTAACCAAGATATGGATTCAGCTTAAGTGTACATCAGTAGATGAATGGATAAAGAAGTGGTGCATATCTACAATAAAATATGACGCAGCCATAAAAAAGAACGAAATCTTGACATCTACAATAATATGGATGGACCTAGAGAATATTATGCTGAATGAAATAGTTCAAACAGAGGAAGACAAATGCCATATGATTTCATTTATTTGTGGAATCTAAAAAACAAAATAAGTGAACAAGCAGAACAGAAAAAAGACTCACAGATACAGAGAATATTTGATGGGTGCCAAATAGGGAGGGGTTGGAGAATGGGTGAAAAAGGCGAAGGGATTAAGAAGTACAAATTGGTAGTTACAAAATAGTCATGAGGGTGTAAAATACAGCATAGGGAATATAGTCAACAATGTTGTAATAATTATGCATGATGTCTAATGGGTACTGGATTTATCAGGGTGATCACTTAGTAAGTTATATAATGCCTAATCACTGGATTGTACACCTGAAACTAATATAATATTGTATGTCAATTATAATTGAAAATTGTAAAAATTATTTAAAGTCAAAAAGATAAAAAAATATTATAATAAAAATAAAAATGGGTATAGAAAAAGAGAATTTTGGAGATTACACAGGAACTAAAAAATGAAAGGACAGAAGAAGGAAGGAAAGGAAAAGGAAGTTTGGAGGAAGGAGGGAAGAAAAGAGGAAGGAAGAGGGCGGGGTGATGAGCAATCCAAGCTGTATTCGTTTCTGGAAGTAGGAGCAATTAGCAAGCAAGGACCTAAACCTCAAAGGTTGAGGCTAGAGGAGCAAGTTGATGTCACAGGGAAAGAGAAAGGAAGACTCTAGAAGCCTCACATGAAAGCTTCCCCAAGATAAGTGGGTTAGATGGGACTTAGTTTAGTACTTAACCCGCTCCTAGTCTTCACCATAAGTGTTCCTCACATTGCAGTTGCAACTTGAATTGTGCAAGCTGAGTTGACTGTGTTTTCCAGAGTTAGTTAAGAGAATATCCCAAAAGACCTGAAGGGATGAAGTTGATGATCTCAGACTCATAATCTTTGGAGCAGAAATGCAGCTGGAAGTCCCAGGGAGCCCTAGACTGTGGCTGATCTGTGGGGCACCATTTCATCAGGTTTCTGTCTCATGGAGACTCTGCAAGGAAGATCAAGGCAGGGACATGTATGTGAGGAAATAAGGAAGAAAAAAATCAGAATGCAACAGGTCAGTCACATTTAACATAAAATTTACCAAAGAAGGAACTACACTGTGTGCACTAATATGTTGACTATCTAAACAGCACATACACACTGTATTAGTTACCACCAACTTAATGGCTTAAAATAACACACATTTATTATCTCACAATTTTAGTCGTTCAGGAGTCCAGGCACAGCTTAACTGGTTCCTCTGCTTAGCATTTCACACCCAAATAAGGTGTCCTCTGGTCTGCATTCTCATCTGGAGGCTTAACTGGGGAAGAATCCATTCCCAAGTTCACTTAGATGGTTGACAGAATTCATCTCCTTGTGTTTGCAGGGCAGAAGACCTTGGCTTCTTGCTGGCTGTTGGACAGAGGCTGCTTTCAGCTCCTAGAGGCCACCTACAGTTCCTTGCCAGGTGGACTTCCCCAACATGGCCACCTACTTCATCAGGCCAGAAAGGACATCTCTAGAGTCTGCTAGCAAGACATAGTCTTTTGCAATGTATTGCTGTCACAGAATTGCCATCCATCACCTGTGCTATATTTATTGTTTACAAGCAAGTCACAGGTACCAACTGCACTCAAGGGGATGGGATCCTACAAAGGTGTGAACACCAGGAAGCGGTAGGAATCATGGGTCACCTTAGAGTCTGTCTGTCACACAAGCCTATCTTTGTTGCTTCTGAATTTTTAAATTAAAAACAACAATGAATATTATTCTTTAAAATTGTAATGTGAAACACTAAATAAGTAAAATTTAAACTCATAATATACCGAATGTCAATGCTCGTGCCTTCTCACTTCAAAGTTTTAAATACACACACACACACACACACACACACCATGGATTAGATCCACTTTAAACTGTATTTTCAACATTTCTGAGTAAATCCCTGGAATGAAGAGTAAGAGCAAAGGCCTGGGAGTCAAGTGGTTTCTTGCCACATATGGAATGTAGGAATATGGTTTTTTGTTCTCAGTCCCAGCATTAATTAAAGGGGGTTAATTTCACCATTTGTATTCATTACTTTTGCAGTTATTCTGGGAACCAAAAGAGACATTGAATATTCAATAAATGTTTGTTCCCAGCATTGCTGTCACCAATCTACATTAATAAAAGAGAAAGATGCAAATTGACTGTACCTTCATGACACCCACCAGCCAATCAGGAGTGAGTATGCAAATTAACCCAACAAAGATGGTGGGTTAATTTACATACTCAGGCACCCAGTGGCCAGGGGCAGGGGAGAACAACTCAGGCCTTCCGCACAGCCCCAGCCACTCCCGGACCTCTGGGCAGTGTGGAAGGCAGAAAGGCGGCTCCAGCTGCAGCAAAGGCAGTGTGGTGGTGCTGGCAGCCAGGGAAAGGAAGGCTCATTCTTGCATGAATCTTCATGTATCAGGCCTCTAGTGTTTATATAAAGTGAAAGCAAGGATATTGAGAGAAGGGAGGAGATGGAAATTCTTGAGGAAGTTGTGTGTTTCACTGATCCCTCATCAACCATGACATGGTTTCATCCCCAAAACAAAACAAAACTTCACTAAGTTCATAGGATGAAAAAATGCATTTGATGTTTGCCTTAAATTGCATGCATTTGACTTATTCCTGATTTGAACTTTGTTTTGATCATTTGCACTTTAATATTGTTTTTCTATGTCTATGATCTTTACCCCATTGCTTGAGATGCTTATTTATTTGAATCAAGATATCAACCTTTCTCTATCATATACATCCAATATTCCCATTCGCTTCTGGCCATGTATCTCATTTAGTGTATGGTGTATATGTGTGTGTGCTGGTGGGGAGGTAAGAGTGGAGAGTGAGAGGGCGGATTCACAGTAGCTTTTCATTCCAGTAGTCATCTCCATCGCTCTCTGCCTGTTATAATAGCAAATATCAGGTTTATGTTATAACCGTGACCAGTGTTCACTTCCGAAAGCCGGTCTTTGCAAACTTTGTCCGCAGCGGCCTCTAGGCTTATAGGAGTCCTGTAAGGCGTGGGCCACAGTGCCTGCTCCCTGGAGGCCCGGCC
>NW_005371219.1:10812175-10821163 GCF_000412655.1 Myotis brandtii
CGCGCCGGCCCCCGGGGAGCCGTCCTTCGCGGCCAATCGTCCCCTCAGATCTGTTGGTTTGACTCTCGCCCCAGGCACCTATGGAGAGCAGAGAAAAAAGACCGGCTTTTCAAGGGAGAAAAGCCAGTCCAAGAAGACCTGGCAGTCTTAAACTTCACCTTGGGGAAGTCGTGCAGCGTGACTGGCAGTTGCCTGTCCCTTGTCAGTAAGGGGCTTGGCGAGGGTTGGGGACACTGGTTTGGGGCAAGAGAAGGCTGCCTCATCAAAGGTCACCCTGACCTGTTTTCTCTGTTTGGGGATCGCCCTGCCAAAATAAATAAGCGAAGGAAGGAAAGAGAAAAGAAATCTGAAAACCACTAAATTACCTCATACCAAGGTCAGTTACAGAGGTATAATACATAATGAGAGTTTGTATTTTAGAAAAAGACTAAAGGCACAGAATCAAAATGCAGTAATTGGGCTATGGCACACACAAAAAAAAGTTTTAGCCAGAAAACATTTGCAAAAATTGAAAAATTTCCATATGTAATTAATACATGGAAAAGTAGAATTAGAAGCCTGCTTTTGGACATAATTTAATTTGATGTACTGGACTTGTAGAACGTGACGAGCTTCCTTCCCGACTTTTTACTGTAACTCTTGTAGTTAGGTATTTTGAATTTGCAAACTTGCACACTGCAGAGTTTTATGGCACCCTTAAAAATTATTGCTCTCTGTTCATACTAAGGTTCAGTGGCTATTTTCTTTTCTGTTATTTTTAATATCAGAAACTGTTGCATGTTCATATCCCTGGTGTGACAGTAAAGTTACTTGGCCTTGTTCTTTGTGGCAACAGAAAACCAAACAAGGACTATGTCAAAACAAAATATAAACAAAAGTTGGACCTCTTTCCACATTTGCAAAATGAGATCTGGCTGATCTCAGATGAACTTCAAGTCTCTTTTCTTCCCTGAGAGACTGTGTTTGTCTTTTGAAGAATTTGGGATACTAATATTAACTGAAATCTCGAGTGAGACATTATCCATCCTAAAATTTTATGCTAGGAGACATAGTTGAGTTTCTTTCATCTAATCAGTCTCTCAAAAGCTGAATCATTGTGCATCCTATGCTTCTAAATGGCGACATTATGTGCTATTAAATAAAAATGTGTCATGGGAAACCAAAATCCCATGCTTTTACCACAAGACTGACTCACAGGGCTGACACACTGAAGCATTCCTGTCTGCCTATTTGGTAATAGCCTGCAGGAAAGATCAAGGATGGTTATGAAGCATTTGCTGTAGTACATGAGCATAACACGTAAGCAACACAGCCGTCAAGAAGTTTCTAAACTGCTTTGAAAAATATCCAAGATAGATTTGCAAGCCTGAAAATTGTAACTAAAATCATTTTTTGTGGGGGTTTTTTTGTATTTTTTTTTGTAAATATGGTTGTTGGTCAGCTGCGATTATGATTTATAGAGAGTAAATAAGAATTTACAAAAGTATATTGAATCATTAAATAGATATTTTAAAGGAGCAGGAGAAATGTTTCTTTTATCTAAAGAAAATGTTTTAAAGTAGAAAGTTACAAGTATTTTCCAAATTAAATAAATAACCAAAAGTTGCTGACTTAAAGTCCCTGTAGTAATGTTGGATCCTCCTCAAACCCAGAGAATTCGTGGAGTAATTCTCAGAGACCCAGAGTGAGACCTCAGAGTAATAGCCCCTAGTGGCTCTCACACACTCTGAAACTGAAGGAGGTGAGGGGGCAGATTTAAGCTCTAGAAAGACAAGCAACTGGCTGAACCTATGGAAGAATGTTCCTCTCTCTGAGCCTCGTTTTGCACTCTGAACAATGGAGATACTCATTAGGCTGCAGAGTTGCTGTGACTCCTAAAGAGGTCAGTGTGTGGAAGGCCTAGTGCCTGGCACGTGGGAAGAGCACAGGCTAATCTTAGTGACCCTGTCTTCCTTAGTAGGCATTTGTTTATTGACTGAACAGACTGCAAGATGAACAGGTTACAGAGTTTACTTTTAATTTCAAAAAACTCTGTGTGGCAAAGTCTTGATAATTGAATCTGGGTAATGGGTATGTGGGGGTTTACTATATAGTACTTTCTGTTTTTGTATATGTTTAAAATCTTTCATCAGAAAAAAAAATTAAGTGTGAATCTGAAAAAAAACACCCACATTATAAGATACATTTCTAATATTGCATTTCATTTTAAATTGCAATTTTTAAAATTATTCTATGTAGACTGGAAGGATAAACACAATTATATAGAGGAAGATTTGGGTGGGGAATGGAACTAGAGAACAATCCATAGTGATCTTCAATTTTTTGTGTGGAATTTTAAATATATATGTTTTTATTGATTTTTTAGAGAGGAGGGGAGTGACAGAAACACTGATGAGAGAGAAACATCGATTGGCTGTCTCCTGCACACCCCCGAGTAGGGATTGAGCCTGAAACCCGGCACGCCCCCGAGTAGGGATTGAGCCTGAAACCTGGGCATGTGCCCTGACAGGAATCGAACCGGTAACCTTTTGATGCATGGGACAATGCTCAATCCACTGAGCCACACCAGTTGGGCAGGAATTTTTTTATTATAAAAAAGACCCCAAAACATGACAACATTGATGTGTTGTGAATTCTGGTTGTTGGGCTCATGAATTTTTATTATATTCTTTGAAATTCTTGTATTTTAAATTTTTCAAGTTAATATAAAATCATTTTATTGTTTTGTAAAATTATAAAGAATGCAAATAATATAGATATGTACACAAAGTAATAGTATCCCAGCATCCAAAAGTAGCCATCCTTAACATTAAGTGAAGATCATTCTGTTTGTCTTTCTTTGCACTTATACAAATAGAAGGATACGGACACATTAATATGTAATGTACTACCCCAGAGACTCATAAGATGTTTTTGGTTTCTTTGTTTTTGTTCTTTGATAGAAGTTCTAAATAACAAGCTTATTTGTATTTTGATTTTTAAGACTTTAACCTGTATTTAAAAATATAGCATTTAGCCCGGCCAGTGTGCTCAGTGGTTGGGTGCCAACCTATGAACCAGGAGGTCACGGTTCGATTTCCTGTCAGGGCACATGCCCAGGTTACGGGCTCAATTTCCATGTGGGGCATGGAGACAGCCGATCAATGATTCTCTCTCATCATTGATGTTTCTATATCTCTCTCCCTCTCCTTCCTCTCTCTGAAATCAACAAAAATATATTTTCAAAAAATATATAGCATTTATTTGAAAACTTACTATGCAACAACTGACTTTAAATGAGTTTTAAGTAGCTGATGTTTATTTGTACCTAAGAAATATTTTTAGCTATTTAAAACAGACCTCATAATTTGAAACTGGGCTTAGTGTCACCATTCGAATTTCACTAAAATGCAAGCCCCATGAGGGCAGGGATTTATTATTGAATTATTACATATAGTAATAACATTTTCCTAGACATGTGGAAGTTAATGATATAGTCACTTATCATTCTAATGCAATAAAATGTTCTAGAACAATTTGAGCATAACGTGAATTTTGCACTTGATTATGCATGATTTACTCAGCAGAAATACCAGGTACACACATTAAACTGCAACCAGCTGCCCTGAACCACATAGGAATACACAATAAGCAAACATGCACACACTTCAGATGTCTAGCAGCTACCTTGGTTCATCCTGTGTTATCCTGAAAGATGGTGTTTTGCTGTTCTTTTGCACTTGTGAACTTTTCTATATAAAAACACAGTCATTGCCCAGCCGGTGTGGCTCAGCTGGTTGGAGTGTCCGCTGGTGCACTGGAAGGTCGAGAGAGGCAACTGATCCATGTATCTCTCTCACATCGACGTTTCTCTTCTCTCCCTCCTTACTCCTCTCTAAAATCAATTAAAACACACACACACACACACAGCCATTCAGCGTTTTGATTAAAAAAATGCCAAATAGTGCATGACAAAGGAAAGCTTCAATACTGAAGAGAAGCTTGAGATAATCAAACATTTTTAAAGAATTTTAAAAGAATCATGAGAATATGTGGCATTATTTTCTGAACAGCAGACATAAGGGAATAATCCACATTGTGGGTCATGACAGGCAATGCCGCAAAAAATGTAAGAAATATCTGTAGCTGGAATAACTTTAGATTCTGTGAAGTCAATAAAAACAAGGCTGAAAGAAATAGAAGAAATGAAAAGATTGGGGAGCATGTGGATTGAGCACCAAACAGTGAGCAACCTTTCTCCCAGAACAGCCTATCTCTATACGATTTCCTGGAGAGAAATCGCCACACCTTGCAGAAGTGCTCTTTTTAGCATTAGTAGTGGCTGGTTTGGTGGTTTCCAACATCGCTGACCCTGGTGTGTGAGCCACCCAGTTATTTAGCCAGAAAAAAAACTAGAAGAGATTATACACAAGTAGCACACAAACTCTCCAGGTGTGTTTGCCAGGAAAGTACATGAGAACCTTAACTATAATGAACACAGAAAAAGTGAGTTCATTTGCTGAATATAGGTCACTTTGAGGAGAAGGCAATGAAGGGGTCTCCCTTTGACTCATATCAAGAAAAGACTGTTTCGCCCTGGCCCGGTGGCTCAGTTGGTTGGAGTGTTGACCCATACAGGTTGTGGGTTCGATTCCCAGTCAGGGCACATACCTAGGTTTCGTATTCAATCTCCAGCCGGGACGCATACGGGTGGCAAATGTTTCTCTCTCCCCCCTTCCACTCTTTAAAATCAATTTTTAAAAAACCCCACACATATCTTTGGCTGAGAATTAAAAAACAAAAAAAACTGTTTAATGTGTACATGAATCCACTTCTCTTGGTATCTTTCATCCGGAACTTCTGGTGCACTTACTGCATGACATAACAGCAGCTTATCCAAAGTAAGTCCCTTCCTGCTTGTCCCTGTAGCCATTTCCAGGATGTGGAGAGATCAGGAGAGCTTGAGGTGGAGCATGTGGATTGTTTACCTTCAGCAATCAAATGACAAGCTTGACAAGGAGAGGTTTCTTGCTGTTTCTTCAAATCAAGAATTACAAAGCATCGGTGATTCAACATAGGACCCACCCTTTCATCCCTGTGTTGCTCGAAAAATTGTAATTTTGTCAGAGGACCTTTAAATTCATTGAATCTAGAACTGAAGGGAGAGAAAACAAGAATGCCTTTGTTTTGATGTACCTAATACATCCATATTTAGATTCAAACTGTACATGAAGCAGTACGTTGGGGTGGTTAAGAGAATAGGTGCTTGCATCTGCCTGCCTGGCAGTGCATCTGGGCTCTACCATTTGTGTGTCCTTAGGCAACCTACTAACATCCCTATACCTCAGTTTTTCTCATCTGTAAAATTGGCGCAATAAAACTACCTAGTTCAAAAACTTGTAATATTTTAAGGTTCTTAGAAACATGCCTGGCACATAGAAACATGTCTGGCACATAGTAAGTAAGCACTTACTAAATGTTAGATGCTGGTAGTAGTAGCCATGGTTGTAGTCGTAGTAATAGTGGTATATGAGGATTAAAAACATGGCAGCTAGATATTGCATTTCCCTTTGCTCAACTCAACTGAATTTGGTGGAGTCACACAATTCAACAATTACAGAGCTATTTGTTTTGAGTTTCTGTGGACTGTCTTTTGTGTGTGAGTCTCTGGGTGTGTCTGAAATGCCAAGTATTTGCCCAATGCATAATGGTTTAATTTTACAAAGAAGTGACTAAGCTGAACGTCCACCAAGGAAATATGGTATTCCAGGAATTTTGGAGATAATAAATTTGTGTTGTTTTACGTCACTAAGTTTGTGGTAAAAAAACAAACAAACTTTGTAACAAATCACTGCAAACTTAGTTATGAATGACATAACTATTCTGGAAGTTGCCTATGTGTATAAATGCTTAGCAGTGTTGGGGCCACCTGACTCCATGAAAGGAAAACCTAAAAAGTGGTGCTGGGAACTACAGTGAATTTAATTGTAATTCTCAGGGCCTCTCATCGGTCTTGTTTTCCAGATACCAGTGAAGAACAATTTGCACCTAATTTTCCTGACATAAATCTAGCAAGCATTGCGTGTCTTTTGTTTCATAGATCTGTATCCCACGTCCATCATAAAATGTAGATTTTTAGATAAATAAAAAGCCTCATGTATAGTGAGTACTCATCATTATGTGTGTATTCATTTCCCATTGCTTTGTAAACAAATTGACACAAACTTAGTCAATTAAAACACAAATTTCCTTGGCCTTAAAACCTCCATTGAAAGAGGAAAAACACAGTTTTAGAAGCAAATAAACCCTCTTTTAAAGGGCAATAGGTGATGTGCACTTTCTCTTCAACTGTGAGAATGATGTCTGGAGCATGTTTGCATTCTGACCTGAGCATCTTCCTCTTAATAAAAAAATTCTGCTTATGAAAAAAACCCACAAATTTATTATCTCATCGTTTTTGTGGGTCAGGAGTCCAGACACGGCTGAAATGGATCCTCTGCTCACAAGCCTGCAATCCAGGTGTCAGCCACACTGCTACACTCCTCATTTGCAGTTCAGGGTCTTCTTCCAAGCTTTGAGGTGGTTGGCAGAATTCAGTTGCTGTGGTTGTAGGACTGAGGGTCCCCAATGTCTTGGGAAGTGTTGGTTTGGGGACTTCTTTGAGCTCACAGAGACCATTGCAATTCCTTGCCTTGTGGCCCCTATAGGCAGTTCACAACATGGTGTTTGCTTTCTTCCAGGTGAATAGGAATATGTCTCTCTAATTTCCAGTTCCTCTCCAGTCCTACAGTGGAGTCTTATGCAACTTAACGTAATCACCAGAGTAACTATTCCAGCACCATTTGCCATATAATGTCACCTAATCAAGGGAGCATCTGTCCCATCCCACTCATAGGTTCAGCCCACACTCAAGGGGAGGGGATTACAGGGCCTGGGCACCAGTGGGGCAGGAATCTTGTGGACCATCTTAGAATTCTGCTTACCACAGTATGTGGTAAAGTGAAAAATCGAACCTGGCTGGAGATAATCAAATGTGACTTTGGTTGAGATGTGAGAATAAGAGAAGTCCAGCATAGCCTGTAGGCAAGTTCTCTAATGTCCTCAAGTCTCAAGAGAAGCCAAGCTCTCTATGAAGGTCAAAGGCACAGTCCACCTAGGAGCCTACTGTGCATGAAGAGAGTCATGCATTATGTGAAAACAAAGGCTGGTGTGGACCCTATGGAATCCAGAAGGCCACAATCCAATCTCCAGTACAAAATTTAAGAGATTGTCTGTCTAGGATTTCCAAAAGGTATCATCAAAAAGTGAAATGAGGAAGTGAAACCATGTCATATAATTGCTTGGGAAAATGGAATTCTAAGGCAAAAAGTTTATAAAGTAATATAAAGCACCCTAGCCGGTTTGGCTCAGTGGATAGAGTGTCAGCCAGCGGACCGAAGGGTCTTGGGTTCAATTCCAGCCAAGGGCATATACCTCCCTGGCCTGGTCCCTGGTCAGTGCATGTGCAGGAGGCAGTCAATGGATGTGTTTTGCTCTCATCGATGTTTCTCTCTGTCTTTCCCTCTCTCTTCCACTCTATCTAAAAATCAATGGAAAAATATCCTCGGGTGAGGATTAAAAAAATAAATAAATAAAGTAGGATAAAGGCCAAGAGCTATAGTAGGGTTGGCCATCTATGTAGGCAGACACAGATGGTGACATCTATGCCTTGGATAACATCTACTGACTGTAACAAATGAATATTGTAGCCAATATCATTTACATTCGTATCAACTCTGTTCTTAATCTTAGATAATTCTTCCATATTTATACACTTATACATTATGCATATGCACTGTCTGCACAGCATCATGCCAAGTCTTCATTTCCTCTCTCTGTTACTTGAAAGATTCTAGACCAGCACTGTCCAAGAGAAATATAATGCGAGCCATATATGCAATTTTATATTTTCTAGTAGGAACATTAATAATAAGAAGTAATGGGGAAAATTAACTTTAATATTTTCTTTAACCCAATATTTCCCAAAACATTATCATTTCAACATGTAATCAATATAAAAATTATTAATGACATATTCTTTATCTTTGTATTAAGTCTTCAAAAGTTATTGTGTACAACACATCTCAGTTCAGACCAGCCACATTTCAGGTTCTTAACAGCCACATGTGGCTAATGGCTACCGTGTTGGACAGCACAACTCTAGAGTTTTATCAAAGGCCGTGATCATGGACGTTTAACTTTGACTCTCAGTTTTCTCTGTATACACTTTCTATATAATCTTGCCAACTCCAGTCTTTAGTCATTGTTGTCCTGTGTAATAGTAACTATTAAATATGTGTCCTTCCAGCTTATTATTTTTTGTTGTGAATTCAAGACCAAGAGCATCAGATTAAACATAGCTAAAGCTGAGTCCCCCTTTCTTCTGATTTCTTTCTGAACTTTGGGATCTCCTACCATTCCCAAAACTCTCCAACCCTTCTCTGTTCCTCTGTGTCAGTAGAGACACTTCTTCTTTTGACTTCCTCCTCATAGTCTAATAAATACTTTTATTTATTTTTAGTCCAACACCTGATCCATTGATTCAGGTATTGGGCATCTCTCATTTGGGCTTCCTGACTTACTAACCTGCTTGTTTCAAAACTACCCCAAACACTACTTTTCTACCTGAGCAATGTTAGCCTTATCAGTCAGTGAACATTTGTTGAAGACTCACTCTGTTTTAGACGAGGGGAATTCCAAGTATTTACAGGGGGAATAGATTTAAGTTGGTCATATGGAATATAATACAATAACTAATAAATAATAATACAAGAATAAACTCTCTGTTTCACATACTCACAACTGTAAACCTACTTATCCGCACACATGCCAATCGATAAAGCTTATATCTTAAAAATACACATACTATGTTAATTTCTTTTTAAATTTAAATATGAGAGAATAAACATATTATGACATATATTATTTAAATATATATAGTATAATGTAAATATAACATATATATGTATA
>NW_005371219.1:10821674-10843553 GCF_000412655.1 Myotis brandtii
CGGCAGGAGACTGGGGGGACAGCAGCGGGAGGGGCCGAGCGGGGGCATGGAGGATGGGCCGAGACCCACCCCTGTGCCCACCATAGCCTTGTGGCCCACAGTTCCTTTCAAGGTGCACAAATTCGTGCACTGGGCCCCTAGTACATTATACTAGTATATTATATCCATCAATATAATGTAATATAATATATGGTGGAAGCCTATAAACAGGTAATAAAGGCCATAAAAACTCAGGGTCTCTCTCTGGCTGGATGGCTCAGTTGGTTGAAGCATCATCCTATACACCAAAAGGCTGTGGGTTCGATTCCCCCATCAGGGCACATACCTAGGTTGCAGGTTCCTTCCCTAGTCGAGGTGCATATAATAGGCAACCAAGTGTTTCTCTCCCATTGATGTTTCTCTCTCCCCCTTTCTCTCCCTTCCTCTCTCTCTAAAAATAAACAAACAAAACTCAGAGCCTACAGAATGTTCTGATGTCTCTTGACCCTGACCCCCTTTTCTGTCTTTAGTTCAGTAGTTCTTTTGGTTGCACATCAAAATCCCTGATAAATTTATGAGGGGAAATGCCAGTGTCTGTGCCCCCAACACAGGCCTTAAGTAATTCATTAAAACACCTCTAGATTTGGGCCCCAAACATAAACCTGCTGTTAAGACCTGCAGCCTTAATTCCGTTTTGCCCCTCCACTCTATATTTTGACCCACATTTGGAGTAATCAATCTTATATTCCACATAGAGTCATGTTATTTTAGAACTAAAAGGACCTCTTATTATTTTGTCCAACTTTTTCATCTTACCACTGAGGAAACACGTCTAGAAATAGTAAAAAAATCACATAGTCATTTAGGGATACAGCTAAGACTAGATCCATTCTGTTAAGTAGTAATGCGAAATGGACCCACTACATAACAGAATGGTATGCTAACACCAGTACTACAGCCACAGAAGGACAAGTAGGGATCAAAGAGCAATACACCGAGTAATCAGCAGAGAAAGACAGCCTAGTGGTCAACCAGGAACGGACAAAGCTGAGGCCCTGCACGAGCAGCGATAATTCAGAGGCCATTCAAGAACAACATAAAACAATGCCTCTCAAACATGAGTGTGCGTAGGGATAAACTGGGAGCTTCTTAGGGATTCATCTTCCTGGCTCAGTAGTTCTGGGGTGGAGCCAGGGAAGGGTCATTTTTTAAAAATCTTCAAATATATATAGATTTGAGAGAGAGAGGAAGGGAGAGAGAGAAAAAGAAACATCGATGTGCCCTGACTGGGAATCGAACCGCAACCTTTCGGTGCAGGGGGCAATGCCCAAACAACTGAGCCACACCAGCCAGGGCCAAAGTTGTTTTTAATCAAATCAGTAACTCAAGTGCTTTGTTTAAGGAGCTCAAGGTGGTAAGAAGACAAAAGGATTCCCCCTGTGAATTTGGAGTTGTGCCAGACATTTTACATAAGTGATGTCCCAATTCCATAATGTCTGTATTGAACTATCGTGGATGTTGGGATCTTCCCCACGTCTGTTCCCCTGGGTGACAGAAGCTAGACCATCCATTAAATTGGATGGAGACTTGGAATCCAGAAGGCAGAGTGTTTGCATCTCTTCACCAATGATTTTCAATCAAGTGTGGGCCCAGGAATTTTTAAAACATGCAATACTTGACTATTTAGTCAGGGGCATTGACCTCTTTTCCCTTAGATTGTCAAATTGAGAAATGACAATGCCAGTGTGAATGAATTAAAATTATACCTATTTTTTGTCATATTGGCAAAATATATATTTTTTGGTGTGCTGCGGAATTTTAGCAATTACTTTATGTATGCCATGAGATGAAAAAGGTTAAAAATCACTGTTCTACACCGATGCATTCAATTAACAGTCACTGAGTGCCAGGGGTTAGAACTACGGAAATATTTCTCTTTGTCCCTTAAGGATTTCAGAATCTAGGAGAGCAAATTAGTCGATGTTGAATAGTAACAAAGCAAATCATTCCATGAGTGGCTTTCTATGCCTTTGTCCCTTGTAGTAGTCTAAGCATTATGGATTGAGCAGTACAAGCGGATATAGCAGGTCTTAAATATGCACTGCTGGGATTATTATTTTCCTGGCAAAACAGTACTGGCAGAATATCCCACTTAGGTCTCCCAACACATTAATATATCAGGTCGATGTCCTTGAAAGGTGGCAGTGGCTGCTGGAGAGGCATGAAGCTGAGCGGAGGGGGGACTTGCGCTTCCACCCGCTGTGGTGACTTACTGCCTCTTTCACCTGAAGCAAGCGACTTTACCAATCTTGTGCCCTGCTTTCCTCATTTGTAAGCTGGCATGATGATTTAGATCCTGCCTCCCTCGTGACAGTCAGCGTGATGCAATGAGATGATAAATGTACAAGTTCTGAACAGATCAATGTAATTTCCAAGCTAATCTTCATTAGTTTGCCACCAAGTTTATATCACATTTCAAACCTTCCTTTATATAACTACTCAGGGTCTCAAATTTTAAAAAGAAAAGGGGGGGGTGAGGCGTGCGCTTGGAATTACTGTGTTCATTTGCATTCAAGTTTGTCTCCATCATTTGCATCTCCGTGTGCTAACTGCTTTGGTAGGGAAGATAGATTGTGTTGCCTAATGTATCCATTGTGCCACTTTAGCATTCCAGCGTTTATTTACCCAAAAACATGACTTAAGGCCTGCAAGCCTTTAGCAGCTGGCTGATGAATCATGTTCAGCATTCATGCAGCACTGCTGGCACATAGCGAAGGAACACTCGTGCTCAGCACCTGCCCCTGTCAGTCCTTCCTCTTCTAATAAAGTGCATCTGTTTTGGTGACTGAATAAAAACACACCAAGTGGAGAAAGGCAGGGTGTGGAGTAATGTAATCAGGGCAGTGATACAGTATCAGGGATAGAAAATGGCTCGGTAGCAGCTTATTGAAACCGAAGCCAAGTGGAAAGGACCCGAAGCACAGTTCCTCTTCCAATCATAGAGGTTCACACTCCTGGGATATATGTGGCCCCATATATCCCCCAAGTCAGCATTTTAAGGGGACAAGCTATCCATAAGCTGCCTTCTGAACTGCCACAAACGGTTTACCTGGCCTTTCCCCCACTAGAATCAATTTAACATTTTGTCAAGGATTATAAATTTTTAAGGAAGCTCAACCCAAAGCTCAGAGCTCCAGGAGCAGTGCTCTTTAATATTGGCTGCGGTGGTTGTTGGGTATCCTGAGGAAGTGATTAAGTGAAAATGCCCTAGTTTTAAAAGTAAAACAGCAGGGAGATTGACATTTGCAGTTTGGTATTTCACAGTTCTCACTCCTCCCTGTATTTTTAACATTTTTCTTTGAATATCCAGTCGTATATAGTTTTGTGTTTTATTTAAAAGAGGAGAAATTAAACATGTTCAGGGTGCTGGTCTCCCTTGAATCTCAGAGTGTTGGGGGGGGAGGTGATAATTAGGGGGATGCAGAATGTTCGAAATGTATTTGAAAGCAAGTTGAGTCAAAACAAAAATATCACTGTAAGTTATAGGTCTAGTTATTGTTATTATTATTATTATTATTATTATGCTTATTTTAATGATTCACCTGGTAAGCATCCTTAAAGTCATTACTTGCTGACAGAGAATCCCTATCCAAGATGGAAAATCAGGAACTTCAACAAAGCACCATCTTTCTTTCCATGTCTAGTTCTGTTCCTTTTTTTAAACTCCAAGTCATTTTCACCTCGTGTACATATTTTTTCTTTGAAACAGAATCTGTGATACCTGATATTTTATTAACAGGTGTTCTGGAAGTAATCTGTCTCAAAAATAACCCTAAATATAGCACACAAGTTCAAGGGTTTTGAATGTTAATTATGACTTTAAAGCATCAATCTAACGAATGCTTCACATCGAAGCCATTTATTGTTAAGAAACCTGGTGATAAAGGATACGTACCCTACAGCTCTGTCATCATGGTTTAAATATGTGACTCAGATCACATATTAGCATTTTTACCATATGGCTGAAAGGGTAGAGAATATATGTGTAGGGAAACAAGTCGGTAACATTTTGACCATCTGGTAAATAAATATGCCAGTAGCAGGAACTTTCGTATTTATTTAGTTATATGGAGGCAACCTTTACTCTGAAATAACCTCTAATACAGCAAAGTAGAACTGAATTTATATTTCTCAAATAATTTTGATCTAAGTCACTGCACATTTTACAGCCTATTATATGCTCTTAGTATCTGGCGTCAATGACCAGATGGTGGTTTATTTATTTATTAGGGCTCCTTAAAGTGCCTAATTTAAAACATCTTTCGGAGGAGGCCACAGGATGGGATCCAGCATACAGGCTCGAGTGCTGATGTTCTGCTCTGCCACCGACCACCGTGTGGTCTGGGATAAATTGCTTGGCCTCTCTGAGCCTCAAATTCTTCATCTGTAAGGCGTGAATAACATGGTCAAACAGCGTCTCTCGGAGGGTGGGCCATTGAGGGCCAGGCACTGATGCATCAAAATCATGTAGGAAGCTTGTTCTAAATGCCAACATTGTAGCCCTCCCTCCAGAGAAGATTCTGAGTCAGCATGTCTTGGAAACAGTCTATGAATCTGCACTTTTAGTCACTTTCCCAAGTGATTCTGAGGTACACGGAACTACTGTTATGGAAACTGGCTGACTATAGCACTTAGCTCCCTTGAAAAATACGTAGTTAGCTAGTCCTAACAAATACCAAAGTGTCTGTTAATAATTTTTTATTATTAATAAGCATAACTCTAAAAATTAATTTGCATATCCTAGAAATTTAACACTTGGCAGCATTGGTGCTTAAAATATTCCAACTTTATGGAAAATAGGAGCTCATCTTGAATAAGTAATGTTGGTGATTCATTTAAATACATGTCTCAGTTTTCCTTGTTTAACTAGATCCTTTTTTTTTCTTCTTCTTCTTACATAGGAAACCACAAAATATTCATGGACTAGATCTAAATCAGGAGCCCAGATGAACTTACCGAAGCTAGCATGGGATTCTTAGTTTTTCAAGATCCAAACACACCAAACCCTTAATCACCACAACTCCAGTGACCAGGCTTTCTCCGTTTTTGTGAGGATTTAGCGCAATTCAGGTGATGGAAAAGCAAAGGACTTAATTACTCATCTCGATATCATCTAACATCAATGGGAAAGTGAACCAGATGGTGGTACAGCCATGGAAAGAAATTCAACTGTATGGAAGGACCTAATAGATGAACACCCAGTCTGCACACACTGGAAGCAAGAGGCCGAGGGAGCCATTTATCATCTTGCCAGTATTTTTTTTGTAGTAGGTTTTATGGGTGGCAGTGGGTTCTTCGGACTCCTCTATGTCTTCAGTTTGCTGGGGCTGGGCTTTCTCTGCACTGCGATCTGGGCTTGGGTAGATGTCTGTGCCGCCGACATCTTCTCCTGGCATTTTGTGCTCTTCATCATCTGCTTCGTGCAGTTTGTTCACATTGCATATCAAGTGCGCAGCATAACCTTTGCCCGAGAATTCCAGCTGATGTACAGCTCCATTTTCCAGCCTCTGGGGACCCCTGTGCCCGTCTTCAGAATGATTGCTCTGAGCTCTGAAGTGGTTACTTTGGAAAAGGAGCACTGCTATGCCATGCAGGGAAAAACCTCCATTGACAAGCTCTCTCTGCTTGTTTCAGGAAGGTTTGTACTGTTGGTGCTTGAATGTCTTTCTTCTACAATCGTTTCTAGCTTGTCTTCCTTTCTGCTACATTTTCTGTCTCAGCAGAGCATAGTCCTGCGTGGCATTTCACACCCTGAGGCATGAGAAAGCCCCTGACACATGAGTCCTGGCCACAGGCCATCGGCATTTAGAGTACATGGTATTATTTACCCGAAGCAAGAAATAATCTAAAGCCTTAATCGTTCTTCTTATAAATCAAATGTATGAATTGAGTTATTTGGATATGCTATGTATTTCCAAGATAGTTATTGAAAGTCAAGACGAGTACTGAATTAATACAATACTTTTGTTATCATGCAAAGTATTTTAAATAGACTCTCATAGGCCAGTCTTTCAAGTAATAGAGATCATTAAATTTTATAATAATCAGTTTTATAATGATCAACTCTTTCAGTAATTTCTAGCAATTGACCATTTGCTAAAAGTGAGATGGACATAACTCATTATATATACATATATGTATATATACACATATCCTATATAATAAAAGGCTAATATGCAAATTGTCCCCTCGGGAGTTCGACTGCTCGCTATGACGTGCGCTGACTACCGGGGGTGGCACAGAACAAAGGAAGGCCCCGGCTGGCAGCAGTGGGGAGGAAGGCCTTGATCAGCTCTGATCACTGGCCAGCCCTAGGGACCCTACCCGTGCACAAATTTCATGCACCGGGCCTCTAGTATATACATATACATACACACACACACACACACACACACACACACACACACATTGTTGACCTTTGAACAACACAGGGGTAGGGATGCTGACCCCAACAGAGTCAAAATCCACATATAACTTTTGACTCCCACGAAGCTTTACTAATAGCCTACTGTTTGACCAGAAGCCTTACCCATCTCTTAAACCAGGGGTGGGGAACATCCGCCCCCCCCAGGCCATATAAGGCTGTCGAAATCATTTGGTCTGGCCCTGCCAAGGCATTAGGGGTGAGTTAATTAAATGTTTGACCAAATACAAGGCTAATTTTTAAGTTGATAATTTTGTATGGCCCATGAATGATAATATAAATATCCAAATGGTCCATGGCAGAAAAAAGGTTCCCCACCCTTGAGTCCTAAACAGTCGGTTAACATATATTTTGCATATTATATGTATTATATATTGTATTCTTTTTTAAATTTTAGAGAATATTCTATTTTTTAAATCATTTTTTATTTTTTTCTTTATTGATTAAGGTATTACATATGTGTCCTTATCCCCTCATTGCCCCCCCGCCTCCCCACTCATGCCCTCACCCCCCTGGTGTCTGCGTCCATTGGTTAGGCTTATACGCGTGCATACAAGTCCTTTGGTTGTATTCTTACCATAAAGTAAGCTAGAGAAAAGAAAATGCTATTAAGAAAACTATAAGAAAAACAATACATTTAACAGTATTTATTGGAAAAAATCACATATAAGTAGATCTGCACAGTTCAAACTCATATTGTTCAAGGGTAGGAAACAATATGATTATTTTCTTTAAAAGTTAAGTATTTAATTTTCAGACGTATTTACAGTGGTACCCCTTTATGTTCTTCAGTGTTCTATTTAATTTAAAATCTGACTGAGTGCACTGCAACTTTTTATCAGAGTGTACTATACATGCAGAGATGGGCACATATCATAAATGTACAGCTTGATGAGTTTTTTTATGAATTTTGCTCAGTATTCCAGAATCCTAACTGTGTGAGGAACATCAGTACATGAATCTTACAGGAGACTTGCCACTTACTGTAATTCAGGAATTTAATCTTTGCCCTTCAAAATTTTAATCGCCAGAAAGGTCCTCAGAGGCCTGAACCCTCCCCTCACCCCAGTTATGTGCTGGCTTTCTCCTTCCTCATCAATGCTGTTCTTTGTGTCTGGGTAGGATCAGAGTGACAGTTGATGGCGAATTTCTGCATTACATTTTCCCCTTCCAGTTCCTGGATTCTCCTGAATGGGACTCACTGAGACCCACCGAGGAAGGCACTTTTCAGGTAAGGGGTAACGAGCGCACGCAGTGAGCACGGCCTCTTCCACACAGATACACAGACACAACAGCAGGTGGCAGAGGAATAATTTATACGTCACCTTGGAACGTACTATGCAGCATGCATGACTTTCTAACGCTGTTTGACTCTTGACGATTAATGTCACTTTATAGGAGTCCAGCAACAAGGAGAAGAATGAGTATTTCATATGACAGAAAGGAGTCTGTGAAAAGTAGTCTTACACTTTTCTTTGCTTAACTGCATATATGGGAATGAAAATCATTTGAGATTTGACAGTACACTACACACTGCCTCTGTGACCGTTGAGAAATACACCAAGAACAAAAAATCTGCCCTTATTACAAAATAAGTTATTTTTGAAATTTAAGATGCTGATGGATTGCAGTTGTTTTCTACCAACAAAACGCTAAACTTCCTGTCCCTGCTCTGCTGCCATGTCTGGGAGTTTTGAAAGATAATCAGTTCAGGAGGTTCTGTCTATTATGGTATATACTGTTTTCCTGTGATTAATACATGTAACATACATGTGTGTCTACAAATACAAATTCATATACATATGCAGGATAGGTAAATAAATTCTATTTTGTACTATCGAAACTGGATTAGGGTTAAATGTCCACAGTCTTCAGGACTGACTGGAGATACTTCTCTAACATTAGCCAACTTTATTAATTTTTAGTATAAGTAGCTCTCACTTCAATAAAAAGAAAAACATAGATATCTGACCTTAGAAAACAGATAAATTGGAGATGGGCACAATATTGTGACTATTCATGTTATAAATTATATATAGTAATACATTTTCTGATCTCTTTTTCTATTTTTTACAGTATGTTTTGGGTCGGTGGGCTTTTTTAACCTAAAAAAAACAAAATGGACATCATTTAAAATGTGGGGCACAAAAAATGTGACTGGCAGAATTTTTCTTGCTCCCTAATCTTTGTTTATACCTGGTTTTATTGTTTTAGGTAACCCTAACAGCAGAAACTGATTGTCGGTATGTGTCATGGAGGAGAAAGAAATTATATTTGCTCTTCGCTCAGTATCGTTACATCTCCCGCCTGTTCTCAGTTTTAATTGGCAGTGACATTGCAGATAAACTCTATGCCTTGAATGACAGGGTATATATAGGAAGAAGATACCACTACGATATACGGTTACCCAACTTCTATCAACTTGCAGGTCCTGAAAAGCCCAGATCACCCCTGATAAGACACTTTCGAAATTCCAGACAACACTGTGATAAATGACATTGAAGTCTGAAGTTTTATAATTATAAAAAAAAAGACTCTCTTCATCATTCCCCAAATGAAATAGCAAAATACAGAAAATTGAGATCATTAATATTTTTTATAAATCAAACTCAGAGGCAAGATGCCATTGCCAGCTGCTTTATTCATCTCAACTTCTGCATTGTGAATAAATGTTACCAATTTTTCTGTATTTCTTATTTGAACAAATGGGAAGGGGGGGATGAATATGGGCAGTTTGTCCTTTCCTGCATCAGAACTGGGAGAATGAAATTCTGCTTTCTCCAATATTTCCTCCGACTGATTCAAATCTGTGGTCTTGCCCTACGGAGTTCAGCGTTGCTTCTCTAGGAGCAGGCGGTAAGTACTCTCAGCAGGAAACATATGAGTGTTCCCGGAATTCACTTTTTGCTACAACCTCTGATGAAAGCAAGATGCATTATTGTGGTAGGCAGCAATTATTTATTTTAAATGGGAAATTATTTAATATGCCTAGAAAGTAGAACAAATGTGACAGATGATAATATTCCAATCTTGAAGGCTATTCTGTTGCTACACATCATTCATCAGCTTAATCTTTACAATAACATTTTAAACGAGGCATTTCATGGAAAACAAAAATGCATAATAATTACTGAGTAAAAAGAATACCCGTGAACAAATAGTAAAAATGTTGCACAGCACTTTTATTTCATACGTTCAGCTGAAAGGGCAAGTGTGAGTGGTTTGATGGGACCCTGAGGGACTCATAGTGAATGCTCCACCGACCAAACAAATAAGGGAGCCGGCTTAATAAAGAAGAGCTTAAGAAAGGACAGGTCCTCAGTCACAAATCCGATCCCTATTTTTAGAAAACAGTTGTTGTTTTTTTAACATCACATGCAAGCCATGTCCTTTGGGGGAAAGATATATCATCATAAATTTAATAAATGTGTATTGAGCACCTACCATGGCTCCAGGTGCTGACCTGGGCAGTGGGAATACATCAGGTAACTGACAAAGGTCCCATTCCTCACAGAGCTTACATTCTGGGTGTGGAAGACAGATAATAAAATTAATAAAATTTAAAAAAACAACAACAACAACTGGAGTTAGAAAGAGAGTGCCATGGAGAAAGGTAAATCGGGGAAGGTGGATAGGAAAGTACAGTGCAATTTAATAGGGTGGTCAAGGAAGGCCTGAGTGAGAAGGTAATGTTCGAACAAAACCTGGAAGAGGCAAAGGAACAATCCCTGCAGATATCTGGGGAAAGAGCAATCTGGGCAGAGAGGGGAGCACCTGAGAAGGCCTTCAGGTCTGAGCAGGAGCAGCTGGAAGGCCAACATGGCTAGAGCAGAACCAGTGCTAGGGAGAGAAGGCAAAGAGTGACTGGGTGGGGTCTAATAAGTCATGGTGTGATATGCCAACTAGACCCTGAAGTAAATAGATGTGTCTACAGTTCAAGAGAGAAAAGTTTGGGAGTATTTCAGAGAGATGATATTTGAAGCCATGAGATAGCCAAGGGAGTCAGTGTAGATTCAGAAGAAAAATGGTCCAGGGACCTTTCCTTGGGGTTCCCTGTTATTAAGATGGGGGAAAGCCAGCAAAACATGAGAAGGCTAGTGAGGCAGGAAGAAAATCAGAAGTGTGGAGTCCTGGAAGCCAAGTGAAGGAAGTGTTTCAAGGAGAAGGGAGTGATGGACTGTCTGAAGTGTGGCTGACAAGTGATATGAGGTCTGGGGATAAACCATTGGGTGGAGCAGCAAGGAGGTCTTTGGTGAACTTGTGGGAGCAGTTTTAGTGGAATCATTGGGGACAAAACTTGACTGAAGTAGGTTTAGGGGAAATGAAAGGAAAGAGTTTAGAAGAGCAAGTATAAGTAAGTTTTTCAAGGAGTTTTGATGTGAAAAGAAATAGAAATGGACAGCAGCCTGCACAGGAAATAAAGTCAAGAGAGAGAATGTTTTTGTTGTTGTTTTGAAGGTAAGAGAAACAATGGCATATAGGTATGCTGATGGGAATGATTCGGAAGAAAGGGGTGAATTGTTGAGAGATGATGGGACCCCGTGACCTTAAACAGGAACATGGACAATTAATCATTAGTAAGGAGAGAAGGCAGAATACATGGGAAGACAGTTGCTGGCAAGTGAGAGATGTTGTAGAAAATTGTAAAAGTTCTGTCATAATCCCTTCTGTTTCCTCAGTGACCTAAGAAGGAAGTCAGCAAGGACAATGGGGAAGTACTGGGATTATGCAAAGTACATTAGTTTTTCTGTATGTTAGCATCTGCCATAAGTCATACAACGTGACAAGGGCTAACTCAGTAGTCTGGACTAGCTACTGAGCTACCCAAGTTCGGCATGAACAGAGGAAATATTGGAGGGGTTTTCTGTCTCCGGAACACTGTGGCCATCAAGGGCAGCTGCCTGCCTGGTGCAATTGAAGGCCTCCAGAAAGCACTCGCTGGCTTGTCAGTGGGCTTCGCAATGGCTCTGGGGGAATTCATGCCTTGGAGTCTTTAAGACTTTGTGATACTAAATATTAAAATAAAGCTCCCTAAGTAGAAGCCACACCTTAAGTTAGTACCAGCTAATAGTTTAACAGGGGTTAACTATCAGATCACTTTCTAACCATGAAAGTCAACTGAGAACAAAGCCACACAGAAATGGGATGCAGGTTTTTGGCTCAATTCATGTGGCAGACAGAGAAGACTTTATATACAAGTTTTCCAGAAATCTAACCACTTTTAAGATGAGGGAGGAGGGCAAACATGACAGGATATAGGCATGCTGGAAGGGCGGTAAAGAGATGATGTGAAACCTTCACACTTATGTGTGGGGCTGGCGCCATCCCTCCATATTAACAGATACGCTATTATCTGTTTGCACCCAGGTTTTCTCAAAAAAAAAATCAAAACCCTGAAATAACCTCTATGTATGTACTCCCCATCTTTGGTTTGAAATGTCTAGCAAATCACATTTCACTGTCTCAGAATAATCAACCCAGATGGAAAGAAAAAAATACGTATATCCTGGAAAAGTACCCCTCAAATGCAACATCACAGTGTACTTAAAATTTCATTTCTATTAAAAATTGGGCTCATTTTCATCTCAGCCTAATTTTTCCAGTCCTAAATTCCTTTGATTCATTTATTCTGGGTAAAAATGCAATAAGATGAGAAACTGGTTGTTTTCTTGCCTTAAAAATGCTTCATGGCTTTGTACACAAGATCTGTCTATGCATAAATAAATGGAGCACCTTGTTCAAAAGATATCAAGATTCAAGGCCAAGACATAGAGCATTAAACCAAGGGCGGGCTTTTGTAAGCTCAAGGCTCTTTGCAACTGTACAGGTTGCAGGCCCATGAAGCCAACCCTGGCCAAGAGTTGTCCCTAGGACTTGAAGCAATTAGGGTGATTGCTGTGTGCTTTTCTGCCCTAAATTTCATGGTCAGGAAAGACTAAGAAGTAGACTGAGGGGTAAAGAAGTGGCTTAAAAAGAGCCCATAAACACCTCCATAGGCAAGTTCCCAGGGGCTTCTTGCACATTCTTTACTTCACCTGGATATTTGAAGGCTTCCCGTCCCCATAGGGGGCTGGTCCTTTGAACCTGATTTGAACCTTTGTCTAAATCTGAGGAGGGAGCCACATGATTTGCCCTGGACTCCACACTCCTAGGAACACATGGTGCTGAGATTAATCTACCATAAAAAAACAGTATAATGCTCTCTGAACATTTACGGGGTGAAGAATTTTCTCTCTTCAACAGAGGAGCAGAAGGAAATTCATTTGCTCTCTGCTCATCTGGGTAAGCTCTGGGTGGGTGTCATATTGTTACACTGTACAGAATTGACTTGGCAGAGCATTACAAAGTGAAATCCCTCAGCTAAATTGTCAAAAGCCATAAAAAAAACATACCAGGCAGAAGTTTATACTAGAGGCCCAGTGCATGAAAATTCATGCACTCGGGGTGGGGGGGGCAGTGGAGGGGGGAAGTGCCCCTCAGCCCAGCCTATGCCCTCTCACAGTCCAGGAGCACTCAGGGGATGTCCGACTGATGGCTTAGGCCTGCTAAGCCGCAGTCTGGCCTCTTTCTGAGGGAGGTGGCCAGTGGGTCAATCAGGGGATAGTGCTGGTGGGAGAGCGGCCGCCCCTGCCCCCCATTGCCCCACTGCTGCCACTGGTCGCCACCCCCCCCATCGCCATCCACTCCCTCTTCCCACTGGCACACACCTTGGCTCCAGGCACCACCTGCTCGCCGGCCCTGCCCCCTGCCCACCAGTTGTTCCACTGTTCAGTCGATTTGCATATTACACTTTTATTATATAGGATTATTTTAGAGCAACACATTATACAACATTATGTACTCGAGATTCCTGGTTTGACCAAGGGCATAAGTGGCATTGGAGTGCACTTTCTAACTGGGTTTCATGTTCCATTACATTGCACATGATTATAGAAGAAATTAACCTTCAAAAATGGTGGTCCCAAATTAAAATTTCCTTAGTAAAAGACAGTTTTTACACAAACTAGAGAAATCAATGGGCCCAATTAATTCCATTATTTTTCTTCATTCTACTAAAATTTAACACATATCAATAAAAGATACACATAAATATCAAAATTGTATTGACCAATTATAATAAAATACAGGTTTAATTTTATAGAACTTTGTTACTTCAAGACCAAAAATCTTACAATAATGAAAAGATGTGGCAAGATTGAAATAATAATTGTTTTAGCTCTTAGTTATCTCACCATGAATATTACCATCATTTAATGCTGGGTTGTACATTTGCATATAATATCAGCATGATTTGAACATAATTTGGAGTTTTATTATTATGCTAAATTTGAGTTTTTAAAACTGCTAGCTATTAAAGATTGACAGGGAACTTTCCTTTTCTCCTTAAGAACTGAATGTTTATATCTTGAATTATATTTTTTCTTGTTACTCAATTTCTTTTATTTTTATTATTTTTTCACTGAATTTATTGGACTGACATTGGTTAATAAAATTATATAGGTTTCAGGTGTACAATTCTATAAATACATCATCTGTATATTTTACTGTGTGTTCACCACCCCAAGTCAAGTCTCCTTCCATCACCATTTACCCCCCTTTTACCCTACTCTGCCTCCCCCACCCCACTTTCCCTCTGGTAATCACCATAGGGCTGTCTGTGTCTATGAGATTTTTCTTCTTTGCTTAATCCCTTCACCTTTTTCACCCAGCCCCTCAACTCCCTTCCCTTCTGACAGCTGTCAGTCTGTTCTTTGAATCTGTGTGTCTGTTCCTATTTTGTTTGTTAGTTCATTAGATTCCATATATAAGTGAAGCCATATGGTATTTGTCTTTCCCCGACTGGCTCATTTCACTTAGCACCTTTACTCTAATTTAATTCAAACTCTGATGATCTTAATAAATGTAATTTTATTTTATGTATAGGATTCCAAAAATGTCATAATTTTATAAATGTTTTTACATAATTTTATAGTAGAATTTTAGCTCCACTTATTATAATGCCAAATATCTTATCATCTAACATGAGATAACTATTCTTATGAAACATAAAATTATCTCCCAAGTTATGTAATTACAAGACAATATCTTACATCTATTTAATACTTTATAGTTTACAAAGTATGTGCCTACTTATGATTTCATTTACTTGTTCCTTGGAAGGATTCCATTTTATGGATAAAGATTAGAGAGTCTGAATCATAGTAAATGGTGACACTCCACCTAAGCCAGTTCTTCCAAATCAGTGTCCTTGCATTTTTCACGCTACGCTGACCATGGTGTTCCTCCGTGACTTGAAGAGGACTAAAATGTCCCCAATTTGAAATGAAAGAAAGATCAAAGCAAAATGCTAGTTGCACATCTGCTGGATTTGTTAATGACCGTATGGGTTCAAAAAATGAAACTTCCTTCCTCAGCAACTAGCCTGAGCTCAAATGTGGTTTACGAGTGAAGTTCAATGTAGCTATTAAAAATGGTTATAAACTTATATCATGAAAGAGCATGTCCAAGCTTCTTGAAGCAGTTTAAATAAGGTCTTCAAATGTTGGGTCTGTCCCGTTTCCTTTCAGATATTCCTATGGCTCATTTGAGACTGTCCCAGGAATTTTACTGTATCTGGGGTCACCAAGCGTCAGGTGGCACCTCCCGAACGGATAGGGAAATTAATTCAGTACCCCTTGTAGTGCTGTTTATCTCTCTCTTTTAGGACAGAATAAAATTTTATGTACAGTGGAACTTTGTAAACTGGAGCTTTTCAAATAGCAGCCAGTAAGATCTCCAAGATAGACATATTTTTAATGTGATAGAAGCAGGGGTTTCTGAAGACAGGGTATTACTGTGGGATATAAATTGATTCAGCTGAGATAAAAGTTTAGTCAATGCATCAGCACAGTATCTATTTTTCTGAGAAAAATATTTCCCCCACTGGTCTACATCTTATTCGCCCTTTGGAAAAGTAGCTGCTTTGTAAATATTTCTTGAGTAAAAAGAAAAGTAATTGCATCTGTTCTTAAATCTGCATCTGAATTTTAACACTGAATCCCCCTCCCAATTTGACTTCAATGATGCAATGCCATCAGCAGTTTTACCATGAAATAAAATGTAAGACCTGTAATAATGTCATTTTTTTTCTGCATGACACAGGACTATTATTTCTTTAAATGATTTCCAAAACTACATTTTTCTTCCTGATATTACTGAAGTGAGTTTGAACAGCACTTGTTCAGAATGCACGGTTATTAGTTTTCAGGTTCCAAGGTCATTCTTTGAGCTGAAAATCTGCAAGCTGATTTAGTTTAGACTGATCTTTGTATTTCATTTTTTCTCAAAAAATGTATGGTTTGGGAGCTCTTCTGACCTCATTTAAAGCCAGTCTCCACACTTCTATTATATTTTTCTGTGCAAAAATCGCCCCTGGTCTAGTGCCTAGTATATAGCAATTGTTGGTTAGATTATTTTTTAAAATGAATAAAATAGGCAGCTGGTATAAATTGAGAAGATATTGATCAGACACCTGCTACCCACACTTTTCTTTAACCGGTCATTGATCTCATCCTGCTTTCACACTCTCTGCCCCATAACAACAGAAAATACGTGAGATCCTAGAACTTAAAAGTGATTTCTTTCCATTTTAAACAGCATTTAAAATGAACCCCTCAGTCTTCCTGTGTTTCTCTCCTTGCTCTGGGGATGCATGGCGGAGTAGCAGACGTGTGTTGACCTCTCTCTGACCTCTAAGTCGACCCTGGATCCACTGCAATGCTGCTTGACTACTTGGTCTCTGGGCATCTGAGCCGATGGCCCTAGAGTGTGGCTGGTCCCGCCTTTGCCCACTCTGCCCCACAGTGCATCCTGACCCAGCATTTCCCACCCATCAGACCACTCAGTGTTTCTAAATGATGAATCAATGCACTCAGGGTTAAACCATCACCACTTCCCACTCCTTCCAATTTTATTTTTTCCATCTTTTTTCTGTTCCATTATCAATCAGCTAGACAGGAAGGGGAAGGAGAGGCAGGTGGTGCTGGGGAGTGTGAGGGGAGTAGGGTGTCACTATTATGGTAGAGCGATCACCATAATTCTAATAAAGTGATTTTTAATCTAGTAGAATATTAAGTGTCATTTTGTTGTTATTTATTCCTTCTATTAGATAATATAACCATATTATAAACAAGTTGGAGTAGGAAAAAAATGATGAGTTCCACTATTCTAGCACAATTTCTATTAACATGTTGGTATATATTTCTTCTGTTATTTTCCCCATTCATGATCATTTAAGATGTAAAACACAATTTAAAAAAATATTTACTATTTCTTCTATTTGAGAATTATACTTGAAAACAAATGCACTTGATTATTCCATCCACTAATATTTCCTGAGCTCCAAGTATATCTGAATCACATGCTGGGTACCAAGGATATATGAAAGATAAATTGAACACACTTCCTACCCTCCAAAAAATTATGGCCTACAGGGAGAACTAAGACTTGTACATAAACATATAAAAGGTAGCAAGTGACAAATGCCATAATACAGATAGAAACTTACTGCTCTGGGGAATGATATTTCTGTAATATCACTTTAAAACCCATGCCAACAAGTTAAGTCATTAGTAATGTCAGTAATAAATGCCAAAGCATTGTTAATGATTTCATCGTATGGCATCTTATAATGGCCATTAATAGTAATATTCTCTCCTAGAATTTTTCCCACCTGACATCAATTTCCTAAGTATTAGAAGCTTTATTTATTCATTAAGCAGTCATGCGGGATCATCTGCAAGACTTCTTGACTCACATTGGAACACTCTGTTGCTTTTAGATGCCATTTTCTAAGCTTATAATATATTCATTACACTTCTCTTCGGATAACTTAAAGCGGTGTAGTGGGTGTAAAAAAATATTAAGAAATCCCTAAGTTGTAGTATGCAGTAAAACTGCAAAGAATCGTTTTGTATATGGCATGCAAACCAACATGGTGTTCTGTCAGAAAATGTGCTACCCAAGGTACTTCCATTCTTCCCAGGCTCGAAAGAGACTCAATGACTATAAAATCCACATCTTTTCAAAATACGACCTTTTTGTCTCCCATGAAAGTATGTGAGGGTTTCTGTAGTTTTCAAACCCAATATCATCATAATCATTTTGTGTGGTTTTAAATTGTTCCAAATATATTTGATCTTGGACTAAAAAAAAAATGTTTCCTCTTGTTTACCACTTTTTATGCCAAAAGATAACACTGCTGGTATGTGGCTCATAAATTTTATTAGGTTTTATGTATGCATGAAACTAGCAAGGTGTCTTATTTTCATAAACTCATTACAACAATTTAAGTAATGTTAATAATAAAAATTTGCATTTAAATAATTCTTTTCTCCTGGGAACTCTGAGTGCTTTTTAACATCAATTAATGCTGGATGGCAGCCTCATTATTCCCAACTTCTTTTTATTATTCCATCTTTATAGTGTGTTGCTTTGGGTTTTTGTTTCTAGCCGATGTTAATTACCAGGCTGGCTATTATCAGGCTTCACATTTGCCTCCAAAACCACTCCTTTTTGAGAATTAATTACATGAGAGAATGATATTGCTCAGTGAAAACTCTGTGATTGAAAATTCTGCTTTGTCCAGATATAGAGTAAAAGTCATTCCGTGGCTTCACTTTCTTTGTTTTTTAAATTTTTTTAAAATTGATTTTTACAGAGAGAGGAAGGGAGAGGGAGATGGAAACATCAATGATGAGAGAGAATCATTGATCAGCTGCCTCCTGCACTCCCCCTACTGGGTGCGGATCAAGCCCACAACCCGGACATGTGCCCAGACTGGGAATCAACCAGTGACCTCTTGATTCCTGGATCGACACTCAACCGCTGAGCCATACGGGTCAGGCCCATGGCTTCACTTTCAATCAAAATCTTATTTAAATCATCAGATTATATGTTATTAAGAATTTCCAAAAGTTCCGTTTTTATCATTAACTTCTTTCTAACCACCAAATATTTCATATAAATAAGTTATTTACACACTTAGAAAACCATACCTTTAAAGGTACCATCCTCGGGGTTGTTGCATTTCTCGCCTCTAAGAGTAGAGGTGCTTATCTTGGGGTTCAAAGACAGGCTTCAAGGGTCTGTGAGTTTCTAGAAATGGAAAGAACAAAGCACAAGCCAGGTTGTCACAGTGGTTGGTGCCAGACTTTTGAACCTGCTATTCCAGGGGGACCTGCCTGGACCCAGGATCCAGTTTTGTTTTGTGGATCCAACCTGCCTCCAGCTCTGCAGCTTCTTTGGGATTGATTGTGAATTCAGAGCTGCTTCTCTGATCCTCTTTTGACACTTAAGAAAGAGATTCTACTGTACATAGTTACTTACAGTAAATTTCTTCCCTTTCAAATAGCTTCCTAAAAAACTAGGAAAGTTTATTAAATGCTTCACCTATGGCCTTCATTTGTTACTGTCAGTATTTAAAACAATTCACAAATGCAATCTTCTGTTTTAGAAGAAAAGCTGTATGAGGGAGAATAGACAGAGCGAATATCAGGCTATTAGTTTTTGACATTATAGTCACTATATACACATTTCTGCCAACCCCAAAATGATGAATTACTGTAACTTAGCTCTGCCAAGTGGTCGGTTTCTAGAATCTATACTATTGCATATTTCATGAGTTTGCTTTTGAAGCCAATATCTCATTTCTGGCTACTCCAGGGAAATCCCAAACCACGGGAAATTTTAGCATGTGCCAAAGTCTTATGATGTACAAATTTTCTTTGAAACAACAGTCTTGTGTATATTACATTCCACCTATTTAAAACAAGCAAATACATAGAAGATGAAACTACATCTTAGCTATTATGTGTGTTCATAGAATATTTCAACTATTTCATCAGACTAGGGAATTCCGATGATTGAAGTTCTGACAATTTTTATTGATTGTGTGCCATGAACAGGGCACTATAAGGGGGCTAGAACAGATGTGCAATTAAGCTATCAGAGGCTGGGTGCCAGGCATTTTAGATGACATAGTCGCTAAAGGTCAAAATAACCCTGTCAACTACAAATTATTTTCTCAGTTTAACATACAAGTAATTGAGGCTCAGAAAAGTTTGATAAATGAGTTGAACTCACTGAGCTTATTAAAAGTAAAACTGTGGTTCAAACCTAGATACTAATTCTAAAGCCTGGATTCTTTCAATTGCCTTCATAATTCACTGTCCTCTTAAAACTCTGGGTTGCTTTCTAGAATTTTAGTTGTGTTTTGTTTCTCTTAAGAGTTGTTGAATGAACCATTTGGGTAAGAGCTCCATGAATCAAATGTAATTCAACTTTTTAAAAGCACTTCTCCCTGAAGTTAGTATTAAAACTAGTTAGACATGCCCAGTGGTATGGCTCAGAAGTTGAGTGTCCACCTATGAATCAAGAAGTTGCTGGTTCGATTCCCAGTCAGGGCACATGCCTAAGTTGAGAGTTTGATCCCCTGGAGGGGGCATGCAGGAGGCAGCTAATCGATGTTTCTCTTTCATCGATGTTTCTATCCCTGTCCCTCTCTCTTCTTCTCTTTCTAAAAATCAATGCAAACATATTTTTAAAAACTAGTTAGACATTCTTTAAAGCATTCCTTTTTTTTTTTTAGACTCTGGGCCTTGGGATGCAACAATAATATGAAAGATTGCACATTGAGATGTGCTTTGAGGTGGTGTTCCCTGTTTTTAATTTAGCCAAACTGTAAATAACCTACTTGATTATTTTGAACAAACAAACCAACTGAGTCAGTTTAAAAAGCATAAGTCACCTATTAGAAGCTAACATTCAAAAAAAGTGATAATAGCAAATGCTAGCAAGAATGTGGAGCAACAGGAACTGTTATTCATTGCTGGTGGGAATGGAAAACGGCACAGCCACTTTGGAAGACAGTTTGGCAGTTTCCTATGAAGCTAACATAGTTTGACCATACTATCAAGCAATTGCACTTTCTGGTATTTACTCAAATGAGTTGAAAACATGTCCACACAAAAACCTGAACATAAATGTTTATAGAAGTTTTATTCATAATTGCCCAAATCTGGAAGAAACCAATAAGTTCTTTAAAAATGGTGAATGGATAAACAAACTGTGGTACATTCATACAATGACATATTATGAGCTATCAAGACACAAAGAGACATGGAGTATCCTTAAATGCATATTGCTTACTGAAAAAGCCAGTCTGAAAAGACAGTATTCTATATGATGCCAACTTTGTGGGGTTTTGGAGAAGATAAAACTATTGATATAGTAAAAATAAATAAATAAAAGCAGTAGTTACCAGGGGTTAGGGAGAGGAGGAAGGAGAGGGATGAGTAGGTGAAGCACAGGGGATTTTTAGGGCAGTGAAACTATTGGGTATGATACTGTAATGGTGGCTACATGGCATTACCAAAGGAAAACTGTTTCCTCTACTCACAATACTTCAGACATCAAATGTGTGTTTTCCCCACACCAACCAATTCTCCATCTCTCCAGACACCAAATGGGTGTCCCACCATTCAATTCTGACAATACCACCCAGAGTTAGTGCAGATCCCACAGGCTAAGGACTCAGTTCCACAAGCCTGCCCCCCACTTCAGATGCCAATCACAAGTAGTGGGTCCACAGGCTCACACTTATGTCTAACTTGGCTGTAAATCAGGGTTCCCATGACCTTGTCCTTAGATTTGATAATGTGCTGTAATGACTCAGAGAACTCAGGGAAACACTTATCCTATCTAATAATAGACAAACATGGTAATTGACCGTACCTTCGCTACGCCTCCCATTGGCTAATCAGCGCGATATGCAAATTAACCACCAACAAAGATGGCGGCTAATTTGCATACTGCAGGCAGGGCGGGACACCAGGAGCCGCCATCCAAGCCCCCGTGTGCGTCCCCAGGAGCCGCCGGAAAGCCGGGCCGCAGGCAAGGCAGCCCCTCGGGACCCAGGAGCTGCCTTGCCTGAGGCCCGTGATCCTGATTGGATCAGAAAGCTGGGCCGCAGGCAAGGCGGCACCCCGCGACCCAGGAGCCCCTCGGGGAGGTCTGCAGGTGAAGCAGCGATCAAGCTATGAGGGGGAGGGGGAGGGGCGGAAGGAGCTACAGGAGCAGCTCTGGCCGGAGACTGAAGACTCCCACTGGAGCGAGGAGCAAAGACTGAAGGCTCCAGCCGCAGTGAAGACTGTGTCCAGAGCGAAGATGGACGGCGGTGGCCAGAGTGAAGGTCTGGGTCCCGGGTGCCAAAGGAAAACTGGTGCTGGCAGCCAGGGGAAAGAAGGCCTATTGCACAAATCTTAAAAATATTAAAAAATTAAAAATTAATAAAATATTAATTGAAATGTATCTGCATTACATGAAAAATCTCCTAATTGCTTCTAGCATAATTTATTAAATTGTGCTAAAATTTACAA
>NW_005371219.1:10844109-10845710 GCF_000412655.1 Myotis brandtii
CCGGCCAAGGGGCCCCCCCCCCCCCCCGCCGAGTGCACAAATTTTTGTGCACCGGGCCTCTAGTTATCTATTAATAATAAAAGGGTAATATGCTAATTAGACCAGACATCTTCTGGATGTCATTCTGGATGTCCTTTCTGACGAAGCCGGGGCTGGAGAGAAGCCAGCCCGGGTCCTGGGTGCCTGCGGGCGGCTGGAGGAGGGAAGCAGCCCTTGTCCCGGGTGCTGGAGGGAAGCCAGTGCCAGTAGCTGGGGGAAGGAAGGCCTACTCTTGCACGAATTTTCATGCATTGGGCCTCTAGTACAGTGGGGCCTTGACTTACGAGTGTCCCGACTAACAAGTTTTTTGAGATACCAGCTGTCTTTCGGCCGATTTTTTGCATTGAGTTGACAGAGTAATTTGAGTTAAAGATCTCCTTAACAAGCTCCTTAACGAGCTCGGTCTCAGAACGAATTAAACTCGTAAGTCAAGGCCCCAGTGTAAAGGATATAATAAAGGATACAAATGAACAGCCAGATGAAGAGGTACATAGGGCGAGGTCCAGAGGTTCCTGAGTGCAGGAGCTTTGTCCCTGTGGAGTTGGGGTGCACCACCCTCCCAGCACTTATTTGTGTTAACAACTCAGAAGCTCTCTGAACCCCTTAGTTTAGGGATTTTTGTGGAAGCTTTTTCACAGACTTATCATCAATTATTAACTCAGTGTCCAGCCCCTCCCCCCTCTCCAGAGGACAGAGCATGGGGCTGAGAGTCCCAACCTTGTAGTCACAGCTTGGTCTTTCTGGTGACCAGGACCCATCCTGAAGCTATCCTGGAGCCCACCTAGAGTCCTGCCATTAGAACAAAAGGCACTCCCATCACGCAGCAATTCCAAGGGATTTAGGAGCTCTATGCAAGATGCCCTATCACTCAGACAATTACGAAGATTCAGGAAGCTGTGTCAGGAACTGGGAGGTCAATGACTAAATATTAGAATAAAAGATGTTCTTATCAACCCTATCTCTCAGGAAATTACAAGGGGTTTAGGAGCTCTGTGTCAGGAACTGAGAAAAGAGACCAAATACATATTTCTTATTATGTCATAGGTGGATATATGACATTATATATTTGGCAAAACCCATAGGAATGTACAACACAAAGATAAACCCTAATGTAAACTCTTGTTCATAATAATCCATTAAATATTTGTTCAACAATGTGACAAATGCATCACACTAATGCAAAGGGAAACTGTAAGCAGGGGAGAGAGGGAATGTTCTACACTAACTGCTTAATAATCTGCAAACCTGAAACTGCTCTAACAAAACAAAATATATTATTTTTTAAAAGAAAAAAAATTGAATAGTCAATGAGGTTAGTTGTCAAACTGGTCAGTGAAAACAGTAATATAACATTTATGGAGAGGAATTTAGTACAGAAATAATCTAGTTAAATCATTGGTTAATAATCCATGTTTTATCAGAACTGTCTGCCATGAGACCCTATCAGAAGAAGCTATGGTCTCCATGCAATTAGGAGTAACAGTTGAAAGAAAGTCTACACTGACATAAACCAGGGCCAGATATAGATAAGAAAGATAATGCTACATATTTTTAAAGTCAAT
>NW_005371219.1:10845788-10847861 GCF_000412655.1 Myotis brandtii
CCCTGCCCGGGGCCTCAAATCTTGTTTTATTCTCACAAAATTTATTCAATCTGAATTCTGAAATCTCATCATTTTTTTGCCCAAATCGTAAAAGCACACTAGGATGCCCCATCAAGAAATAAAGGCAGAAATAACAGTTTATGTCAATCTAAGATGTGCTAGCCAGAGTTATGCAGAGAAGACAGGCTGCCCTATATTTTGTCCTTTTCATTCTATCCTTCTGTGCAAGTTACCGCCTTGCATCATATTCGTTTTCAAATAGTGCTGAGAATCTTTCCATCCTGGGTGGTTTGTAATATTCTACACACCCTTGTCACTTACTTTTTCTGTTTAACATCTTTCCATGGGAGACAGTATATGCCTAGAGTTAGAAGGTGGCAGAAACTGTGTAGTGAAGGAGAGTCCAAGCTTTGAAACCAGGCTGTCTGGTTCACATCCTGGCTCAGCTGTGTAATCCTGAGCAGGCTACTCAACCTCTCTGTTATTTCAGTTTCCCATCTATAAAATGGAGATCAAAACAGTAACTGCTTCTTCATAGGGCCCATTGTGAAGATTCAATGGCTTAATAGAGCTTAATCGCTTATAACAGCGCCTGGCACTCTATATCAGGGTCAGTAAAATTGTTCAGTGAAGGGTCAAATAAATATTTAAGGCTTTGCAGGGTCATATGGTTTCTGTTGCAACCCCTCAATGATGCCTTTGTAGGATAAAAGCAGCTATAAATGAATGAGGTGGCTGGTTCCAATTAAACTTTACGGTCACTGAATTTGAATTTCATATAATTTTCACTTGTCATGAAATATTATTCGTCTTTTGATTTTTTCAACCATTAAAAAATGTAAACACTTTTAGCTCAGAGTTTGTACAAATATGGGCAGTAGGCTGGGTTTTAGGGCCATAGTTTGCTGACCCATCTCCTATCTAATTAATAGACATTATTATGCCTTTATTATCTTACTATAAATTATTTTAAATGGCTGCTTATAACAAGATTGCTTGGATGTCCTATAATTTACTTCGTCCCCTACGGTTAGAATTTCGGTTGTTTCCAGTACTCACTGTATGTCACCCTCCAATGAATATCCCTGCAAAATCTTTGGGCACATTTGTTATTACATCCACATCCTACAGTGTGTCTATTGGTAGCAACTAAAATGACTGGCAGAGCATCTAGAAAGAAACAGACTGAAGAAGTAGCCTTGAAAATTAATCTTATATAGTTATAGCAAATTTCAAACATGTTAGAGAAGGAATTTTATAAGTATAACATATTCACGTACATTGAACTATGTACCACATACCACTCTAAGCCATATGTGTATATACATACATATAATCATTTAGTCCTCAAAACAATCCTAGGAGGTACAAGTGCAATCATCATCATCATCATCGCCATCATTACCAGCCCCATAGTACAGAAGAAGAAACTGAGGCACAGAAAAGCCAAGTAACTCCCCCAAGGTCACAGTTGGCTGTAGCAGAGGCAGGATTCACACCTGGTCTGTCCAGCACTACCACCTATGATCTGATTCTAGAATGATGAACTGCCCCTTCACGGATGAGGCGTGGCACTCCGAGGTACTCACTTTATAATGTAACTGTAGTGCTTTGTACATTTAGATCATGTTTGGCACCCACGAGGGACCCCAGACTCTAATAATAGGCACAAATTCTATCCCATAATGGGACACTTGGGGGGGGTGGGCTGTGAATGCCCATCTAACCTTCCTCTTTAGTCGTCCAGCCCTCCCCCTCATGCCAACTTTTCATTCATTTGCCCTGCATTTCTTACCCACATAGCTGTCCTCTACAAACAGTAAAGGTTGATTGGAGCGTACTTTCACATCTTGTTTTCCAATTTAAGGTCCCAACTCGACCAAATTTACGTGGCCTATTCGGTGGAGCTTCGCTAACAAGAGAGGGCTCTGCCCCGCCAAGGGAATGCAAATTTCGGGTAAATGCTCTCCTTTGAAAACAAAACAGTGGGTGGGTCTCGTCAAAAGTCTCTCCCTCGTGGCACCCGCAGCAGCAGGGCTGGCTGGGTCGGGCCCCTGGCCGGTCCCCGGGGGG
>NW_005371219.1:10848743-10851661 GCF_000412655.1 Myotis brandtii
CGCTCTGCCTCTGGCAGATCCTTAGGGAGCTCGGCCTCTGCTCACCCGGCTGGGGTCCCGGGGTTCCCTGCCCCTGAACCCACGGCGGCTCCTCCTCGCCCCCTGTAGGGCCGCCGGGTCCTGCACCGAGACGGTGCACTGTGTCGCTGCCGGCCCGGAGCTGGGAGTGTGAGGAGCAACGCGCTCAGGGCGCATCTCTCGTGGTCCGCGAGCTCGGGATCCAGGAGAACAGTGGACACCGACCCCTTCTTTCAGGAGCCAGGTGAGCCGGGGCCCCGGGGAGTGTAGATGGCTCGGGAACCCGAGATCCTCGCCACCTCTACCACCCCACCTACCCCCTACCCCCGTGCCCTCGTTAACCAGGCTTTGGGAAACCGGTTGTTGGCCACACAAGTCACAGGAATTGCTTGTTTTTAAGAGTGGAAAGACTCTTAGCGACGTAATGCCTCTTGGGATTCCGAAGATGCGCAAAGGTTCCGTTGGAATTACAGAGTGAATTGAATAAGTATACTAGCACGACTTTTGCTCATTGCTGTGATCTTTCATTTCTGTAGTTTGGTGAAGGGTTAAGGTTAGTTTCACCATTGAGCTATTTAGCTTGCAAACACCTTTCTGAAAACCAATAGATAAACAGGACTTTACTAGAACCAGTAATTTTAGGAATTGGGACTCCTAGAACTAATAGAAGAAAGAAGTTTTATTAATTTAATCAAAATGAATCAAAGTTTACCATACTCATCTGCCTCATTAGACCCATTCATTCTCTGTATTAGGATAGTTCAGTATAAACCATTTAAATCCACTAATATAGATCAAAGGAAGCTGAAATCGGCAAGATCCTATCAATATTTATTGACAATAGGTAATAGACATTTCAAAATAGACATACAGATAAATATATATAGACAAATATTAGACAATAAATATACAAGTAAAATTGTTTATAATGTATAATGTTAATATCATACAATATAATAAATACATATAGAAACTTAAAGGTATGAACTGTGTATATATATCTCTAATAAGGTGTAATGCATCAAAATATGTTATAAGATGATCTCAACTTTAAAAAATTTATATTATTATCTCCCTGGTTCTTCGGTCAGTAGATTGTAGTTTTCCTATCATTTCTCTTGGACCAAAAATTGGTACTTTTCGTACTGCAGTGAATTAGTTGGTAATACAAGTATAATCAGGTGAATGTATATGTGTGTGTGGGGGGGTGTATTAATTAACTTATTATATAAATGTGTATTAGAGGCACAGGCCACTTAATTTGAAGAGGTTTGAGACCTCTAGTCCAGCTGCCTCTGTTCAAGGACTCTGATTCTCAACCTCAGGAAGGGGAGCCATTCTCCCATCTTTACTGCTGAGGTTTGGGGAGACTGAAAAGTGATTTCTAACTGTGTTCCTCATTGTTTGTGTCCCTTCCGTATGGCGTTCACCTCTGGCATTCTCTACATGGATGAATATGTCATTGACTCTGCCTCATGGAGAACATAGGGTAGTTAGAAGAACAAATAGGACACAGGGAGTGAGAGCACCTTCTAAGGTACAATAGAAATGGTAGTTGTTGTTAGCTTACGTAATGCTAACACATAAGCTGACATAGACAGTAGTTTATGAGTGAATCACTCTCCCTCCTGCAGAAATTATGAGGTTAATTCTGATTTGATTCCCAATGAAAGCAAACTTTGTGTAGGTAGAGTTACTAAAATAATGATGTCCCCTATCCTAATAGGCTTCTGTTTTTATTGATTCCAACATTTGGAAAGTAGTTGAATTTTTGTCATTTCTTTTCTTTTTGCAGAAAATCAATACTAAGTCAACTATTTCTCTTGTATTTATGAGCTATTTCAGAATTATGTGAAGAGATCTTTCAATGACTTGATCATTTCATTCACAATTTGTAAGTTTGTGTGTATGTTCTTTAATCATCTTAAGAGATGTGGAATTCTTATACATTTGTCTAATAACATATTTTCAAAATGCCCAACCTGTACCAATTATTTTCCCACCTAAAACCTTTACTTTAGTATGATGAAAAAAAATGAATGGAAAAACATGGTTAATTGCATGACCTTATTTGGAAAGAATACATATTTTAAATTAAAGGTATTTTCAGTTCCCATTTGGAATTCTTTTCTTGAAACAGAATAATTCACCTATTCTGTAAATCTACATAGTTTTTGTCAGGGACCAATTTGTATAATTAATAATAGAAAGACTGTTTAAATATCAGAGATGGAGGACAGGTAATATGGTCAGAAAGTAGTGCCACTTTGTGTAAAATACTTACTCTTTGAAATGTATTCACCACAGATTTCAATATTAAATAGGTAAATGTATATTCATGTCCTACATATAAGTAAAATGGAAGTTTGCTACTTTTCAATTTGTGAGATGCAACCAACTAGGATTTTTATGGGAAAGAAAATAGAGATTTAAATTAGACACTAAAAGATGGAGTAAATGTTATATCTTTCTGTGTATACATAAATGATTATAGTAATGTATTCATTATGTACATACATGATAATGTAGAATGTATGTATGTGTGTGTATATGTATATATATATGTGTGTGTGTATATATATATAATACAAGTATTTCACAATATAAAAATAGAGCCTTCTAAATATCCTAAGCCTTCATATTTAAAAATGAGGGTATTAGTTTTTTCAAAGTATTCAAAAAATAAGTTATTCCAGTTATTGTTCCTGTTTTTAGATTTAGTGTCACTATTGGAAATGTTATGGAAGACTATACTAAATAACTTTGTAATTGCTGCAGTGTGTGCACATTGGTGATTATCTTTCAGACTAGCTAATTCCACCATTCCTCTCTCCTTCACCATCATGTATGTGTATATACAGATATGTATATTACATATACATATACATATACATATATAT
>NW_005371219.1:10851672-10867326 GCF_000412655.1 Myotis brandtii
AACTTCCTTCCAGACAAAGCCATAGTGGTGGGGGCTGAGGCAGAGGCAGTTAGGGGTGATTAGGCTGGCAGGGGAGGGCAGCTGGGGGTGAGATCAGGCTGGCCGGAGAGGGCAGTTAGGAGTGATCAGGCATGCAAAGGCAATTAGGGGTGATCAGGCCAGCAGGGGAGAGCAGTTGGGGGTGAGATCATCCCCCCCTCCGTGCATGAATTTCGTGCACCAGGCCTCTAGTTTTCAGATGAAAGCAGTGAAGCCCAGAAATTATCAAGGTCCCACTACTAAGGTAATAATAAAGATAGACGTAAACTAAGAGCTTGTGTCTCTAAGTCCAGTGCTTTTTCCATGTCACCATACCTTTATTTCCACATTGATTTGTTACAGGTTAATGATAGGAGCCTTTACAAGGGTTGGACCTTCTTAATGGCCAAGGTGTATGTGCCTGGGGTGAGGTAATGAAGGGGCTGACTTGCTCTGTTGGTGGGATTTTGAAGGGTCAAAATCCAAGTGACCTCAGCCCTTGAATTTTATCCCCCAGCTGCTAGGAACCTCCCACTGCCCTGGCCTTTGGAAACATTCCTAATCTGTCCAGTAGAAATTGCCCATTGCTGACCTTTAGTCTTGAGTTGCAACCTATGGAATATTATTCAGCCACTAGAGGCCTGGTGCATGAAATTTGTGCAGGGGGGGGGGTCCCCTCAGCCCAGCCTGCACCCTCTTGAATCTGGGACCCCTTGGGGGATGTCTGACTGCCAGTTTAGGCCCAATTCCAGGGATCGGGCCTAAACTGGCAGTCAGGAATCCCTCTCACAATCCTGGACCACTGGCTCCTAATCGTTCACCTGCCTGCCTGCGTGGTTGCCACTGACTGCTCCCCTCTGCCAGCCTCATCGACCCTCACTGCCTCTGCATGCCGGCCAGGTCACCCCCCACCGCCCCCCCCCCCCCCCCCCCCGTGGGGCTGAGGGGACTGGGCACTGCCATCTTGTGGCTATGGGTGCCATCATCTTTGTGATGACATGATGGTCAATTTGCATATTCCTTCTTTATTAGATAGGATATCAGAGAATAGTTGTGCACCATGCTAAATATTTTATGTATTTTATTTCACTTATGGTAAAGTCAAATGTTAATCATAAAGTCAAATGAGGAATTATTATCATCATTTAACAGATAAGGATTCAGTATGTAACAGAGCTTGGATTGGGACCTGGATCTGTCCAATTCACAATCACCAGAGAAGTCTATTTACCAACATTTGGTCCACAGAAATAATTTTGGTATAACACCTATGGGGGTGATACATACAGCCACCATTTTTATGATTGTCCTTTTGTTTGTTTTTACAGGAATTTTCAAGATGAATTATACTGAGTCCAGCCCATTGGCAGAATCGCCTGCGATAGGTTTTACATCTAAGTTAGAAAGTATTATACCTGTGCCTTCCAATGAGACCACCTGTGAAAACTGGAGAGAAATACATCATCTAGTTTTTCATGTAGCAAATGTTTTTTTTGCAATTGGGTTGGTTATTCCAACTACTCTTCACCTCCATATGATACTTCTTAGGGGGATGTTAGCTATAGGTAAGAAACCTGACTGAGATTTTATGTAGCTTCTATAACTGGCACCTGATGGGTTTTGCACTGGGAGCTTTAGAGAATTCCCTGTCAGGTCGATAGCATACCAAAAATATGACTTTGTTATTGACTTAGCAGTGTATCAAGTAACTTAGAACATAGGCCTTTTATAAGCCATACCCTTATTTTAGGTAATCCTTTGTATGTTTTCATGTGTTCTTTAGATTTCCCAGATATCAGAAAATCCATTCCTGTGTAAGAGTGTGAATTTTGGAGCCAGATTTTATGATTTGAATCCTGGTTCCAGCACTTGCTAACTGTGTAACTGGAGCAAGTGATTTAACCTCTCTATACTTCAGTTTCCACATGAGTCCAGTAGGGTAAAAATAATATCTCCTCCTAGGGTTGTTGTGAGTATGTGTGTGTCTGTCTGTGTGTGTACACATTTAACTTACAGTAGTGCTTGGCACAGTAAGTACTAGATAGTCTTCAATATTATTATTTGAATAGCATATACTTGCTATGGGCAGGAAGCAACATTAGGAACAAGAGCAATTCCCAGACACAATAGTTTAAATAAAACTTTTATGACAGGCTACAGTAATCCTGATGAAGCAGATTAAATTGATTCACATCAAAATACTAAAACAATTGAATTTATTATTTTAGCCAGTGATTCATTTTTTTTACATATTTTTATTGATTTCAGAGGAAGGGAGAGGGAGAAAGAGATAGAAATATCAATGATGAGAGAGAATCATTGATTGGCTGCCTTCTGCAGGCCCCACACTGGGGATCGAGCCCACAACCCAGGCATGTGCCCTTGACCAGAATCGAACCTGGGACCCTTCAGTCCAGGTCAATGCTTTATCCACTGAGCCAAACAGGCTAGGGTTTAGCCCAGTGGTTCCCCAACTTATTTGGCCTACCGCCCCCTTTCCAGAAAAAATATTACTCAGCCCCTGAGTAATATTTTTTTTTAATTTAATTTTTAAATTTTTAAATTTAATTTTTTTTTAAATTTTAATAGCAGTTACTCATCGCCCCCAAATGCACCTGTGGCCATCACCGCCCCCCTGGATCGCTGCAGCGCCCACCGGGGGGCGGTAGCGCCCACTTTGGGAATCACTGGTTTAGCCAGTGATTTTTGACAAATTACTCTCTGTGATTATTTCCCTAATGATTCATTTATTCAGGTGCATTTTTGAGCACCTGTAATTTGTCAGACAAAGATTGAAGAAGGCAGTCTCCCTTCTTGAGAAAGACACTCTTTGGGGGCCAGAGAACAGATGGGTGGCCATATGTGATACAGGGGTGCCCAGTGCCAGGGAGAAATGGAGAGAGTGATAGGCTTAGCATGATGGTGGAGCAAGGTCTCACTGAGGAAATGACGTAGGAGCTGGCTTTTGGATGAGCAGGATTCCTTTGAGTGTGAGTGTGTGTGGTATCCAAGTAAAAGGCACAGGGGAGAAGGCATATTTAAGGAGAATGAACCCTAGCTCATTGTACCTCAAATATATGAAATATGGCATGGAATGGCCAATGAGCTAGAATGGAAGGGTAGCTAGAAGGTAGCTTATGGGACTTCCTTGTCTGTGTTACCTCTGAGTAAGATAGGGATTGCAGCAGGAAAGCAGAGTGTTGAATGGAAAAAACAAATAACACACCTTATAAAAATCAAAAGCAAAAAATGAATTTGAAGACAGAGTTTTGGAGGTGGACTAAGGAGATAATTTAACACCTTATAAATGAAGAAACTGAGGCCTGGAGAAGTTCAATGACTCATCAAAACGAAGGCTGGGAGATAGTGGCCTAACCAGGACTATAATTCAGGTCCTCCAGCTTTCCAGCCAGGCCCCCCATTAGGTTATCCTGTCTCATTTAAGTAATAGTTTACATTTTTTCAAATTTAGCTATGAAATATTTAAAGAACATTTAAAGTTTTACATTTCATGCTGTTATTTAGATGCCCCAAATTATTCTGATGAAAAGAAATTGCAAATGAATAACTTTTTAACATGGGAGGTTAGTTTTTATGTGTGTGTCATTGATATATTTGTATAGTATTGGTTATTTTATTTTAAATTAAAAAGATATGTTGATGCTCTCACCATAAAATTAATCAAAAGAAGCTATTGATATTTGATTTAAAGTAAGAGACTCAATAAGGAAAACTAGGAAGATTGTCATAGGTGAATGGATAACCACCAAATGGTTAAAAGATATTCAGATGGGTAAAATATTCAAACTCACCAGAAATTATGGAAATGCAAAATATAATTGTACAAATTATACAAAATTTCTCACTATCAAATTAAGAGTTTTCAAATTTTATAATATTGACAGTTTGATACTTAACATTCCCAACTAGTAGGATTATAAGTTTTAGAAACCTTTAGGAAAACAATTCTTCAATGTCACCAAAAGCTATGAAGTTCATTCCCTTGACTTACTGTCAGGTAATCTACCCCTAAGCAAACAGTCACAAAAACAGATCAGTTTTTACATATAAAGATGTTTTGGCTACTTATAAAAAATTATACCTCAAACAAATCTCATCTGTCCACCAATAAGGAGGTGATTGAATAAATGATGATCTAATCAGTTACAGTCATTAAAAACTGCATATGCTATCTCATCTCTAAAATTAAATAAAATTGTAATACACCTTATCTCAAAAGGTTGCTATGATAATTAAGTAAAATAAATGTATCTATAAAGATAATTCTAACTCCAAAGGACTAACCAAATACTAGCAATTATTTTCCTCTTGGAAAAATTCAGAGGACACTGCTTTGTATTTTATTTATTGTCCATAGGTTAGTGATAATAAACTTGTAAAACAATCAGTAGCTTTCTGTAATCCAAACTGCTGCTTACACTAATATGAATAAACTAGAGGCCTGGTACACAAAATTCGTGCACGGGTGTGTGTGTGGGGGGGGCGTCCCTCAGCCCAGCCTGCACCCTCTCACAATCCGGGAGCCCTCAGGGGATGTCCAACTGCCAGTTTAAGCCCGATCCGGGCCTGCCTGTCTGATCACCCCTTACCACTCTGCCTGCCTGATTGCCCCTAACTGCTCACCTGCCTGCCTGATAGCCCCTAACCGCCTCTGTCTTAGCCCCTGCCGCTACGGCTTTGTCCAGAAGGACGTCCGGAATGACATCTGGAAAGTCGTTTGGCTGTCCAGTCTAATTAGCATATTATGCTTTTATTATTATAGACTAGAGGCCTGGTGCATGAATTTGTGCACAGGTGGGGTCCCTTGGCCTGGCTGGCAATTGGGGCCATCTCACCCAGTCCTGATTGGGGCCAGCTGGCAGGGGGGTGGAGGGGGAGAAGGACCACAGGAGGTTGGCTGTAGGAGCGCACTGACCACCAGGGGGCAGCTCCTGCATTGAGCGTCTGCCCCCTGGTGGTCAGTGCACATCATAGTGACCGGTCAACTGGTCATTCAGTTGTTTGGTCGTAGATGAGTCTTGATAACACTTAGAATTATAATAGACTTATTTTGAATATTTTAATTATGTATCTTAAAAATAAAAATAATTTTAGGTTCACCTGCCAAAAAAACACCCACCCATGTACTCAAAGACTTCTAATATAATGGAAAAATTGCTGCAATAAGTGACAGAGATGTTTTAAAATTATATATGGTAGTTCTGCCATCAGGTAACAATGCATAAACACTGTAAAGTATTAAATATCACTAGTGGTTTTCTCTAGTAGAATTACAGATTTTAAAAAATATTTTCTAACTTTACAAATTTTCTGCAACAAAGCATGTTTTTCTTTTTTGATAATCAGACCAAAAAAATGAAAATGTGATGTTTGGCTTAGGTATTTCTAGGATGTGTTTGGTTTATTTTATAATTTATTAAGCTTCATGCTGACGCTGTTCTAAACATGTAACATATTTAATTTTGTTATTCAACAGGATGCTCCTTTTACATCATGTGGGCCACACTCTACCGATGTGCCTTGGATATCGTGATCTGGAACTCAGTGTTCCTCGGTGTCAATATGTTGCATCTTTCATATCTTTTGTTCAAGAAAAGACCGGTAATTACTAAAAATTAATTAGCAAGGAAGAGATTTTAAAGCTTAAAAGCTTTTAGAGCACTTTGTTCAGACTTGAGAACAAGCATCTAACATCGTTAGTCCCTTCAGTATCATTCCGGATGAGACTTACTCTTTATATAAATGCCTGAAAGTGAAACATTTGAATACCGTGAAATGTGTTCTACAGATGGGTTTTTTAAGTTTTTTAAATCATTAGGGCAGTTTAGACATGAGACAACATGATAGCATTCTCTCTTTTTTCATCATATAACTTCATTATTTCTTCTGTGTATTGATATCCAGATGTTACTTGGGAATATCTTTGCCTATTTATAAAATTATTTATAGGCAACTTCAATAAACATATTAGCGATTCACAAATACCTCATGCTATTTTTTTCATGCTAGTTTTTAAGTATAATGACTATATTTTTTCTTATGCTCAAAATATTCATTTAAGGATATCACCACTTTTGGTGAGTTGTCATCAAAACACTAGGATTTAACTTCTTTTCAATTCTGATTTATCTTGCTGTGTTTCCTTGGTTATATCAAGAACAAAAAAGGTGTACATAGAACAGGAAAACAGCAAGGCTCCTAGAATTCACTCCATACTTGTTTACTGACTGTGCAAAGCACACGCAAATACTCAGTAAAGTAAAAAAGACTGTGCTTGCCCTTGCCCTAATCTTATGTTCAAGGCCAGACGTGTGTAGAAAACTGTTAGAAAACAAGACAATTCCTGGGAATTTACAGATGATATATATAATAGACATTCCATGAGATTATAGCCCAGTCAGTTTTCCCTAGTACATTACTTTTCTCTAGGTTATGCTGTATAATAACCTGAAAATCCCAGTGATATACACCAGCAACAGGTTTTTTTCTCACCCACCTTATATGTGGACTCGGGCAGCTGTGTGTGAACCGTGACTCTGTTCTGTGTGTCTTCTTCATTTCAGAGTCTCTGCTGAAGCAGCAGGTTCTGCTTGCACATGCATTCTCATAGCAGAGAGAGAAGTACAAGAGACCCACTGTCTCTTAAAATTTCTGCTCCAAAGGGGTATATGTCAATTCTGTTCACATTTTATTGGCCAAAGCAAGTGACATGGTTATGCCTGATAATGTGGGGGTAGGATGGGGTTAGGGGATGTATAATCCTCTTATAAGGGGTAAGAGCAGTAAATAGTTGGGAATAATAATATTATCTACTACACTTATTGTTGTATTCCCTGTTCCTATCAACCATGATTGGCACATAGTAGATGCTCAAAAAACATTTGATGACTGGATGCTTCCAAAGAGAACAATTAAGAGGGCTTCATGAAGGAATTGGGGCTTGGGCTAAGACATGCAGATTACGAATATGAGTCAGTAGACTTTTCAGTTCATATGTTCATTACTGTGCTACTCTGGCTAGTGTACATACTGGAAGTGGGACATATATGTGAATAAGTTATTTTAAACACATTATGAGCACTCAGAGTGAAGGAGGGACATGGCAGTAATAATGAGGATTACAGTTTCTGAATTTAAGAATTTGCTGGAACCCAAGTTTTGAACATAAGGTTCAGAAGTTGCTGATGTGATGGCAGCTCCCAATGAGTAAATCACTTAGTATCTGTGCTTTTGTTTTTTCTTGGACGATAAGCCTCCTTTTTTGAAAAATATAAATGCTGGTTCTTCATTGCAATTAAACAGCAGGACAAGTACTCATCAGGATGTATAAGCTTCATAGTGTGACTGCCATAGGTTTTATTGGGATGGATGATCATTTGAACCCCAAAGTTCATTGACATGCAGTCTAGTTTTCCCAGACTAATGCTGGGCCCAAAGATGGGTGTGACCTGGGCCTTGGTTGTCTCACAACAGAGGCAGTTGATTCATTTTGCTTTTCTCTTTCTCCAGTAGCTAGTCTTACTCACCAGTGGGTTCTCTATTCTACAGATTTTATTTTAGCTTAGCTTAAAACTGGTACTCTGAAACCTTTTTACAGCTTCAGAATGAATAAATGAGAAGCGATGTTTGCATCTGTGGGTGATTAACTTCCTGTATCGATGCATTAAATGATAATTACATGTAGGTAAAACACCTACTGTATGTATTTTCATAAATGTGTTTTGACATTGATTCCTATTGTTTATTTTCTGCTACATATTTCAAAGTTAGTGTAATTTCTGTGAAATAATATTGTTCTAAAAATGAAAAGGTTTTGTGTTGTTTATAGAAAATGCTAAGATTGGGAAGGTGGATGCTGTAATAACATTCACAACCTCCACGGTTGCTTGATAGCAGCTAGGGAGAGGTGTGATCAATAGTGCAAATCATCTCCATATGCTCTCTGCAAAAATGCCCTTTTAGCATCTAAACCGATATCATCACTTACTGTGTGAGATTCCACTGACTGAAATACGGAACGGTGAGGGTCTGCATTACAAATTTATTCTCAGAAAGGTATTTGGACCACATAAGCCACTGTTTTGATATTGCTGCATTAGTACAGCATCTGCCCTGGCTGCATTTCAGGTCAAGATTGAAAAGGAACTCAACGGCGTCTACCGGCGATTGTTTGAACCACTCCTAGTGCCTCCAGATTTGTTCAGAAGATTAACTGGACAGTTTTGTATGATCCAAACCTTGACAAAGGGCCAGACTTATGCTGCAGAGGATAAAACCTCAGTCGACGACCGTCTGAGTATTCTCCTGAAGGGAAGGTAAGTGATCTTCTCATGGCCCCTCGGTAGTGAGTGAATGGAAGGGGATATTGTCAAATAATGGAGGAAGCGGTGGCAGACTTTGTTGGTGGGGAACTTGCATTTTGGAACACTACCGAGCGACATGTTAGTTACCTGGAATTTGCTGCTCTCAACCTTGCTGGTGTCAGGACTTTCCGTTGTGAACATTGTTCATCTTTTTTTAGCTTTTATTTAAAGTTAATGAATGAAAATTGAAGTAGGTTTAAATTAGGCATTAAAGTTCAAGAAGCTTGTGCATGTTTCAGAGGTTATTATTTTTTATCACAAATATAACTTCTAGGAATCTCAGCCTTCTAGGAAGAGCCTAGTGTATATTGTTCTGAAATAATAGTTAATACCACCCGTTCTCTCTCAAAAGTTCCTGAGTTTGAGTATGGTCACTGTAGGTATAAGAGCGATGGTAGCCATTGGAAGGCACATGTGTGGGTCAATGCTAGAACCTGTCTTCTTTTTCTTATTGTTGGTGAAATTTATTTTGAAATAAATACTTGTCTTTGGGAAGTACTTTTAATTATGTCAGTCATCTGTGGAGTCTTTATAACCTTAGTATAAAATCAAAACCCATAAGATTATGGAGATTTTAAGGATTGTCATGTTATTTTATGAGATATTATGCATTTATTAACATTAATTTCTGTTATCAGAATGAAGGTCTCCTATCGAGGACATTTTCTGCATAACATTTACCCCTGTGCCTTTATAGATTCTCCTGAATTTAGATCAACTCAGATGCACAAAGGTGAAAAATTCCAGGTATGTTTTGGCGTGGGGTTTTTTGAGGATATTTATTTACTTTATCAATTTATTTTAAATTGAGGTATAGTTGACATATAACATTATATTAGTACAACATAATGGTTCGATCTTTGTATATATTGCAAAACAACACCCCAACAAGTCTAGTTAACATTCATCACCACACATAATTACATTTCTTCTCTTGTGATGAGGATTTTTTTAAATCCGGCATGATTTTCAAGAAGACTGAAACTAGTTCATGGCTCATTAAAGTCAAAAGGATATTATAGACGTACAGTTTAGGTTTTTTGCATGGTTTCAGCCATGCCCTGCTCCCACCCTGCCCGAGTAACTGGCTTGAGTAACAGGACAACTTGTTAAAGTGATGTACACTTACTAGAAGGTCTTGGACAGGTTCGCTAACTGGTTGCAATGCTGTTCCCAAGCAGTTGAGCTTAAGCTACAGAAGAAAGCAAGTGCTATATACCTGGGCTCCTCCAATTCACGCTCTCATCTTGTGTTTGCGAGAGTCAGCTGTGCACTGAGGCTTATGTTCCTATTGTTATCGTCAGTCACCACCTTTACAACTAGAACAGGGCCACTTCTTCCCTCTCCTTCTTTCCTCTGACCTCCTTACAATTTTTTCCAAAGCCCGACTTTTATCTGGTGCATCCTTTTCTCTTTTAGTGTATAGTAGCAAGTGCTTTTACACAATAGCTCAGTCTCACAGGATCCTGAAGAGAGTGGGATTTGGAGAGAGGCTGGAAACTGAACCTCCGTCGTTTCTAGAAGCAAATGGCCCCCTGCGAGGCCTGGGATATAACATGCATTACCATTTCTACTGAACTTCGAATTATTGTATTTATAATTGACCGAAAAAAAAAGAATTCCTACTAGTAGTTACAGTTCTCTTTCTTCTTGGGGTCTGGAATTGGGTAGTTGACAAATGTTCCTGATAATTGCTGTGAAGATCCCAGAACATGACCCAAATAGAGGTACCATAGCTGGGTGAAGGGTATGCATTCAGCCTTTCCAAACACCAGTCGGCTATTCTCTGCATAGAGTCTGAGGTAGCATTTCCTAAGTGATTAATGGATAACAGTTACTCCAGCATCATCCAACCTGTATCCTGTACAGTTGGTTCAGACTCCATCAGAGTGAGCCCTCCAGAGAGATTGTGCACAAAATGTTCCCATTGGCAGTTCCTCAAGAGTAAAAATAGCTGTTGCACATCTGTGTAGGAGTACATCACCTCTTAATGAAGTAAGCTCCCAAATGAAAAATGTCTCATGTTCCCATGGCCAGCGTCTTACTAATTGTGCCCATGGCAGAGGACACTTGAAATTGTCAGTGGTAACTGTTCCACTCCGTACTCTTTACCTGCTAATCTGACTTTTCTCTAACTCTGAACAGCTAGTTACAAGTATTGGAACAAGGAGCTACTTCCTTTACATGTTTGTTTCGGTTTGTTCTTTGGCAGTGGTGCTAATGAATTATACAATCGGGTGAAAGGAAGAAAGAAAGGCAGGTGGACTTGACTGTCCCTTGAGATTGCCCAGCAAATGTTGTTCAGGGACAGGGGGTAACTGTGATGATAGACACAGTGGTAGAGCTGAGAAACAGATTCCGAACTTGTGGCTGCTCCAAAGTTCCTGTGAAACTGCTGTTTCCGGTTCTAGCCCATTCGGCAACTCCCTCAGACACTTTGGTTCTTGCATATCATCTTCTCATTGTATGAGATGTAGAGTGGCTTGGAATCTAAGGTTGAGGGGGCTGATCCAGGACCTTGAGGTAATCACACCAAACCTGGCTGTAAATGCTTTAGTTGAACTCTACCTGAAAGAAATGACTCCGTGTCTTCCTTTGCCATGTTTGCTTTTATTTCTTCAGTAGAATTCTTCACAAGAACTCAAGTATGGCTCTGCTGAGGATACCTTAATGCCTCAAGAAGTGACTTCTTTTACAAAAGCCTTAAATATTTCAATATTGATTTATAAAAATCCCTCATTAAAGTATGTTTCACTTGACTGTTGTGACAGGAAATCATTAACCAGCCACTTCTGACTTAATACCTGCTCTTATGGACTTGTAAGTCACTCATACTTACTGCAGTGGTAGCTTATTATTCGAATACTATTGTTAAGTTTAAATTTAATAATAATTTAAACATGTTTAAAGCATTTTTTAACCATCAATAAGAAATAGATTGGCCAAGCAAATTATAGTATCATATAAGTACCATTGCCTCCATGGAAATGAGGTTATTAAAATAGTTGGAAAGAAGTTAAATGCCTTATCTATCACCTAGATACAATTTCTGCTCCTGGATGATTTCCAACTCCTTTTTTAACTCCTTGTCCCACTGTACATGCATTATATTTTCCAAAGTCATGGATGACATCTTTGTAAAAGGAAGGCATCGCAACTCACCAAACCCTTTCTTCAGCACTTAGGTGCCTGGCTGTGCCACTGTACCTGGTGCTCACCTTTCTCTAATAATTGGTATAGTGTATTATACAGTCACCTTGCGTTCACTTACCAATCCCCTGCTGTTTCTGGGAACTCCCAAGGACTGGCTTGACCTTATACTTCTCATCCTATAAATATTTTATTTTTTTGTCATACATCTTTACTTATTGGCTTCCTCCACTAGAATATCAACTTTATGACATGTGCTTAGCTGGTCTTTGAGGGACTTTCAGTGGACTGTGAGCCAACCTTATGGCCACTTGATTACTTCCTATTTGGCCATCTTGAAGAATATTGGGTGGGCGGGGGGGGGGAGGGAAGAATATTGGACATGCTGGGTAGGGTTGGCCTGGTGGGAAAATATGCCTGGGCTGAAAGTCAGAAGTGTTCACTCCACCACTAGTTAACATGTGTTCATGAATACGTTTTTTGCTGCTTCTCACTTGGCATCTGAAAAATAGGGGAGAATGTAACCTGTTTTATCTTAAAGGCAGTTTTGAGGATCCATTTATATGATAGATATAAATGCACATTAAATGTTTAAAAGTACAGTCTATCTACACTAATAAAAGAGAAATATGTAAATTGTCACTTCGCGACACCCACCAGCCAGTCAGGAGTGAGTATGCAAAATAGCAGGACAAAGATGGCAGCGGCCATGGAGCCAGCTGGAGCGGGCGGGAGGCTTGGGTCGCCTGGGCTGGCCGCCAAGGGAGGGGCCTGCAAACGGCCCAAAGCCCCTCACCCAGGCTGGCCACGCCACCATGGGGTGAGAGTCCCCACTGAGGGGCGTGGCCAGCCTGCAAACAGCCATCAGCCCCTCACCCAGGCTGGCCAGGCACCCCAGCGGGAACCCCCACCCTGAAGGAGATGTGGCCAGCCTGAAAACAGCCCTCAGCCCCTCTCCCAGGCTGGCCATGCCCCCCCAGCGGGGACCCTCACCCCATGAGGGCGTGGCTGGCCTGGAAACTGCCCCAGACCCTCGCCCAGGCTGCCCCACCCCCCAAGGGAACCCCCACCCTGATCCAGGACATCCTTCCAGGCAAACCAGCTGGCCCCCACCTGTGCACCAGGCCTCTATCTATACTAATAAAAGGGTAATATGCTAATTAGACTGGGAGACCTTCCAGGAGACCTTCCAGACATTCTGGACAAAGCCATGGTGGCAGGACCGAGGTAGAGGCAGTTAGGAGTCAAGAGGGGATGGCAGTTGTGGGTGATCAGGCTGTTGGGGAGGGCCATTGGGTGTGATCAGGCTGGCGGGGGGGCAGTTGTGGGCGAGCAGGCCATCAGTGGGGGTCAGTTGGGGGCAGGCATGGCCAGCCTGAAAATGGCCCTCAGCCCCTTACCCAGGCGCTGGCGGGGGTGACAGTTGGGGGCGAGCAGGCCGGCTGGGGGGGTAGTTGGGGGTGAGCAGGCTGGCAGACAGAGTGGTTATGGGCAATCAGGCAGACAGGCAGGTGAGCGGTTAGGAGCCAGCAGTCCCGGATTGCGAGAGGGATGTCCCAGATTGGAGAGGGTGCAAGCCGGGCTGAGGGACACTCCCCCCCATGCACGAATTTTGTGCACCGGGCCTCTAGTATATATATAAAAGCCTAAGTGACCATTCAGCCATTGGACCAATAGCTATGATGAGCACTGACCACCAGGGGCCAGATGCTCCGCCCAGTAGGTTAGCTTGTTGCTGGGGTCTGGCTGATCAGGACTGGGTGAGACAGGCCAGACATGCTCCGAAGCCCTCCCGCGGTCCCTCCCCGGCCCTGGCTTGTGCCCTCTTGCAATCTGGGACCCCTCGGGGGATGTTGGAGTGCCAGTTTCGGCCCGATCCCCACAGGCCAGGCCAAGGGACCCCACTGGTGCACGAATTCAGTACACTGGGCCTCTAGTACATATATAAAATAAATGACATTATATTTGACTGTCTTTCCCTAGTCATTCTCTACCGCTGTCCCCTTTCTATATTTGTCAAATACTGCCACTTGAGGGTGTCATATTTCATTTATTTACTATCAGCTTCCTTCACTAGCATGCAAGTTTCACAGGGTAAGATCTTGTCTTTCTTGTTCATCATTGTGAGCTCAGTGCCTTGAACAGTGTCTGGAATTAAATACATGCATAATAATATATGTTGAAAGATTGAATGGATTTTAGTATTTTATGAGGTCACAGAGCTGCTAACACATTTCTTAAATTCAATGTATTTGATTTTGGAGATTCCCACTTTTGAGATAATAAATAATTACAAATTTTTATTCCTAGGAGTATTGACCTACTTTTTAAAGTAGCCAAACTCTCTGATTTGTAAAGATCAGATTTCAGCTACTGAGAGAAGCTGGGTTTTCCGTTGTCTCTCTTAGTAGACATAAATAACCCTTTGTCTTCTGAAATAGGTTTAATTTTGTGACTAACAAAGGGGAAAGAGCTCCTTTGGAAATGTTTGCTGTGAGGCCCAGATATTACTTCATATCAGTTAAACAAGCCTTTATTAATTTCCTACCTGGATAGGCCTGGGGTTTCATGTTGAGATAGAAAAATGGTTTCTTCCTTCAACAGTATTCGTGTTCATTTGCTAATTGCTTCACATGATAAACATGCACTGAGCACCACTCTGTGCTGGACACAGACATCCAGACATGAAGGTGCACCGTCCCTCCTGTCATCGTGCTCAGGAGAGACAGGTGTGTCAGGATGCAGGGCTGTGAGTGCCACCGAAGCGCAGAGAAGTACTAACTGATGGAAGGGGACCTGCCTGGGAGCAAGAGCTTCCTGCCACTAGCTTCCCTCACCCTGGAGGAAGGATTTATTGGAGGAATACTTGAACTCTCTGTAGTGCAATTACAGTACTTTCCCACTTTTCTGTGTCATAAGACTTAAGGAAAGGGTACGGTTTCCCAGTGCTGATCTAACGGCAGGATCTCTGTGTGTCCCCAGAGGGCTACACTGATCGGAGCTAGTCTTGAAAGGTCACACTCAGTAAATAGTATGAGAGAAAGACCCAGAGAAGGCCCCTGCTGGCCATGTTTGTTAGTAACAGCCGAGGCCCTAAAACTGATTCATGAGTCCGTTTTCTCATTCTCTCCTGTGTGTTTGCAGACTTAGCTAGAGAAGGTCTTTCATCTATAACTTGGCCTCACGAATCTTACCTCAGTTTTTTGTTTGTTTGTTTTTTTGCTTGAAATGTATTCTTCCACTTCTAGTGTAAATCTTCATGGTGTAAAGAAATATTTAGCCATAAATTATATGTCCAACTGGAACACCAGCCTTACACACTCTACAGCAGTGCTATTGACAGTGGTCACTCTTCTGTCACCAGACCTCACAAAACAACAATAAAACTCGGAGAATTTGCTTTTATTTAGTCTCCAGACCGCTTGGTTTTAAACATAATTTTACACATGGTTATAGAAGCTTAGGTGTATGGATCTTATTTTAATTTAGCTAATATGATAAATCATTGCTATCATAATATCCACTAAATTATTCTACTCTGCTCTTCCCCAAATTACTGTAGTCATAATTCATATACATAGATGTACTTTTTTCTTTCTGTGTTTCATTGTCAGGTCACCATTGTTGCAGACGATAACTGCAGATTTTTATGCTGGTCAAGAGAAAGATTAACTTACTTCCTGGAATCCGAACCTTTCCTGTATGAAATATTTAGGTATCTTATAGGAAAAGACATTACAAATAAGCTCTACTCATTGAATGATCCCACCTTAAATGATAAAGTAAGTTTTTCTGGGTGTGTTTATTTTGTTAAATAAATATGTACAGTGAGGTATACCTCACTTAATACAATATATAGTTTCCTGAATTTCCATTAATTAGTCAAATGTTAAGTGAAGTGGGAATGCTTCTGGGACTCATTTCTCAAGAGTGAGGACATATTTTGTAATGATCACATTTGCCATTATGGAGTGAGGTGTTGTGTTTCTAAGTGTCAGGGACCTCCATGGATGGCGAGGAGGTGCTATCCTCTTCATAAAGAGTCTGTGAAACAGTCTAAGGAAGGTGCCTAGTGAGTGGTGTGAGGGAGTGGGGGGGCGGG